>NC_136061.1:1724080569-1724567270 GCF_964261635.1 Lissotriton helveticus | reverse complement strand
CAGGATATTGCAGCATATAATTGCAATTTATTTTTGCACCACTAAATAGAAATTCTGGGGTATTAATGCGGCACTTTATTTCACTTGTAATCATTCATTTTCAGCATTAAATCAATACAGCCGAAATAAAGAAAGAAATGCAGCTGGGTTAAGAGGAGGGGGGGAGAGTTGGGAGCCCTTAAGAACATCTTTTGAAGCTTGCTGCCAGAGTCAGTGGAGGCCCTAAGGTGTGCCTTGTAGCCCCTTTCAAATGAAACATTTAAGAGTTACTAACTTTATCCATGCCTGAGGCCTACATAGATAGATGCATCCGTCTAGCACACAGAGAAGATTCGGCTGAGTTGGATCAAAACCTGGCACTATAGAAAGGAAACTGTGACAATGCAAGACACACAGTAAACCCAACAGGAAATCGAACGTCTGCCCGAACACAGAGAGAATTGGTGGCTCAGCAGAGGTTGCTTTAGGCATCCAAAAAATGCATCCTTGCCCACAACGAATAGGAAAAGTGTTTAACTGTTGGCTGCGCCATGCAGATAAAAGTAAAATTTAAAATATAAAGGTTACTTTGAACCTGCAAGAGTTCTTTTTTATGGACTTTGCACTATTTACCTATTATTGTTTCTGATTTCCATAGTCTAAAATACATGATACAAAGGCCTGTCTTGTTCCCCATATATAGTTCGTGTTAGTGGAGTGTGGTTTAAGAGGGAAAAAAATGTCACAGCAGAGCTATGGTTAAATCAATTCCTTGTAGATTGAAGGGATTTTCTTTAGGGACCCTCGCAGACACACTTGTGTCAGGACATCCACTTGCCTGCACAAAGGACATTTTAAGGCCCAGGTAGTGGATGTGATGTTTCTGACCGCACCCGCCTTTACCACTTCTTAGATGATGGTGGGCACAGTACCAGGCACTTGGAAGTTGGCAATGCTCAGCTCGATATTCACCTATCTGCCTCCCTTCGCCATCCTAACATTCTCTCCTGGCAGTGGTTGAACCACCACCTGGCATTGCGGCATGTGGTTTTTATTTTCTGTATTTTTCCACCCCCAGACATTTCATATTTTTTCCCTGGCCTTGACATTAAACCATCATATGTACCAAACATTTAGCAATATTAGTCCTCAGCTAATATATGTGGTCTCAGGCTCAGTCAGTACAGTACATAGATGAATCCATTCTTGCACTCGTGGACGTGAGGGGTAAAGACAGTGAGTGCATTTGTGCATCAGAGCCACATGGGTTAATGGCTTGGATCTTGTGGTAGGAGAAAGCAGCTATTTTACGGCTGTATGGCAGCACGTAGTGGCTCGAAGAGCCAATAAGAATGCACAATTGTTCTGATGTCTCCCGGGAGACTTTTTTTGCATTTAGTAAATATTGTACCCTTCGCGCTAGTAAGCAGATTTCGTGATTTGTTCGTGAATCACGAAATGCTGGAGGGTCTCTGTCCTGGTGTATACACTTATGATGCTGCTGTCCTAATTGTTACCACATGGTGGGGATGTTGCGCTTCCGGTCACTGGGTAGGCTGCTTGGCTGATCAACTGAGACAGGCAGGGTCTTATATTATTTATTTAGAAAGTTTTATATAGCGCGAACAAGATCTTTGCAGATATCAGAGCGCTTTACAAACGAAGGTTATAGCATGTGAGTACATAACAATTGGGGTGGGGAAGGTACATGTGGGAGCATAGTCCGACTCAGCAGCATAGTCAGATCAGACAAATACATCAATAATGATACAGGTACAAATAGGTAATAGCGTAAACAATCAGGAAGGTCAATAATACGAGTCATACAAAAATGCAAAAGATCAGTAGAACTGAATGGTGCATTGACTGTAAATATCATACCCAGTAATAATTCAGGTGTATTTAGCCATGAGGATAGCTTTTACTTCTTTCTTAAAAAGTATGGTGGAGGAGATGAGCCTGGTTTCGGGGGGGAGTGAGTTCCAGATCTTGGGTGCCATTCCTGAGAAGGAGCGTTTATAGGTTTTTTCCTTGCGAAATCTTTGGGGCTTTAGCAAGAGATTGTTTGTGCCTCTAGTGTTCCTGGAGCCTCCAGAAATCGTCAGCTTCTGAGCGAGGTATCCAGGTGAGCTCAGGTGGACAGCCTTGTGCGTCATGCAGGCGATTTTCAGATGTATTCTGGCTTCAAAAGGCAGCCAGTTCAGGGATTTCAGATCAGGGGAGATGTGTGAATGTTTTTTTGATCCAGTGATGAGTCTCGCTGCGGCGTTTAGAGAAGCTCTTATGGGTGCCGTAGTAGTTCGGGGGAGACCGCAGAGGGCGATACTGCCGTAGTCTATTCGAGGGATGACTAGTGCTTGTACCGCAGTATGGAAATCTTTGGCTGGGAGGAAGGGTTTGAGTTTCCTTAAGGTATTGATCTGGTAGTTCGCACCCTTAGTTGCTTTGTTGATGTGTTCCTGCATGTTGAGGTTGGTGTCGAGTGTTATGCCTAAAGATTTTGCTGAGTCCACGATGGTAGGATGAACATTGAGTGCCGTTAGGTGTTTAAGCCAAATTTGAGCGGTAGAGATTTTCGCGGGAGGTGAGATCAGGAGGAACTCTGTTTTAAGGGCATTGAGTTTGAGATGATTAGCGGCCAGCCATGATTGGGTGCTTCTGATCGTTGAATTCAAGAGCATAATGTCTTTGGGTGATTGTAGTTTGAGATAAAGTTGGGTGTCATCGGCATACATGTGGAAGTGAACATTGGATGCTTGTAGCAAGGTGGTGAGCGGCTCCATAACTAGGTTAAACAAAGTAGGGGATAGGGAGGATCCTTGTGGGACGCCTAGCGATACAGGTATTGGCGAAGACATCAGGTTGTTACTCTTGAATTTCTGCGTTCTGTTGTGTAGAAACGACGTGAACCACTTGAGCACAGTTCCAGATAGACCCATTCTTGTGTTTAATAGATCGAGTAGATTCTCATGTTTGACGGTGTCGAATGCAGAAGAGAGATCAAGAAGGATGAGGAGGCAGGTATCGTTTTGATCTAGGATTTGGAGGGCGTCGTCAATTATGTGAGTCATAGCAGTTTCTGTACTGTGGTCTGCTCTGAAGCCTGATTGATGAGGGTTGAGTAGATCAAACTGATTGATGTGTTTAGTCAATTGTATTTGTGCGCAATTTTCCAACAGTTTGGCAAGAGTCGGAATATTGGTAATGGGACGGTAATTGTTTAGATCAGAGCGGTCGGCTGAAGGTTTCTTTAGTAGAGGTGTGACTTGTCCAACTTTGAGGGAGTCGGGGATGGTCCCTTGTTGGAGTGAACTGTTGATGATTTTAGTCCAGAGTGGGAGGAGCGACAGGATAAGGTCTTTTGACAGCGTTGGCAGGAAGGGGGTCCGAGAGGTGATTGGCTGGTTTCACAGTGCTGAGCAGTCTACCAATTTCTTCTTCCGAATAGGTGACAAAGGATGACCATGTAGCATTGTTTTTTGGTTCAGTGGGAGCTGTGCAGTGGAGTTTGGGGTAAAGACTTACGTCAATGAGGAAATCGTTCTTTATGTTGTCGGTTTTTTGGGTTAATAAAGAGGCGAAGTCTTCACAGGTGGGTGCTTCGCCCAAAGTGCTGAGTGGTTGAGGTTGTTCCTTGGACTGTGGTCTGATTAGCTCAAACAGCTTTCTCGGACGATTTTTGGCTTGGTCGAGCTGATGGCTGAAGAAGTCTGATTTTGAGCGTTTTATTTTCCTGAAGTAGGCATTTCTCTTTTTCTTCAGCGTTTTTAAATGCAGTGCGGAGGGAGTTGATCTCCAGGTGCGCTCTGTCATTCGCATGGCCCGTCTATCGTCATTGAGACTCCCGTCGTACCAAGGATTGGACATTTTTGTGGAGGCTCTTTTTAGCTGCATGGGTGCTGCTTCATTAACTATAGAGGTCATAGCGTTGAGATAGTGATCCATCAAGGATTGGACATCCGTAGCGCCGATAGGAGGAATTAGAAGGTTGCAGCTGTTGGGGGTAGAGAATTTGAGTTGAGTTTTTTCAGGTCTCTTTTCCAGACTTTGGGCTTGAAGGATTGAGCCGGGTTAAATTGGACTTTTTCATTGATGAAGAATGTGACAATATGATGATCTGACCAGTCACAGGGTTGGATAGATTCGAGTTGGATAGAGTCTTCTTTGGAGATGATAAGTTCAAGGATAGAGCCTTTCTCGTGTGTCGGGCTGTTGCATATTTGGGTGAGGTCCAGGGCGTCGAGGAAATTTTTAAGACTATTTACCACCGCGTCATTATGATCGTTCCAGTGGAGGTTGAAGTCACCAAGGTATATTTGTGTGAGTTGTCGCCCGGAATTGGTTGTGATCAAATCCATGATTTGTTGCGAGAAGGTAAGGTTGTCCCCTGGTGGGTGGTAAATGCCGTGAAGAGAGCATATCGGTTTGCCCCCACTGATGATATCGAGGCAGATGTATTCACAGGAGGTTGGGGAGGGTAGGGAGGGAGAGGTTACTTTCAGGACAGAGAGGTTACTCCTGTGTATACATGCGATTCCACCACCTTTTTGACCAACCCTGTCTAGTCTAGTGATGTGGTAGTTGGGGGGAACCAGTATGTCCATTATAGGTGTAGAGGATTCAGTTAGCCAGGTTTCAGTCATGATGATTAGGTCAAGGTCCAGTGTTAAGATGAGATCAGCGATTGCGGAGGAGTGCCTAGAGGCCGATCTGCAGTTGATGAGGGTGCATTTGAGACGGGGTGTGTCGAGGGTGGAAGGGGGTTCTAGGGAGAGAGGGACTTTTCTCAGATTACTAAGGATAGAAATTCTATTGTTTAGAGTGGGGGGTCTAAGGGGGTTTGGATGAATTGTTGGAATGGCACGGAAGGTGGTGAGTAAGTTGCTATGGGGAGCTGGGTCGTAGGAGCGGAGGAGGGTGACTGTGTCGAGGTCCGATAGTGGGTTGCAGGAGCGATGGGGACGGTTTTCACGATTACGAACAGGGATTGAGGTCCAGCGCGGGGGGCGTTGAGTGGGAGCGGCAGCCGACCGGGTGGAGGTCCTGTTGGGATGGGTGGTGCTGGTGGAGTGTGTGCCGAGTAATTGTTTAATGATGTGAATGTCTTCTTTGAGCTTGAGGAGGGTGTTGGGTGAGGAGTGACTGGCATGCGTGCAGAGTAGTTGTTTGATGATGTGAATGTCTTCTTTGAGCTGGAGGAGGGAGGCCATAACGTAGTCTGGTGTGGGATGTGTGTTGGCGGTGCGTGTGGGAGGGTTGGGGGCGGATGACCTAGGGGGGAGGTTGGTGGTATGGAAGAGGGTTATTGGTGGTAGGCGGAGGGTGCATGGTGGAGGATGGGCGTGTGTTAGTGGTGATGGGGGCGCATGTAGGGTGGTGGGGGGTGAGAATGGGGGGAAATGTATATGGTTCTTTTTTGATGAGGCGGAGTTGAATTGAAAGAGGCGGCTTGTTCTGTGTGCTTAGTCAATGGGTGGAAGTGGGGGCTGAGAATGGGGGGGGATGAAGGGTGGGGTTTGTCTGTGTGTGTGTCGATCAGGTGCTGTACTAGGTTAGGCGGATTGTGGGTGGGAGCTGTGGTGTCATGGGTGAAAAGGATGGGAGTGTGGGCTGGTGTACGGGGGGAGGGGGTACGGCTGGTGTATGTGGGGGACAGATCTATGCCTGTGACTGAGGGGTGCGGGGTAGCAACAGTAGATGGGTGCATGACTAAGGTGCCGGTGGTAGAGGAGAGGCGCGCCACGTTTTGTGGCTGAGCTGGGTTAGAGGCGTTGTGGTTGGGGGCTGTGGTGTCAAGGGTGAAAGGAATGGGAGTGGTATGAATGAAGGTCAGGGTGTTGGTGGGGGGGAGGGGGTGCAGCTGCTGAGTGTGGGGGAGTGTTCTAAGTCTGTGATTGATGAGTGTGAGGTGGCTGCGGTAGATGGGTGGGTGACGACGGTGCCGGGGGTGGAGGAGAGGTGCGTGTCGTTTTGGGGCTGGGTTAGGATGGAGTGGTTATTGTTGTGGGCTGTGGAGTCAAGGGTGATCGGACTGAGAGTGCTATGAGTGGGGGTCCGCGGATTGGAGAGGTGCTGTATGAAAGTGGGGAACAGGTTGTCTAGTAGTTCCAGGTTCCTGTCTGTGGATTGGATTAGGACAATCCCGTTGTTATAGATAGTGATGGTGGTTCTGCCCGGGAAGAGTTGGGATGGAGTGATGGAGTGTTCGGCCATGAGCGGATTTCCTGGAGTTGGAGACGGTGAGTAAAGAGAGGAAAGTTTTTCTCCATTGGGCTCTGCGTGTGGTGTGGAAGATCATATCAATGTTTACGGCACCATTGACCGGTGAGAAGTAGGTGTCTGCAAAGGGAGTTTCAGGGTGAGACCTCAGTAAGTTGTGTTTAAAGCGTTTAGCGGCTTTTTTGGTGAGTGTGGGTGGGTAGTTGATTCTATATGTGTGCTTGCCGATGAGCTCCATGTTGGGATGACTGAATAGGTAGGTGTGGGCGGGCGCCCGGTAATCGACGGTTGTAGTGTGGTGGGTGCGGGTTGCACAGATGCAGGGTGCACAATAATGATATACGGGAGCACAATACAGGCGCCTACACTAAAAACCAGTTGCATGGACCAACAATGACACTAGTGAGCAACCAAAGTATATGAGGTAGCAGTTGGTGCATACAGGAATAAAACCAGGAATGGGAGCAGGTTACATAAATGTAACGGGTCTATGTGAGCAATTAGTCGGTGCATTACAGGAGTAAAAAGTGAAGTCGGTGTCGGTTGCAAACGTGTACAGAGTACAATGTCATAATACTGACGATATACTAGCATGAATTACCGATGCAGACAGTAAAATACCTGAATCAAAAGTGACAATGGTGATTAGTCCAAAAAAGAGTGGTCAAAAATCGATGAGGTACATGGATCAGTAACAAAATAGAGCTGCAGCAGAAGTTATATGTTGTATAACATAGTGAGTAGTCAATAATAAATGAGGTACAAGAGTCAGTAGCCAAAATACCGAGTAGTCAAATAGTGTCAAATAGTAGTCAAATAGTGAGTAGTCAATAACAAATGAGGTACAGGAGTCAATAGCCAAAATACAGTTGCAACCAAAAATTATATGAGACCAAAAGTGCCCCTAGTGAGCAGCCAAAATATGTGAGGTAGCAATCGGTGCATACAGATGAAGAAGAAGTGGAATGTGCAGGATACAATTAGGAATATAGACATATGAGACCAACAGTGACCCTAGTGAGCAGCCAAAACATATGAGGTAGCAATCGGTGCATACAGGTGAAGAAAAAGTGGAATGTGCAGGATACAATTAGGAATATAGACATATAATACCACTGTAAAAGGCAGACACCCTATCTTCGTCTGGCGTGTAAACATATGATGTAAATATATGAGGTAACATCGGTGCATTACAGGTGAGGACAGAGTGATATGTGCAAGATCCAACTAGGAATATAATGCCCCTGTAAATAAAATACCACTGTAAACATATAATAACATATAGTATAGTAACATATAATACCACTGTAGAAAGGCAGACACTCAGTCCTGAGGAATGACTAGCGTAAATAAAATACCACTGTAAGCATATAATATCATAACATATAGTATAGTAACATGTAATACCACTGTAGAAAGGCAGACACTCAGACCTGAGGAATGATTAGTCCATGATGGTCGCCCAGGATAGACAGTCTAAGATGGCTGAACCGATATGGGAGATAGGGGAATTAGTCCTCTGTCTGCTGCTATTACTTTGAGCACAGGGAAGGGCAGTTTCACTTTCCATTAGAGCAAGCCCTGTTCATAGCATGATGGGAAGGAGGCTTATCTCTACTTCTGGTAGTCTTGTGTGGAGGAGTTGAGCTGGGAGCCTCGTGGACATCGGAGGCATGAGCGGGATTTATTGCTACAGTTTTATGGCCCCAGCCATTTTGAACAAAGGAGATAGCTTAGAAAATGTGAGCAGGCGGGTGGGGTGAAATAAATACCTTATGTGCAAGCTGCACCGTAAGCCTGTTGAGTTTGCCAGCAAAGTTTTGCAGTTGTAGTCCTTAATCAAAGCGTGTACAGGTCTGGATGGGGGCCTCTCTCAGCCCTCAGATGTCGCTGTCACCTCCAGCCTCCACTGATTCGGCGTCCCTCCTGGTCCCTCCCGGCCCCGTCAGCCTCAGTTCTCACTCCTCTGAGCAGCGGTGCCACACAACTACTGCAAAGCTAGCGGGAGGGGTCCGTTGTCATGGCCGCGGCAAGATGTGGGCCGGTCACAGCAACCGTAACAGCAGCCCTCGTCTCTGCCGCTGTCTCTGTCTCGGGGGGCGGGGGGGAGCTCTCTCTGCCCTCCGATGCCGCTGTGACTCACTGCTGTGGAGCCGGCGGATCTGCACCTCTGTTATTCTCCGCTGGTCGCAGCTGCCGTGGAGCGGGCGGGGGGGCCTCACTCAGCCCCCCGATGCCGCCGTGAGTCCTCTGCCGTGGTGCGGGCCGAGCGCAGGACAATCCGCGGTGCCGGCTCAGCAGGCTCCCGGAGCTTCAACTGCCCAGCCACGGCGCCGCGATGGGGGTGTCTGGAGACACGGATCCAGTGGCAGG
This sequence comes from Lissotriton helveticus, assembly GCF_964261635.1. Taxonomy (NCBI): domain Eukaryota; kingdom Metazoa; phylum Chordata; class Amphibia; order Caudata; family Salamandridae; genus Lissotriton; species Lissotriton helveticus. The sequence goes on along the minus strand of NC_136061.1, from coordinate 1,724,558,699 downwards.
TTGCGGGGCTTCGCAGGCGTCAGTCACCGACAAAGAGTGCCGGCTCAGCAGGCTCCCGGTTCCTCAGGCTCCAACCTCCTTCAATCAGGTCAGTGGACAATCCGGGCAATCGGTTGCTTGTGGTACCGCTCAGTCTCGGTGGCGCGATGTGGGTGCATGAAGGCGAGTGTCCAGTGGCGGCTCAGCAGGCTCCCGCAGCTTCAGGCTCCAACCTCCGTGAATCGGGTCAGCGGACCGCTCGGGCAATCCAGTTACTTGTGGTTCCAGTTACTTTTACTCCAGTTACTTTTTCTGCTTTCGATGCCAATTTGACTTAATTGCTGGAGATTTCACTGTGCCTCTTTGCATTATCTCTCCACGCAGTGTGTGTGTGTGTGTATATGTGTGTGTGTATGTGTGTATGTGTGTATGTGTGTATGTGTGTATATATATATATATATATATATATATATATATATATATATATATATACACCAACTACATATCTGATGAATCTAATAATGACAATATCAGTGCATTAGCAGCTTCAGATGTACACACATTTCTGGATGCCAACGATTTAAATACTTCCACCTATGACCCTGAGGCTGACCCTGACGCTTCTACACAAGCACGTTTGAGCAAGATTTCTGTATTGCAAAAAGGAGCGGGGCTCAGCCCATTTAAAAGCAAATCCAAATATGTACCATTGATGCCTAAAGATGCCATCGATGTTTTCCATGACTGTGTCACCAATGACATTAAAAAATTATACAGACAGACCAACACTAAAACGAAAAAGAAAGTTACACACATGAAAAGAAACTATGTGAAGTTGATAAAAAAACTTGGTGAAAATCATGAAATAGTGGTGAAGAAATCAGATAAAGGGGACAACTTGGTTATTTGGTCAAAGAAAGACTACATACTAGAGGCCAAACGACAACTCAATGACCCCCTCTGTTATAAAATTTCTACCCTAAAGGAATATTCTAATGCCAAAGGAGAGTTACAACATATGCTGGCTCAATGGAAAAGAGAAGGACTTATTTCTTCCGAGGAATATCAGTTTATGTACACAGAATTCCCTATTATGCCATCACTTTAACGGATTCCAAAGGTGCATAAGGGTGTTGTACCTGTGCCCGGTAGGCCTATCGTCTCCGCCATTAAAAGTGTGGGCGAAAAGGTTGGCCAATACATAGACTTTTTTCTCCAAGATATTGTGAAAAATCTTTCTAGCTATGTACGTGACACCAGTGACTTTTTGCTCACAATCGCTAACATTGAATGGGAAGACAGTATGTGGTTAATTTCGCTAGACGTTGAAGCGTTATATACCAGTATTGACCATATACAAGGTCTTAATCCTATCCAGTACTATTTGGACAAAAAACCTATAGCTTTTTATGAGCATAACAAAGTTATTTTGGGACTTATTAAATGGTGTCTGTACAACAATTTCTTTACCTTTGGCAAAGACCTCTATAGGCAACTAAGAGGAGGGGCGATGGGGGCCTGCTTCTCCCCCAGCTATGCGTGCTTGCACGTTGGCTGGTGGGAGGAGCAGGTCCTCGCCGCACTACACCCCACTGTGATGAATAATCAGGTTATATGTTATTTGAGGTATATAGATGATATATTCATGGTGTGGAAAGGTTCTAAAGATGATGCACTAATGTTTATTGAAAGTATTAATAACAACTCCATGAATTTAAACTTCACTGCACATATTGACCAACATAGGATGCAGTTCTTGGATGTAGAGGTGTATGCAGCTAACTCTAAACTTAACACTACATTACACAGAAAATCCACCGCCGGAAATATGACCCTTCATGCAGCAAGTATGCACCCTAAACATACCATCATGGGGATACCGTACGGTGAGATTCTCAGGCTCAAAAGAATCTGCAGTTCCCCCTCTGATTATGAGCGTTGCCTATCAGAGTTGTTGGCGCGTCTAAGAGTCAGGGGTTATTCAGATATTATTCTGAACAAGGCAGTTGAGAAATCCAAACTCAGATCCAGACAAAGCCTTTTTCCTGAATGTCAATTAGAACTCGATCAGGGAAATAGTTCAGAAATTCAAGAAGACAGTCCACGAATGATCACTGCCTTTAGTAGTGAGGACAGAAAATTAAAAGCTATATTGAAAAAAATTTGCCTATTGTTCTCAGTGACCACATTTTGAACACTAGGCTGCCGGCCAACCCAACTATTACTTTTAGACGGGCCAGAAGTATGGGCGCAGCTTTGGATAAAGCAGCCCCTGAATTGAAATCTAAAACTCTCTGGTTAAAACCCTCGAAAGGTTTCTTTAAATGTTCCAGCTGCCGCGCATGTAGGTTCGGTATCAATACTCTACATTATTCAACTCCATTTGATGTAGAACCCAAAACCATTACCGGCAATTTCAATTGCAAGACTGATTTTGCTGTGTATGTCCTGGCGTGTATCTGTGGGTTAAGATATGTTGGTAGTACCAAGCTCCAGGTACACGTCAGGATCCTACAGCATCTGCGCGCTATACTTCATAGTGACCCGGCTTACCCCGTAGCTCGTCACTTCAAAAGAGTTCACAATAATGATCTTTCCTGTTTAAAATATTTTGTGATTGGAGCTATACCCCCCTCAAAAGAGGTGGGGATAGGGAGTCATTATTAAGGCAGTTGGAAACCAAGATGATCTTAGAATTAGATACCCGTTGGCCGAATGGATTGAACAATATTGATGAGATGCATCATTTTCTGTGATGCCTCTTTTCAGCAATCATTGCCTCAATATCTTTCTAGTGTCCGGCTGATCACATTCACTCCCTCTTAGTTAGGTTCCCTATTTCGAGGTTGAGGCCGGACCTAGTCGCTGCCTCACACTTAATTGTCTTCCTCAATATGTCCATGATAAATAATTATATCTGTAGTATGGAATTTTTTGACTCGTTTGTTTAAATAATATTTATCCTAGAGTATAAGGAGTGGTTCTGTCTGTAAATAAGTCCTTGATGTACATGTATTTTTATATAGATATTGATATATTTTTTATATGTTTATCTATATATACTTCTATTTTTCTATTTTTCTACCTTGACTGAGCTTGATTTGAAAATATGAAATTAATTATAGACTTCAATCCTCTTGTGTATATATGCGTATGTATATATTTATATATGTGTGTATATATATGATTGGATGGAGTTTTAGGTGTATTTATTGGGTTTTAACACATTTTTGATACTATTTTATGCTATTTATTGCAAAGTGATCAATCATGCTCATACATTTTGGATATTTAAATGTTTCCAGGGACCTGTGAAACTTTTTTATGTCATGATATTTTTGTCCCTTGCATAATGAATGGTATTGCACTCATATATTTCTCTTTCCCTTCCTTATGCTTTCTTCCCCTCTTTTTGCACTTTATTTCACTCTCACATAGCACTTTACTGTCTGCCACTGATTTGTGATCACACAGGCACATTGTGTATTATACTGTGTATGTTTACAATAATACGTCTTATGAGAACTCTGTATTCATACAGTTAGAGTTTGTTCCACAGTTTGACGTATATATGTAGTTAGGTTATGTATTCACCTATTACAGTATACACATAATAATTCTGGATTTATCCGGTAATATGAATTGGTGCCCAACTGTGACTAATGGAACTACCAGTGGCAGTATGTTTTCACTTTCTATTTATGTCACATTACGTCACTGTGAGGGGGTGTTCCCTTCTAACACTGCATTTAAAAGTAGCATTCTGTCTTACATGCATGTTGCGGCGTGATCAAGGGCATAATTTGCCAGAAACGCTTAGCTGCTCTGTGCATCAAATAAAATCCTGCTGATGCTGAATTATCGTGGTCCGTCTCCCTTTGTTTGCTGGCATGCGAGGCTGTGCTGGGTCTGAGACGCCGAAGAGATTCGAGGAGGAGTCACGTGGTGTGTGTGTGTGTGTGTGTGTATATATATATATATATATATATATATATATATATATATATATATATATATATATATTCACTGAAAAAACCATAGGTTATAGACCATATATAGTTAGGAATTAGCATTTAAAAAACCTTATTTTACTCACACAAAACCATTGAAATTCCATATATAGTTAGTTGCACTAACTATATATCGCGCACCCGCAATCCACTGCTGATCATGTCACATATTACATCATTCATGACATGGTCAGTGACATCACTGATGACATCACTGATGACATCTCAAATGACATCACTGATGACATCACTGATGACAACATCCAGTGACTGTATTTTTCTGTAAAGTTAAAATATGTCTTGAGTGGATGTATAAGTGTCTGGATGAAGGATTTAGTAGGTGCATGACTGACTGTATGAGTGAGTGATTAAATGTGTCACTGAATGCATGGGTTAGTGACTAAACTGTCTTAATTTGTGCATCATTATGTCTGTTGTTCTGTAAACTGCTGCATGTGTTGATCATTAGCTATACGAGAGGCTATATGTGTTATTAATTGGTTGCCCAAGTATTTCTATGGGAGATTGAGTTTGTGTGGGGGTGGCTGGAAGGTGTGTGACTCTATGCATAGATGTGTGAGCAGTTTATTCACTAGGTGTATGAGTTCAAGAGTGCATGTGGAAACAGCTACATGGGCAGTTGACTGTGTGCATGAGTGTATTGATGAGTGAATGGATATCTCAATGCTACATGTCATAGTAAGTACATATGTAAAACACAGTACATGTGAGAGTTGGCATATATAAATAACTGTGCATGAGAGCCACTGAATGAGTGAGTGGCTGTATCGATCATTGTGAACTTGTATCAGGGATTGTATAAGAGAGTAAATATGTGTTAGTATATGTTTCAATAAGTAAGGTGTGTTTAACTGTATAGTTGAAGAAATGGAGGTGAGATTGTTTCTTTGCATGACTGACTGGGTGTGTGAGTAACTCCATGGATGAGTGGCAGTGTGTGAGTGTCTGTATACACTGAGTGTATCTAAGGTTATATTAGAGTCTGAAGAGGTTTATCGTATTAGCACAAGAATGATGTCAAATGAGATGTCATCAGTGATGTCATCAGTGATGTCATTTGAGATGTCATCAGTGATGTCACTGACCAGGTCATGAATGATGTAATACGTGACATGATCAGCAGTGGATTGCGGGTGCGCAATATATAGTTAGTGCAACTAACTATATATGGAATTTCAATGGTTTTGTGTGAGTAAAATAAGGTTTTTTAAATGCTAATTCCTAACTATATATGGTCTATAACCTATGGTTTTTTCAGTGAATTTTCAAGGTTTTGTAAATGCTAATTCCTAACTATATATGGTCTATAACCTATGGTTTTTTCAGTGAATTTCAATGGTTTTTTAACAGCAAATATCATAAGCTGTCGAATGTCAAGTACGTGGTAAGTGAAAACATTTTCGTGTTTATGCACACTGATCTGCTTTGAATGGTGCCCCCCCCCCCTCATTTCTATTAGGAGTACTCTCTCTTTGCAGATAGTGAAAGGTAGTTAACGCAGGCGTTTGCCCCCGTTGTAATCCGTCGTGCCTGCTTCTCTCTCCATTTGATTGATTGTTATCCAAGTATTTACTGTTTTAGAATTAGTTCTCTTTGGTTCATTCTCTATTTACAAACAAACACAGAGTCGCAATACTCTGTTTAGTCTTTGCAGATCCCGAAAAATCGTGTAAAAAAAAAAAGAAAAGGAATCGAGCAAAATCAGTAGGCCACTAATGGGATCTCTTTTTGACCTCGCTAAAATAGAAACATTAGGAACAACCCCTCATGACAAATACAAAACTAGTGAGATGAACTGAACTCCACACAATGATGGCTGCAAAACAGCTCGGCTCCGCCACCCACCCCACCCAAAATAACGATAAAGAACGGCTGCCATGATTGGTTGCGGAATGACCACGACGGAGCTACGAAATGGTGCTGCTCTCATGCTAACCCCAGCTTCAGTCTGAAACATCCAGAAACACTGTAGACTACCAATTCGATCAGTTCCGGTAGCGCCCCAATGTAACCCGGTAGAGAAGAACTAGCCCTCCCCTCTTTGACTGATGGTTCTTGTTGCCTGTCCCTTCTGTTGCCATTTAACAGAACTATTTAGCCTGCTGAAAGGGGTTGTGTTCCGACCGCTGGTTGGTGGAGACATTTTGACTATATTCTGTACCTGCGTTGTCGCATAATGCGTCATATGACGCGCCGCGTTAGCGCATCCGGAAGTCATCCGGGGCGCGCAGCGCGTAACGTAAGCATAACAAGTCATGTGACTTGTTAATAAAACTTTTCATTGGTTCATTTTACTTTTCTTATTGTAATGATGAAAGGCTTGGTCATATGACCTAAAAATTACGCTTTTCATTACTTCCGAACATTATTTTTTCTTAAATATATGTTATAATGTTCCAGGCTAATGTACTTTCCCGGAAATTTTACAACTGTCCTGCAAGTAAAATATATTCTTTTTTCGAGAAAAAGAGCGTTTCTTCGTCCCATGACGGAGCCGTTGAGCAAAAGAGGGTCGACCTGCTGTCTTAGTCGCCGATACGCCTGAATATGAGATTCTTATCGATCACTTTATGTTGCAGGAATAGAAAACACAACAGCCCTTGACCATTTATCTTTACTGCGTTCCTTCGTATTATACCTTTTACCCTTCATGTAATTGGTCTGCTTTATTTCACTTGCCTTTTAATGATTCTAAAACAGTCACTATTATTAAAAACTTTACCAATGTATATACTACTACCATGTTTTCTTTTAAAAACCTTTATTGTGAAAATGTCATTATACAAATACGAGCCTATAACCACGTGGGCCTGCCACAGAGCAAACTGTAATCGTATATGATGAATAGACATTTACACTGTAGAGGAACGTAACGGGCGGGCCATTAGGTTGCAAGAACTAAGGTGTCTAACAGTTACGGAATCGGTGGACGTACATTTTATAATTAAAATACGACAGGGCCAGTTACAATAAAATTATCTAGATATACATTTGCGGGCAAGTACCATGGGTGACGTTAATTCGAACTTTCAACAGTACAGTAATCAATAACACATCAGAACTTATTATCAATAGGGATGTCGAAATAGTCAATCAATTCTCATCCCCGCCCGCCATGTACTTCAAAACTGCATACGTATCTCGTGATTTCAAGGTTCTGCAACCAGTACACAACAAGGAGTTACGAGTCCCATTTATTCCGGCGCCATTTTGGGCGAGGACGGGCAGGTCCAGGATATAGTCAAAATGTCTCTACCAACCATCGACTATGATGATGTTCATATGCTGTATTTATTAGAGTAACACTCATCTGTCCACATGAAATTAATTTGCCACAATCTAAACATGTCATTTTAATCTTTCCAAAGTTCTTCTAAATATTTGGGACCGTTTCCCTTGCCTCTGAAGCTCTCAGTGCCACTTCTTTGATGAATGTACTAGCAGGTCAGGGGTTCTCCTCCAAATCTCTCTTTTATGCAGCACTATAATTAATTGTTGCCACCTCTCCATATGACGATGCATGGTATAGTTACCACAACTATATATTTTTTCGGTTCCTCTGGAGAGTTCATCGTGGCAGATGAAGCGTGTAACGTACCGGGCATTTACCTTTTTTTGCATGTACAGGAAAGGAAAAAAAAATCGAGCGTCCGAGTTCTAAGGTGTCCCAGGGCCATTTTAGTGGACCAGGCCCAAATCCAAAGAACAGGCCGCCATTTTGAGAGTCCTCTTGCAGCCGCCTGTCGCTGTAGCATCAAGAGCAGCCGAAACTCAGCTGAATGGCAACTGAAACGGTAAAGGGGCGCCCCACTACAGCAGACGAGCCTCCACCTAGGAAGGCCCATTCACGCCGGCCCCCCCCCCCTTCGGGCACCCCACGCCGTTATTCGGAGCAGTATTGTAGGATGGCCACACCAGTGCGGCAACTTGCTAGACATCACCTCGGTGGTAACCGAATCTCAACGCCTTGTGGTGTCTTCTATTCAAAAAACATTGTTATGCTGCCTTCGACCTATTCGCCGCAAGTGCGCACACAACTCAACTGCATAGCTTGCTAGACACCACCTCGGTGCCATCCGGATCTTGGAATGTCAGCACCTTTTGGTGTCTTCTCTTCAGAAAATATTGTTGCGCTGCCTTTGGCCCCATTCGCACATCAGTCCGCTACTGACGCCATCTCACAGGCTAATGGGGCGCCCCACGCCGACTTTCAGCATTGTAGAATGACCACACCAGTACAGCAACTTGCTAGACATCACCTCGGTGCCATCCGGATCTCGGCGCCCCACTGCAGATGAAGTGCCTCTCAACTATGAAACCACCACGGTGACATCCGGATCTTGGCGCGTTGTGCTGCCTTCGGCCTATTCGCACATCGGTCCGCTACTGACGCCATCTCACAGGCTAATGGGGCGACCCACGCCGAGTTTCAGCATTGTAGGATGACCACACCAGTACAGCAACTTGCTAGACATCACCTCGGTGCCATCCGAATCTTGGCATCTCAACGCCTAGTGGTATCTTCCATACAAAAAATATTGTTACGCTGCCTTTGGCCCCATTCGCACATCAGTCCGCAACTTAGACATCACCTCGGTGCCATCCGGATCTTGGCATCTCAGCGCCTTGTGGTGTCAGTCAGAAAATATTGTTGCGCTGCCTTTGGCCCCATTCGCACATCGGTCCGCTACTAACGCCATCTCACAGGCCAACGGGGCGCCCCACGCCGACTTTCAACATTGTAGGATGGCCACAGAAGTGCGACAACTTACTAGACACCACCTCGGTGCCATCCGGATCTTGGCGCGTTGTGCTGCCTTCGGCCTATTCGCACATCGGTCCGCTACTGACGCCATCTCACAGGCCAACGGGGCGCCCCACGCCGACTTTCAGCATTGTTGGATGGCCACACCAGTGCGGCAACTTACTAGACACCACCTCGGTGCCATCCGGATCTTGGCGCGTTGTGCTGCCTTCGGCCTATTCGCACATCGGTCCGCTACTGACGCAAACTCACAGGCCAACGGGGCGCCCCACACCGACTTTCAGCATTGTAGGATGGCCACACCAGTGCTGCAACTTGCTGGACACCACCTCGGTGCCATCCGGATCTTGGCGCGTTGTATTGCCTTTGGCCTATTCGCACATCGGTCCGCTACTGACGCCGCCTCACGTGCCAACGTATTTTCTACGCATTTTATACCCTATGCCGCATAACAGGTCATGTGACTTGTTTATAAAACTTTTCATTGGTTCATTTTACTTTTGGTTTCCTAATGATGGAAGGCTTGATCATATGACCTAAAAACAACACTTTTCATTGGATGAAAACTTTTTTTTTTTTCCCAAACGATGAAAGCCCCACCTTGTTTCTGGATGTTTCAGACTAAACTGGCGTCAGCATGAGAGCACCACCATCTCGTAGCTCCGTCGTGGTCATTCCGCGAGCAATCATGGCAGCCGCTCCCCACCAGAAGCCTGCAGGAGTCGGGGCCCCCAAAACTTTTGATGAATTCTCAAGGCGGAGGGGACGCTTTCGAGAATGGGGTCCAAGACCTAGCAGACAAGCGTCCGATTTCCAAGGTGTCCCAGGGCCATTTCAGTGGACCAGGCCCAAAAAGGAAAGAGCCTGCCGCCATTTTGAGAGTCCTGTGACAGCCGCCTATCGCTGCACCGCAAGAGTGGGCGCAACTCAGCTGAATTGCGGCTTTTGACACAGTGGACCAAAAACGGACGGAATGGCAACTGAAACGGTAAAGGGGCGCCCCACTACAACAGATGACACTCCACCTGGAGAGGCCCGTTCACGCCGCCTCCCCCGGGGCGCCCCACGCCGTTATTCGGAGCAGCATTGTAGGATACCAAAACCAGTGCGGCAACTTACTGGACATCACCTTGGTGCCATCGTTCTGCTGCCTTGGAACTATTCGCACAACAGTTTGCTACTGATGACCCACCCCCCGCGACGCCCCACGCCGTTATTTGCTGGGTGGCAACTTACTAGACATCACTTTCGTGTCATCTAGATTTCGGCGCGTTCTGCTGCCTTGGAACTATTCGCACAACAGTTTGCTACTGATGACCCACCCCCCGCGACGCCCCACGCCGGAAATCTGGACTTTGTGCTGCGTTGGGACTATTCGCACAGCCGACCGCTACTTCGTTGTTTTTCCCTAAAAATGTTTATATGTTATTACTATTTTTGTTTTCTTGTATATATTTATAAATTATTAAAGTTTTATAATCTTACTACTTTGTCGGAGTGCTATATATTTTTAATGTGACACATAATTGTAAAAACTTTGATGTACAAAGAGTCATCCCTGGAATCTTCCGCTTCACGCTCGGTCCCCTCCCCAATCACAATACAGGATGGTTTTCAGATAATAGCAACGCTTCTGCTGTGACGGATCTCATCGAGTGTGGGCCTTGATCTACTATAACTCCTTTGAAGAGGGGTGATTCTTTACAGCTGTGGCCATAAACTACATCTGCAGGGCTAGCTGATAGCCTAGGACCGGCCTGGACAATCGGACACAGAGGAAAAGAAGTGTCAGAGGGTGCGGTAGTGAATAGGGCGAAAGGGAGGTGTCGGGCGGGCACAGGGTGTGATTCTCAGGGAAGAGCAGCGCAGATGGGGGGAGGTTTATTACCCATGCATAAGACAGAGAGCGGGGGTGACCACTGCCTGGGTGAGATGCTTGCGAGGGTGGGGAGCCATGCTAAGGATCGACAGCGTGCACAGAGTGGGTCTGGTCAAGGCATCTAAAATGGCTGCCGTGCACGACAAAAGTGTGGCATTTGAAAAAAGACAAGATGGCGCAGACAATGTTTTTCAACACTTCCTGATTTCCTTCGAATCGAACGTTAACAGACGTTGGGGCATATTACCAAAGTTAAGCGATATTTATCCCTAACGATGCATTGCAAAGATTTTTTTACCGTCAGAAATTAATCGCAGATAAACCTTGCTATTATCAAGGTTTATCGCAAATACGATAAAAAACGACCGCAATGCATTAATATCGCTGAAAACTCAGCGATATTCATGCATTACCGAGCTAATGCTCTTAGCCATGTTATCCACCTCCCATTGGATAACATGGCTAAGAACTGCTCAGGGCAGCTGTTACTTTTTGGAGATATTCGCGCTTATCTCGAATATTTCCAAAAGTTGATAATAGGAGATAGCGATGTTAGCGACTGTTTCCAGTCGCTAACATCTTGGCATGCCCACTTTGCATGTCATTAGTGATAAATATCACTCACATGCAAAGTGGGGCCCAAGATGGTCGCTATCTCCTACTAGCCGTCGCTAACTGGTGTTAGCAACAGCTAGGTAATACAGATATAATTTTATCTCCGCGAAGCGGAGCGCTGTTACAGATATATATCTTGTTTTTGAACGTTAATTTCTCAAAATGCACTGAAGCACATATATTGAGACCTAGCAAAGGCACATCGGGCTACCAGTCCCTAATATTTTACCAAGTTTCATGCAAATCCATTCAGCCGTTCAATTATTATTATTTTTTTTTTTTTTGCCCCGCGGGGCCCTTTTAAAACCTCCACATCAAACCTAGGGGGTCAGCGAGGATCTACTATGCCCCCTTCGCTTTGGCCTCCTCTTGTCTCTCGATCCTACCGAGAGACAAGATGGCGGCCGCTACGTACTGTTTGGAATGTTTACAGACACCGGAGAGCCAATCAGCTTCGCTTCGCAAAGCTCCGTAACGCGAAAAGTACGCGAAGCGGTGCGCTGTTACAGATATATATCTTTTTTTGAACGTTAATTTCTCAAAATCCACTGAAGCACATATATTGAGACCTAGCAAAGGCACATCGGGCTACCAGTCCCTACAATTTTGCCAAGTTTCGTGCAAATCCATTCAGCCGTTCGATTATTATTTTTTTTTTTTGCCCCGCGGGGCCCTTTTAAAACCTCCACATCAAACCTAGGGGGTCAGCGAGGATCTACTATTCCCCCTTATGGTCATTTGCCCCTTCGCTTTGGCCTCCTCTTGTCTCTCGATCCTACCGAGAGACAAGATGGCGGCCGCTACGGACTGTTTGGAATGTTGACAGACGCCGGAGAACCAATCAGCTTCGCTTCACAAAGCTCCGTTGCGCGAAAAGTACGCGTCCTGGAGCGCTGCCCGGTCCGCTGTTACAGATATATATCTTTTTTTAAACGTTAATTTCTCAAAATCCACTGTAGCACATATATTGAGACCTACAAAAGGCACATCGGGCTACCAGTCCCTACAATTTTGCCAAGTTTCGTGCAAATCCATTCAGCCGTTCGGGCTAAAAGTGAGGCCAACCGCCCTATGGAAAACTCAATGTTAAAAACACGTTTTGGGACCCCCCTTTTTTCTCGACCCCCCCTGGACGAACCCCCCCCAATTTTCAGGGGCTGCTCAGAAACAAAATGTGCCATTTTCCAGAAAATTTCAGCCAATTCCGTCCACAAACGCCAAAGTTATTAGACATAGAATTTTCAAAAAACCCATAGAGAAAAAATCCTAACTATATATACCTACTGGCGACCGCCAGTAGGTAATATATATATATATATATATATATATATATATATATATATATATATTTTTTTTTTTTTTTGCCCGCCCTCCCTCCTTTAATTAGCATTTGGGCTCCTCGCCATGATTCTAAATTTTGCTCCTCATATATTTGATGCTATTTGTAATGTAGAGCGCTCTGGCACCAAAAGTTTGGTCTTGTTTGCGCTTTATAAAACCTCAAACAAAATAAATAATTTTTTGGTTTTTTGCGCACAGAGCTTACATTGTGCTTGTTTTGTTTTTCAATTGCACTTTAACTAATCTGCCCATGACTGCACCCAGTTCAACTCATCAGGAAAACTTTTTTTTTTTGCTTTGACCTCCCCTTCACCTAATATCTCACCTTTGTAATAAGACAAGTAACAGCACAATATATTGCCTTCCTCAAACAACTCTTAACACTTTAATGGATTTCAGTAACTTACATTGCGCAACTACTCACAAAACTAAAAATTACAACAAAATTATCATTAATCACATAGGCGAAACATAATGCTGTTACCAATGCTTGTTTTGCAATGTGGCTAGCTTTGAATTTTGGGCCCTAGCTTAAGCGGCAGGGATGACAATCTAGCAAACTTGCACATTTCTTAAAATCAGAAACCCGGGTGAAATTCAAGATGGGGTGACTTGCGTGGCTCTCACCAGGTCTACTTACCAAGCAGCTACTGCAAAGCTCAAACTTCGACTAAAAAAACATATTTTCCTCAAATTTCTGCGATGGAAAGTTCTGGAATATGCAGGGCGCCACAAATGTCCTCCCACCCAGCATTCCCCCAAGTCTCCTAACTGGGACAGATGTCAGGAAAACACCTATCGAAAGACTGCTGGGGATTATTTTCGTATGTGGGGGATATGTCCGATGCCTGGGAGGGCTGCCCCACCCATTTTGCCACAAAAAAAAAAACCACAACCCCTGATATTTAGTGGGCAGCTCATTTCACTTTCTCTGAAATTACATCAGCACACCATGCAAGTCTAGAATCCTTTCAGAGAGAATGCATGCCTACCATCATTTCAGAGAGAAAAATAAAAACAGCCTTGGTTGCTTGGGAACTTTTCTCCAGCTCCTGAGGCTGAATTCAATAAAAGGAAACGCTTCTGGTGCTCACACCAGAGGGCTTTTCAACCTGCTGGAGCGTCTTTAGCACCTGAGCACTGGTGCTGAGGAGGTTTCCAGCAAGTCCTCAGCACTCAAGAGGTTAAAGTTCATTTATGTTATCCATAATTGAGCCTGGTAACCTCAGGGGCCCCATCTCGGCTACCATTCTTAGATTATGTTAAATCCCCCCAAGAATATCCCCAAAAACATAGATCAAGTATTGACCTCTACTACTCCCTTTACTGCTTCATCTCTACGGACTTCAGCAATTTCTTCTACAGAACTCTCAGTGCGCCTCTGAATCCAATGGCAAAAAAAATAAAATTAACAAATGATGGCCACCTAGAGGGGCATTGCAGGTTTATGGCTTTCATCATATCCAGGCTCCACCTATGTTAACCCCCATTCACAGTAGAGAAAAGTTTCCTATACAAACACTTCTGAACCCAATCAGTAGCCAAATTGTGCAAAGCATGGACTCAGAAAGATTTTCCCACTGCAAAATGTCAGTTTCAAAGAGGGTTTACCAGGGAAAGAGCATGCAGTTTGCCATGTGTATAAAGGGGAAACAATCCAAATCTCTCGGGAGATCCAACCAAAAGAGAAACAGGCGCAGATGGACACACCCACTCATACTATGTGAAAATGCCTATACTATATTTATATACATACATATATATTCATACATATATATTCACAGTAAAACCATAGGTTTCAGGGATGTTATAGTTAGTTGGACATTTCACTCATACTAAACAATAGAAATTTGCCAGTTATAGTTAGTTCAGCTAACTATAACTCGCGCCCCAGCAATGCACTGCTGATAACGTCACATATTACATCATTCATGACCTGGTCAGTGACATCACTGATGACATCTCAAATTACATCACTGAGGACATCATACAGTGAATGTGTGTTTCTATAAAGATTAAACATGTATTATATATATATGCCAAGGTGTATTGAAGAATGAGTGGGTGTATAAGTGTCTGGTTGGAGGATTCAGTAGGTGTGTGACTGACTTAAGTGAGGGATTACAGGCGTCGTAATGAATGAACGAGTTAGTGACTGATACAGACATTCATACAGTTTAGTTTGTCAGTTGGTGTGTAAGCGGTTGCATGGGATGGTGAGTAGCTAAATGAGGATCTATATGGGTTATTAATTGGTTGTCTGAGTATCTAATGGGTGCCTGGGTGTGTGTGTGTGTGTGTGTGTGTGGGTGCGTGGGAGGTGTGTCAGTCTGTGCATAGATGTTTGAGTGGTTGATTCACTGTGTGTAAGGGTTCAAGAGTGCATGTGGAAACAGCTGTATGAGTGTGTGTGTGTGTGTGTTGGTGAGAGAATGGATGTCTCAATGTTACATGTCCCAGTAACTACTTATATAAAAGGCAGAGTATGTGAAAGTTGAAGTATATACATGACTACACATGAGAGTCAGTGGTTGTGAGAGTGGCTGCATGGATGAGTGTGTACTTGTATCAGTGATTGTAGAAAAGAGTAGGTAAGCATTTGTTTGTGTTTGAATAAGTGATGAGGTATGTGCATAACTGTATAGTTCAGTAAATGGAAGTGTAATTGATTCTTTGCATGACTGACTAGGTGTGAGTAACTGGCTGAGTGGCGGTGTGCGAGTGTCTGTATAGATGTAGGAGTGCTTATGATAGTGTTGTATTGATGAGTGACTACATCTATGAGTGATTCTATGGGTGAATGAGTGGATGTGTATGTAGACTTAGGAATCATTGAGTGTGTATGTAGTAACTGGTACAGTGGGTGTATCAAAGGTTATACACAGTGTGAGGAGGTGGATCAGATTTTCACGTGGTTGATGTAATAAGTGATGTCATTTGAGATGCCATCAGTGATGTCACTGACCATGTCATGAATGATGTAATATGTGACATCATCAGCAGTGCACATCGGGGGAGCGAGTTATAGTTAGCTGAACTAACTAGAACAGGGGCATTTCTATGGTTTAGTATGATTGAAATGTCCAACTAACTATAAAGTCCCTGAAACCTATGGTTTTTCAGTGAATTTCTAACTATGCCTACAAAGATAGGTCATGTGAAGAAAGAGGAAGAAAAGCGCAGAAAGAAGCAAGACAAAATGCAGAAAGAGGCAACAGAAGTCCAGAAAGACGAAGAAAAGTGCAGGAAGAAGAGATGTGTAGAAAGAACCAACAGAGGAGCAGAAAGAGGCCTTGATGCAAAATCATCCTGTGCCCACAACTTTTTCAGACGGGTACGGGTGGTAACTGACCAACTAACCAGGCCTAGAGCCAGTGCAATGCTAAAAGAAACTTAGAATACAGTGAAAACACCTACATACACTAGGGAACACTATGCGTTGGGGTACCCCTGTGATTAGCCTGACCTCCTCTGTAAGGCCCTAGTACATAATAGGGAAGGGGGATTTAAACTACCTCTAAGTCACAGGTGCAGAAATATGCTACTTTAACTAGTAGTCGCGTTTGCAGAGTGCTGGAGAAAGGGTGCTGGGCATCCAACCAACGCTCAGGAATTCCGCTGCGTCGGACTTACAGGAGGTACCAGCAGGGATTCTTGGCCCCCAAACTCTCAGGACTGAATTGGATTTCATCGCCCTCGCGTAGTCTGCCACGAGGCACGTTTGCAGAGTGGTAGAGGAAGGGGAACATGGCCTCCGAAGAAGTCTTAGCAATCCCACTGTGTGGGACTTATTGAAGGTAACAAGAGGGGTAGTTGACCCCCAAGGACATCCTTTGGGGCCAACTTCCCAAACTATTACCTCCAGTCAGTCCCACAAAGCAGCATTGGTAAGTACTCATACCAGGCCACACCCACTTTGCCCACCACTCTACAAACGCGCTCCCTGGCACGTTCTTGGGTGGGTAATGAAGTCCCCTTTACTGCTGGGGGTCTTTTAGGGGCAACTAGCCTACCTTTTACCTCCAGTAAGCCCCACGCAGTGGGATTGGTGAGAGGTAGACAAAGGCCCCGCCCCCTTCCTTCACCACTGTGCAAACGTGCCTTGTGGTGCGTTTTAAGTTGTGGGATTAAGTCCCCTTGAATCCTGAGGGTCCCTGGGGTCGAACTAGCCCACCAGCTACCGCCAGTAAGCGCCACAGAGCAGCATTGCAGAGGTGTAAAAAGGGGCGTGGCCTGGACCACCTCTCTGCAACGCAGGCCTGTGGTACTTACTGGAGCCACTTGGTGGGCTTGTTGGCCCCCAGGGGCCCTCAGGATTGAAGGGGAATACATTCCCCATCCCCCAGAGGAGTGTGTGGGCAGCTTAGTGACAGCAGCAAGTGGGGAGCGGCTTAACCTCTCTCTTGAGAGTGAGGGCCGCCATCAGCCCCTCAGGAGAGGAATGACCTCCAGCTGACAGCCGAGAGGGGAGGGGGGCGAGGCTCACTTCCAAGCACTGGCGGTATTTTTCTTTTCAATTGTATTTACATTTTTTTTAATATGACGCCTGGAGCCATATCCATAAAAGTCTCCGGTCGTGAAAAAAAACCAGTTCCATTTGAAATTTGACATCTACGATTACAGGTTCGGGGGGGAGGGGGATGAGAGGGGATAGTGGGGGTCAAATTGGACAGCTACAAATTAATCCAATAAACCCTGTAGTCAAACGCCGCATCCTTAAAAATAACAGCAGTATCATCATAAAGGAAAGCATAGGGTAAAATAAATATTTAATTTTTCTGTTCGGCTATAGGTTTACAAATTATTGACTTTAGATGTAGTTTAAATAATCACGCCCGTGTCTGGGCACGATAATTGAGACCACATGGGCGGTAACCGCCACCAATAGGCCATGGGCGGAGCAATGCTGTCTTCGTTAAAAAGACGCACGCAAAGGCCAATAGCGTGGGCCGAAACGAAAAGCATACGCACAAGCGTGTGCGAGGGCAGATTTCAAAAGCCCCTACATGAAGTCTCGCTGCGCGAGCACTGCTGCGCACTGCAACGCTAGACGCAAGACCTAAAAAAAGAGGACAGCGGAAGGTTAAAGAGGAAGATAAATTGAAAGGATGGAAAAGAAAAACGAGAGAGAATGAAAGATAAAGAAAAAAGTGAAGTAGTGACAGTTATGCTGAGAGGGAGAGAGAAGAAAGGAGAAGAAAGAATATGAACAGATTGAGGGAGTGAAAATGAGAAGGAGAGGAAAGAGGGAAAGAAAGGAATTATAAAATCAGAGAAGGAAACGGAGATAAAATGATTGAGAGAAAGACAAAAAGAACGTGGGAAAATAAAGAGAAGGGAGCCAGATAAAAGAAGAGAATAGGAAGAAAAGAGAATGAAAAAGAAAGAACAAGGTGAAAAAAAGGACAGAGAGTAGAGAGGAAGGAAATTTGAAAGAAAGGAAATGATAGACGGAGAAAGATACAACGAGAGAAAGAACGAGAGAAAAAAAGAAGCTAAGCAGAGATGCACAGAAGAGAGCAGGGGAGTGAGGGGGTTGCAGACGGTTGCATAAGTGTGCAAGGGAACATAGAAATCCATTGCATTAATTATAAATTATACTTTAATTAAAATGAGAGCAGGAAAAGATGGTAAAAGGAGAGAAAAATGAAAAAGAATGAGTTCGAGAGAAATAGAGTAAGTGTAAGACAGAGCGAATAGGAGAGAGATAAAGTGAGAAAGAACTGAGAGAGGGAGGGGTGAAAGAGAGAGACAGGGGTGATTAATAAATAATGAGAAAGATAGCAGAAGAATAAAGTGAGAAAAAGAGGCAAGTGTAAGACACTGAGAATGAAAATGTGCAAGAAGTCATGATTAAAATACTGAAAGGTACGCTGGCCTGAAAAACCAAAGCATTTCTGTATATAATGCATCTATGCGATCCATAATGGTTTGTACGGGGATCTTGTGTACTCTTGAAATGTTCATGTCTTGCAAGCGAACACTCATATATAAAATTGAAGTTTGTTCTGTGGAGTTATGAGGTGTAGACAGTGTTGTGGTAGAGAGACATCCATTTATGTTTGAGTAATATGGTGAGACTTGTAGCAGAGAAAGGTGAATTGTTCCTGCGTTCTATTGGGCTAGGTGTAATACTAAAAGTAGTTGTAAAAAGGTAAAGTAGCAGCAGCGATTCATGCATTACTTAAGCATTGTCCTTGCAGAGCAGGCATTGCCCTGTCGGTACTCATACACTCCTCCAATCACCCATCCAGCACCATACACATATCCATGCAGTGCGCTAATACCTAACCACTTATAAATTCCCCATGCACTCTGTTTGCAGCAATATAATCATGCCAGTTACTAGTCATGTATTTATGGAATGGCCTAGCCACTAACACAAGTACAGCTACAATAATCTGGGCACTATGCTTGCAGTTCTCACACGAGCTACATACTATTGATACACTCTTCTAAATACCCAGTTAGTACCTATGCAGTCTGGGAATCGTCCTGTCTGTCCCGTACACTTCTCCAATCACACATCCAGCACTATATACTTATCCTATCACTCCACCAATACCTAAGCACTTCTAAATCCCCCATTGCACTCTGTTTGCAGCACTGTAATTATTCCAGTTACTAGTGATATACTTATGGAATAACCTAGCCAGTACAGCTACAATATTCTGTGCACTATCCATGCAGACCTCTAACCAGCTACATACTATTGGTACACTCCTCCAAATGCCCAGTTAGTACTCCTGCAGTCTATGAATGCTCCTGTCACTCCCTTGCACTTCTCCAATCACCCATCCAGCACTATCGACTTATCCACTCATTCCACCAATACCTAAACACTTATAAATGCACTCAAGCACTTCCCTTGTAGTATTGTAATCTTTTAGTAACTAGCCATGTATTCATGGAATGGTGCAGGTTCCAACCATGCAATTCCACAACCACATGTGTAATACTAATGATGTGCTCTAATATCTTACACACTACTCATACATTCCTCCAATTATGTAGGTAGCACTGTTCCACTGCTCTAACCATTGATGTAGTTTTTGTATGTACTTTTATGGTTATATATGTGAATATTTAAATATAATTATTTTAATTATATTAAATTGTTTTCAAAACTTCTTTTTTTACAGATATTTTGCATACATTTTAAGAAAGAGTTACAATAACAAGAAAACAGCAAAGAAAAAGAGAACGAAGAAAAGAGGCCTATGTAAAAAAAGAGCAATTAGATCAAGTACAACATGGATCCTTAAAGAAAAAGCCTTCTGGTAAGAGAAGTAAAGATTTTTTTTTAAACTTGTAAAGAGTGTTTCAAATCCTAAAAATGAAAGAAGAGAGCGGTACAACAAGAACAAAATGTAGAAAAAACTGGAAAATTGGATTATGGAAAAAAGATTAATGTTGGAAGCAGAAAGAAACAATTTTCAGAAATGCGAAAAAGATTATATAAAAGTAGAGTACTCCAAAATGTACAATTTTTTTTAAAGATATATAAAAGGAGATCAGCATTTTACAAACAAAAAAAGGAGATTGGAAGTGTCATTAAAAAAGCCTTTGATTGAAAAGAAAATGTTTTATTTCAATTTTAAAAGGTTGAAAACTTTAAATACAATAATGCAGTCTATGAAGGACAAATGTAGAAGAAAACAAATAGTAAATAGAACTAATTTTTGTAAAATATTTTCCGGGGAACGGAAGCATACTTCTAGTACGGAACCTTTTTTATCAAAGAAAGCTATTTTCAACAAAATACATTAGTGCATGCTATTGATACCTGTGGTTTTTGTTACGAACTGAAAAATGGTTGTCCAATTGAAAAAGAAAAGATAATTCCTAGAAATGTTGAAGAAGTAATAACTGAGGAAGTTCAAGGGAGACATACCCAGGCTCCAGTGTTTACATGGGATTGTAGTAGTATTTGTAGTATACGTCAGGAATCTATTGATATTTTACAGAATAAAAACTGTGAAACAGAAGATTAAGACTGGAGAAAGTGAGAAAAAATACAGGGTGGCAAGGTCATTCTATGGCTTGTCTTTCTAAGAAAGTGTGTCAAAGTCGTTTTCATCATTTAAGAATGTTAGCAGTACATCATTCCGAAATGCGGAAGTTAGTTAGAAGATTATACTACGTGAAAAGTCCTGCATTATGTCTAAATGAAATTAATACAGCTCTTTTGCATGGCTCAGTGTTGGATGTAAAAAAAGTTTGCGATCTAGAGTTAAGTTTCTTTGCTGGTCAAGAGGAGTGTAGAGAAAGTGAGAGTTTGATAAGAGCAGGTGTTGAAGAAGAGATGAAAGATACTACTGATGTGAAGTTTGAAAAAGAAATACCAACGTTTAAAGAAGTTTCTGGTGAAAATCCCAACGATGTTTGTATTTGTTGTATTGTTGCCGACGTACTCTCTATAAAATTCAAACTAGGAACGTAGATGTGTCTTTAAAAAGTGAACAGGAAAACAATGATAAATGGAGAGAATTTGCTGCTTATCCGTTTGTGGAAGGTCGTTTTGAATTTGGTACTGTACAATGGATTTTTAAATAGTGATACAGTAATTTAGAAGAGAACAAAATGCCAGCTAGACCAGTCCATAATGACTTAGAATTCGTAGCTATATCTCCGGAACTTAAAGATTTAAATACATATGAAGCTATCATTCAATCTGTGCACCCGTTTCATGCTATAATTCGTATGGAGCCTAAAACAGGTAAGCTGCCTCCAACAGATCTACAAAGAGGTTTAAAAGGAAGAGTTGTGTATTTACCTTTAGATTTTAAGAATAATGTTGAAACTGTTGGTATAGATAGAGAGGATACTGAACCTATAGTTATTCTTGTTAATTGTGTACCCACAAAGAGTCGGAAAATATGGCAAGAGTTAGTAGATGTCACAAAAGCCCAAAAGGCTACATTATATCTGGTGCAAAACAATATTTACTATAAAAATGTAAATATAGAAGAAGAATTAATGACTTTAGAAGATGAAACACATTTCAAGTAGACAAATAGAAAAAGTGGAGAACTCAAAAAAATAAGAAATCTATGAACATTATACTATACACCCTCTACATTCAAAAGAACTGAGAGGAGATACTATTGAATTGTTCCAGATGAAAAAAGCAAAAGGAACTCCCATGAGTGTGGGGGGAAAAAAGTTTGGAAGCTCGTTGTTTTCCACAGCTGTTCCCTACTGGAAAAGGTGGACGATATGATGAATGACCAGTTCAGATTCCAGCTTCAGAATATCGTACTTTACGACTATTCTCAGAAGAACCAAGATTTCGCCACTGAATTCCATATTTGTTTCATCTTATATTTGAGAGTGTCCTTTCTGCACTTTCATATGCAGTCAACCATATTTTAAAAACAGGAACACATCTTTCACATGTTTCTGCAAAGGAATTTATGGACAAAGTTGAAGAAAGAGACGAGCATTTGGAATCACAGTTAATTTGATGGCATGTCAACGTGGCACTAATGAATATTGGTATCGACGTCATGGGGAATTAAAATGTATGTTAAGAAACTTAGGAACCCCTAAGTGGAATACGCATGAGATGATTTACTGATTTTCTACAAGAAGCAAATTCAAACATAGAATATATTGAATTGAAGACAGCTGGAGAACTGCGTTCCCAGGATCCTGTAAATGTTTGCAGATATTTTAACCATAGGTTTGAAGCTATGATGTCTCATCTGTAATTAAAAAAAAAAACACCTATTGGCGAAGTTATTGATTTCTTTTGGATAAAGGAATACCAAGCTAGAGGTGCTCCTCACATACATATGCTTTTATGGATCAAGGATGCACCCAAATTTGGAACTGATTCGGATGAGGCGTTTTTATCTTTTATTGAAGACTATGTTACCTGTTCGGTTCCGAAAACAGGAGGAGATGATACCTTAAGACAGCAAGTTTTACGGTTTCATTGTCATCAATTTGGAAAATATTGCAGACAGAAATATAAGTCAAAGGATACATTTTACACAAAATGTCGATTTGGCTCTCCACGTCCAGTAATTTCCAAAGGTAGAGCGAATAGTTTTTTGTCAGCTGTGAGGCATACTATCACTCGAAAATCACCAAAAAATACTTATAATATAAACAGAAAAGAATCCAAGTACATTAATGATTCCAATACGGTGATTTGAAGATGTGGTATACAAATATGGACATACAATATGTTGCAGATAACTCAATTCATGTTGCTCGCAATGTTGTGTCATACATTACCAAATCTGAAAAGACAGAATTGAAAGAAATGTAGGAGGAAATTTCACAGGAGAAGACACTTAGCAAAAATTTGTACAGCTTCAGCTTGAAGATGCTTTCACATCGAGAAATTGGATCGTACGAATTTTCAGATCGATTGACGTCTAGGTCTTCCTGCGACACGAAATTGTGTTTTGTAATGTGTACAAGACATTGAATACTTGGCACTGAATGAACCGGAAAGCACAGATATTCTGAAAACAAATATGTTGGATACGTACTATCCAAATAGAAGGCCACACCTGGAAAAGAGATGTCTATATGAAATACTGCAACATTATAGTTTTTAAAAAAAGTTACAGAATAGAAATTAAATAAAATACGCTGTAATTGGATCTGAAGGAGGTTTGGTAAAACATGCCAAAGGAAATCTGATTAATCACAGGAAACTAAGTTGCTATACTCCCGAAAAAAGGGAGTTTTTCTTCTTAGCTCTTCTGCAACTCTTTAAACCTTGGCGGACTGAAATGGAATTGTGACTGCTAGGAAGATTCTTTCAATGCATGTAAAGATAGCATTGAATGTACAATTTTTCCAAATTATCTCCAAATGTTGAATGAAGAGATTAATCAAGAAAGAACTATTGCAGTTGAAATAGCTAGAGATAGTTCTCAAGATAGTCAGAGTTCTGCCCCACAAGGTCAAGATCCACTAGGAGAAGCCATACTTGAAAATGAAGGGGAAATATTTTCAGAAACATCATTCTGCCAATTGGGAAGATGTTGATAATTACGCTTTCAATTATTGATTCTGTTCTTTCATATTGCATTTGGAAAATTGTGTTCGAAAGAAAGTGGTCATATATTTGATCTTTGTAGTATATACTATGTTACTAAGGATGTTCATTTGTGAAAATGTAAATAAAAAGTTGAGTGTTGTAAATATTTTGAAGAGAAATATGTTTTTTTAAACTTAATTTGATGATCAACATTGAAATCACTGTGTATGGTGAAGTTCAATAGAATCTGAAGACAGCAAAAAAAGGCAAATTGAATATGTGATGTAATTGTATACTTAGGTTGTGTTGCAAAAGGTATAAAATTGCATGTAATAACTGAATTATTTTCTTCTCTTTTACAGACCCTACTACTAAAGTTTAAATTACTTTAAATATACATTACAAAAAAAAGAAGTGAAAAAATATTACCATTAATTTCATATCTACTTGAAAACAGCTAAGATTAATTCACCCAGGTACTACTCATGCAGTCTATCAAAAACACTGTCACTACCCGTGCACTACTCCAGTCACCCAGCTAGTACCATATACTAATCCAATCTCTGCGCTAATGCCCAAGCACTTATAAATTCACCCAACACTCCCTTTGCAGTACTGTAATCATCCAGTCAATGCTCATGTACTCATACAAGGCTCAAGCACCAACACAAGCACTGCTTGAATTCTCTGCGCTGTACTTTTAAAGGATAAAATGTACGATCGGTTAGCGCACACAGCGCGACATCGCAACTCACGTACGTGGCGTAGCGCGGGCCCGAAAACGCGCACCACTCGCTAACGTAACACGGAACGTGCATGACAACCAATATGTCAGCGAACGAGACAAGTGCATGACAGGTGCGCAAATGTTTTTACTTTGTAACATCAGCAGTGCATTGCGGGGGCGCGAGTTATAGTTAGCTGAACCATAACTGCCGAATTTGTCTGGTATTGTACGAGTGAAATGTCAAACTAACTATAACATCTCTAAAACCTGTGGTTTTTTCATTGAATATAGGTTCTGTTCTAAAATAAAAATTACCATCTTGCTGACTCTGTTGGTCCGGTCCTCATTCTTTTGCTGGCGTGGAGGCGGTGTCTGCGAGCGCAGAGCAAGCTGAGGAGGAGCTTCGTATATATATATATATATATATATATATATATTTTCACGATTGATCCTGTCGCAGAGGGAACTCCACAGGTTGGTGCTGGGTTCGGGACCAGGACCGGATCCCGTGAATTATTTTTCACGAACAGAAGACCAGCACTCCGCACTTCGGAATTAAATTAAATTATATTATATTATATATAGTTTTTTAATGCTTATCCTAGTGCATTATGGGACATGCAGTTTGGCATTCATTATGCATTGTTATCTACATTTTTGACATGTTTGCATTGTTTAACGTTTACATGTGTTTCAATGTTGGGCTAAGTGTAAACGTTAAACAATGCAAACATGTCAAAAATGTAGATAACAATGCATAATGAATGCCAAACTGCATGTCCCATAATGCACTAGGATAAGCATTAAAAAACTATATAATTGTAAGTGAAGTAGGACTACTGTGAACACTGCCGTGAAAAGGAACCATCTGGTTCGAAACGCGTAGGCTTCTAACAGTGTCTGCAATAAACCTTTAATTTAATTCCGAAGTGCGGAGTGCTGGTCTTCTGTTCGTGAAAAATATATATATATATATATATATATATATATATATATATATATATATATATATATACACACACATACATATACAAATATATATATATGTATATATATATATATATACATACACACACACACATACACACTAAACAAGAGGTCTGTAAAACACAAATGGTAGTGCACCCAAGAACCATTCATTTAAAGAAGTCCAATTCCAAACTGTGTATGTCATCTATTAACATTTGAACCTAGGAGTCACGGAAACAAGAGAGCCTCTCTTTTTCTTTTGTTTCAATGACTCACAGGTGTGAGCGACTGGTTGTGCACCTTGGGACATTAATCAAGATGTCAATCATATGGGTGGACTGGCTTGAACTATTGCGAAAATAGGTTTCATTGTGAATAGAGATCCTATCCACGAAGAAGGACGCTTCCTCATGGTGGCAGGTAGAATCAAGGAATAAATGATTTATGGGTATGAAATGTATTTGCCCTGAAGAGGTTCAAATGTGGTGAACGAAATGCGTTGGCTGTTTGCGGTAATGTCTGGAGTTTCATTTTGTGTCAACACCAGTAAAATAAAGAAGATATGGAACATATACAGTTTGGAATTGGACTTCTTTAAATTAACACTGGTTCTTCAGTGCACCAACATTTGTGTTTTATAGTATAATATGACCATAGGGTCGCACCTTTGAGCAGCAGGTGCCTATAGTGGGTGCATGTGCCAAGGATCAGAATTTTTAGAATTCAATAATTGGGACAAGGGGGACGTACAATATTTTTTAAAGGCCAGTAGCTTTGTTTCTTTTATAATAAACAAGAGGATTGGTAAAATATCAGTTACAAAGGACTGAATTGACTTTTACAGGCAACCACTGGAAGCCAGTCTAACCAAGGTTGTACAAGTACAAAGGTGTGAGAATCTACATGAAAAGAATGACTATTGCCAGCCATGTCAAACATGCAAAACATGCAAAACATGCAAAATCCCGCCCTGCTGGAATGGAAGCATATTTGGTCTGGTCCCTGCCAGCAGGGTTAGGCTAAGCTGACAGCATTGTTTAAATGTGAAGCATCTTGAACGAACTGATACGGAAGAGTTCACCGGAGAATAAACTTAGTAACGTCAGTCATGGGCCGGCCATGCATATGTTCAGGCCTTTTTTTTTTATTTAATCGGAGCAAAATGTTCTGCTGGGAAGATCATCCCAAAACAGCTTAGAGAAGAAGAAACTGATTGTAGAAGTAGTTGCAACACTGTTAACCCTTGCAAACCTAAAAAGCTTCATAGCAAAAATCACTAATGGTATTACAACACCGGCATTATAACACTTCATGCATAAATAAATACCTCAAAGTTTTTCTGCCACTCTCTATCACGTTTTGCTTTTTCTGCAGTCTCAATTTCTTCTTCCCGTTGTCTCTTTCTGCACGGTAAAATAAAGGTGATGTATAATGATTAATATTTAGCAGCACAATTATTAACAAATTAGGTTTTACAAACTACTTATTGTTTAATTTTTTTAATGAAAGATAAGCAGAGCAGTTACAATACCCGCCCTAAAGAGCACATAAACATGAAAGGTTTCGGCTGCCATGGAAAACATAGCAAAAAAAGATATTTTTAGTACTGTAAAACATACAACAATGTCCATACCTTGATACCTCTGCACAGCGTGGTGGTCACTAAGCCATCCACTGTTGAAATTGTAACCCAAAATATCTGGTTTCTCCCTATCACACGCTGCATATTTGTGCATTCTACCGCACTATAGTGATAGCACATCCGGCAGCACACCAGGCAGTCACTACGATTGCCACTTAAGACTGAATGTGACCATGACCAACCCTATTTGGCTAGATGATTGGTCTTATTTTTCTGGAAAGTCAATCCAGTGGACCCTCATTAAGTCTTTACTCTTCTTTTGATCCAAAGTCACACTAGGAAATGCAATTATACCTCAACCTTTTCCTAATAATGACTTGCAAGTCCTGTTTGTATCACAAAAAGGACAAGGCTGAAGTCGAGATTGATGTGTTTATGTCACGTTATCTTTCCTTGCTGTTGGTTTGGTACATACATTCCTCCATCATGAATTTGCACTGCCAGAATTTTGTCCTGGCTGGCATAATTCACAGAACAATATCTGCCTTGGAAAAGTGAGGTACATAAAACTGAAATCTGGCTAGATGCACCTACAATCACATCACTTGACAATTTCAGCACCTCTTTTGAACGACTCCCATGAACAGTGGGCAGGAACAAGTCCAAAATGTAGATGCTCATCCCACTGGCTTTATTCTACAGAAATGTTACTTCGGTTTCTGAGGTGGCAACAGCTGTAAAAGCACAGCTTTCGAAATGCTGCAATCTCTGGCTCCTGTCACTATATACCTTTAATGCACTTTCAACAGCAGAGATGAGGGGAGACAAGGTCTCAGATCCTGCTCTGTTTTTTTCTGGGTTTCTGCTCTGCACTGCCTTCTAAATTGATGGCATTTTGTTCCCTACAACATACATAGGGCCACATGTATGAAGCCTTTTTGAGTTTCTAAATGGGCTGATTAGCAGAATTGGCCTGTTTGTGAACGTAAAAAAGGCTTTTCACAAGCATCAAATCAAATTGAGATTCAGTAACCTGTTACCGAATCGCAAATTGGGTTTTGCAATGCGACAGCTAAACATCAGGGATTATGACTGTCACATGGCCTGCATATCTCACTAGGCCCAGCCTGGGTACCCCTAGGTGTTAGGCTGGAATGGCACTTTTAGGCTGCTTTGATTGGCTATGTAGCTAGAACATTATGGAGCTCTTGCGATCATGGCAGACTTTAATGGGCCTAAGACAAGGGGTTCAAGAAGCAGGAGCTGCAGAAAATGGAGAAAAAAAAAGGGTTGGTCGAAAATATTCAAGACCGATAGCAAGAAAATGCTGAGTTACATGTATAGACTGTAGGACTGCACAACAGATCAGATGGTGCCTGGAGTGATACAAACCTCACAGAGCCTCACAGAAACAAAAATGTCCCTTTGTGATATCTAAGAGGTGCAAAGTGCAGCCATGAAAAGAGCAGGATACAAGAAAAAAAGATCCCCAAGGAAAAAATAAAAACAAAACAAATAACAACCACTCAGGGGTATTAGTCAAGAATAAGGAAGAGCGAATAGTTTCTTACCGGTCGGTGTAGTTTTGCAGCTTGAAGACTTTCTGGATTCACTATGCTGTGCATTATTCTGAGGTATGAGAAGGGGGTACCCCCTCAAGGAGACCAAACGGCAGAGGAGGAAACCAGCCGGGAACGTCCCACCAGGTTGGGTCCGGAATAGTAGTATTTTTTTTTTTTTTCTTTTTTTCATAGCCCAGGTGGGCGTCGACATCCCACCATTTGGTGTCCTCCTGTGATGTCGGCGCACTTCCCCCGGAAGCTCCCACCTTTGGGCGCCATCTTCGGATTCTTTTTTTCTTGTTTTTATGCCAACTATGTTTATCCTTTTCCATTCTTCTCAAGTCCTTTTCCCATAAAGGAACTATAATTTTGTCTCAAAGATTCTAAATATATATATATTTCTTTTTATTTTGTCGTTTTCCTCCTGTCATCTTTCTGGCGGAGGTGGGTGGGTTCGCTAGTGAATCCGGAAAGTCTTCAAGCTGCAAAACTACACCGACTGAGAAGAAACTATTTGTTTTGCAGTGTGAATCTTTCTGGATTCACAATGCTGTGCATAGACTTTGTAGCGGTTTGTTAGATTTGTGGCGGCTGGGTGGAAGATGAGCGTTGGTTGTTGAATATATGTTGAAGCACCCTTTGACCTACTTGTGCTTCCTTGTTCATCTGTATATCCACGCAGTAGTGCTTAGTGAACGTGCACTGAAGCCCATGTTGCCGCCAGGTAGATGTCCTGGATGGGTGCGTTTGCCAGAAAGGCTATTGTTGCTCCTTTTTTCCAGGTAGATTGGGCTTGTGCCCCTCCTAGTAATTCTTGGCCTGCCTGATTGTGGCAGAATTGGATAGTTTGTGCGATCTATCTTGCGATGGTGCCTTTTGTTACTGGTCTTCCCAAGAAACTGATTGCGAAGGACATAAAGAACTGTTTTGTTTTCCTGTGATCTTTAGTTCTTTCAATGTAATGCATTACTGCCCTCCTAGCGTTCAGAGTATGCAGTGCTCTCTCCACGCTTGTGGATGGTTTCTGAAAGAAACTTGGTATCTGTATTGTTTGGTTCATGTGGAACCTTGACACCACCTTTGGCATAAAGTTTGGGTCTGTTCTTATTACCACCCTGTCATTGTGAATTTGAATGTAAGGTTCTTGTAGTGTTAGTGCTTGCAGTTCGCTTACCCTGCGTAGCGAGGTGATTGCTACCAAAAAGGCTGTCTTTATTGTGAGCATCTGTAGTGAGACCTTGTGGATGGGTTCAAAAGGCACTTTCATAAGCTCTATATTAAGGTTCCATGCTGGCGGAGGCATCCTTTTGGGTGGGGGGTGGGCGATTCTTTTAGCCCCTTCCAGGAATCTCTTTACCGCCTGGGATGTAAAGAAGCTTTTTCCATTCTCCCCTCTTGTATAGGCTAGTATCGCTGCTAGGTGTACTCTCAGCGAGGGACAGCTTAGGTTTGTTCTTAGCAAGTGTGTTAAATATTTTAGCACTGTTGATTCCTGGTGATTTTCTTGTGTAGCTTTTCCCTGATACACCACTGTGTGAACCGTTTCCATTTTGCTACATAGCACTTCCGTGTGGTAGGCCTTTTTGCCTCCCGCAGCACCCACAGTGTGCTCTCTGGGAGTTTTAGGTTTACAAACTCTACGTCTTCAGGAGCCTGGCTGCTACGCAGAGGCGCTCTGGGTGAAGCACCTCTTCGTTTTGCATGCAGAGCAAGTCTTTTCTTCTTGCGAACTTGTGTGACGGGCCCTGCGCCATCTCCACTATGTGTGAGAATCAGGACTGTCTGGCCCACTGTGGTGCTACCAGAATCAGTGTCATGTTGCTGGTTTTGCATTTGCTGAGCACTCTGTGTATCAGTGGTATCGGGGGAAAAGCATAGGCAAATGTCTCCGACCAGCTTATCCAAAGGGCATTTCCCTGGGATTGTTCCTCTGGCTGTCTGGATGCGAAGTATTGGCATTTTGCATTCTGGTGTGTTGCAAATAGGTCTTTTGTTGGGGTCCCCCACTTCTTGAATAGCTTTTGCGTTTCCTGTGTATTGAACTCCCACTCGTGGGATGCTGATGTCTGTCTGCTGAGCCTGTCTGCCTCCACGTTTTCCTTTCCTAGTAGGTGTATTGTCATGAGGTCTATTTGTAGTGGGATGGCCAATCTCCATATTTTCTGCGCTAGGTTGGACAGTGGTACGGATTGTGTTCCTCCCGGTTTGTTGATGTAGAACAGCGTTGTGGTGGTGTCGGTTTGTACCAACACTCTCTCCCAGTATAGTTGTTTCTGGAAGGTTTTCAGGGCAAGGAACACAGTCTTTAGTTTCGGATAGTTGGTGGGTCGGACTGCATCTGTTGGAGTCCACAGACCCCTCCGCTTGAGCTTGTTGATTTGTGCTCCCCATCCCATCTGGTATACGTCTGTGGTGATGGTCATTGTTGGGGTTGGTTTCCCCTTATGTTCTTTTTGTTCCACCATGCTATCTCCTCTTGCACTGTGTGCGTTACAACCACTAGATCTTCCCAACTCCCTGTAGCTTGTGACCATTGTTGTTGCAGTCATTCCTAGAATGGTCTCATGTGGAGTCGTATATTGGGGACTAGGTGTATGCAGGGACGCCATCATCCCCATGAACTTGCTCGCTGTCCTCACTGTAAGAGCTTGCCCCTTCCGGTATTGATGTGTCTCCTTCAGCAGGGCAAGTGTTCTCTTCTCGCTGGGGAACACCTTGCTCTGAATGGTGTTGATCTGGGTCCCCAGGAAGATCTTCACCTGTTCTGGTTCCATTGAGGATTTCCCCCAGTGTATTGAGAATCCCAGTTCTGTCAGCGTCTGTGTGACCTGCTGTGCATGTATTTGGCATTGTTTGTAGGAACTTGCCTTAATCAGCTAGTCGTCGAGGTAGGGGTATACATGAATCCCCTCCCTCCCCAGGTGCGTCGCTACAGCTGCGAGGCATTTTGTGTAGACCCTTGGTGCGGATTTTAGTCTGAAGGCCAGGGCTGTGAACTGGCAGTGCGCTTTGTCATTGGCAAATCTTAGTAGATGTTTGTGTTGTCTGTTCATGGGAATGTGTAGGTAGGCGTCTTTGAGGTCTATGGTGGGCATAAAATCTCGGTCCCTTATCAGAGGAATAACTTCCTCTAGGGATGTCATTTTGAATTTTTGAGTCTTTATGTATTGGTTTAGGAACCATAGGTCCAGGATGGGTCTTAACGTTTTGTGTACCTTTGGTACGAGGAAGTAGTTTGAGTACACTCCCTTGTTTCTTTCTTTGAACAGTACTGTTTCTATCGCTTCCTTGTGGAGGAGTTCTTGTGCTTCCTGTAGAAAGCCAGAGTTCTTTTGCAGAGCACGTCTCTTGCTTTTCGGCCTCCTGTTTGGTGGCTTCTTTTCCCGTTCTATACATTATACAAACGGTTTGATGTTCAGTATCCATTTGTCTGTTGTTATTTTCTTCCACTCCTTGAAGAAGTGTCTTAGCCTGCCTCCTACTGGTGTTACATGCTCGTTGATTTCTCTTTTGTGTTTGTGCAATTGTTTTCTTAGTCCTTTATTGTGCCGCTCCCGTAGAGGTGTTGTGTGGGTGGGCAAGTATGGTGCAGCAAAGTCACTTTGAGGTGGGTTGTTGGCCCTCTCTTCTTGTTTGTCCTCGTCCATTCAATCGCCCTCGAAAGGACTGGCCCCATGGCTGGTACTGCCAGGTTTGCTATTGCTGGGTTTGCTGGTGCTGACCTTGCTGCGCTTGGTTGTTGCCCTGGTAGGTTTGTTGGAAGGTCTGGTGGGACGTTCCCGGCTGGTTTCCTCCTCTGCCGTTTGGTCTCCTTGAGGGGGTACCCCCTTCTCATACCTCTGAACTGCAGCGCTTCCATGGTTCTCGCAGTTTCATTCTCTTTCTTGAGCTGTGTCAGTTTGTCATCTAATGGCACCCCGAACAGCGTTTCCCCATTGAAGGGTGTGTTTAGAATATTATTCTGGACTTCTGGCTTGAAGCCTGAGATCCTCAGGTTTCAAGCTGGCGTCAAACTCCTCTTTGACATCTACAATCGTCGTGGGCTTCGAAGGGATGGTGTATCTGCTCATCCGTTCGTCTAAATCCTTCTTTCTCTGGACGATACTGTCCATTTCGGCCTCGAGCCTTCTCTTTTTCCTCTCCATCTCGGTGGTTTGTTTGGCGTCGAGTGTTTCGGCGGTTCTCTTCTATATCGTCTATGTCGAAGATGCCTTCGGCTCTTTTTCCTTCGGTGTTGAGCGTGCCTTTTCGGGGACGTGCTTCGACGACCTAGGTTTGTCTTGGGTTTTCGCCGGCTGGGAGTCCTTTTCGAAGGAACCGCTGGGCTGTTTGTCCCTGGATGCAGTTGTGGCTGTCGATAGCTTTGGCGCCAGTGCTCCTTTCGAGGACTTTGACTCTGATTTTTGAGTGTCTGATGGGGTTTTAGGGGTCGACGTCTCTTACCTCCTTGGTCGACTTCATATAGGTCTCTACAAAAGTGTAGTCCTTAAGTCCCTTGGCGATGTTGTCCTCTTCTCCACTGGAGATGCCCAAGTCCCGGAGCGACGGAGGCTCTCCTTGGCCCTGCATGTTGTAGTTGGTTCTCCTCTGTCTTTCCCTTACTCTGAGGGTCTTCGGGGTGAATGCCGAGCAGGCGTTGCAATCCTTGCTTTCGTGGTCGATTGGAAGGCAGGGGTTGCAAACCGGGAGCTGGTCCTTCTACGTGTATTTGTGGTGGCAATTACGGCAGAATTTGAAAGGTGTTTTGTCTATTCCTGTGCTCAGGAGGCCCCCTTTATGCGCATTCTCTGTTGGACGCCAAAGTTATCGATCTTCCTCTCCTTCGTCGTCCCGGCTCTGTGTTCTTGATTGCGAGATGTATTCTCAAATTTTTC
This sequence comes from Lissotriton helveticus, assembly GCF_964261635.1. NCBI lineage: Eukaryota > Metazoa > Chordata > Amphibia > Caudata > Salamandridae > Lissotriton > Lissotriton helveticus. The sequence continues at coordinate 1,724,525,373 of NC_136061.1, read as the reverse complement.
TGTGGTTTTCCTGCTTTATTTTTCGCTTCTTCTTTCCAAAAACTCTGAAACCTTTCAGTGACGATCCAGACCCAACGGCGGATAAAAGAATCTGAAGATGGCGCCCTAAGGTGGGAGCTTCCGGGGGAAGCGCGCCGACGTCACATGAGGACACCAAATGGTGAGATGTCGACGCCCACCACCTGGGCTAGGAAAAAAAAAAACTGAAAAAATAGTATGATTCTGGACCCAACCACTAGACCGCGGAAAAAAACAGCATAGTGAATCCAGAAAGATTCACGCTGCAAAACATACCTTTCAAGTTCCATCTAGAAACCTTTGACTCATACCTCAAAACAATCAAAATAGCAATCACTGTCTCTCTACTAAGTCAATCCAAAAAGAGAGTAAGGTAGCTTCCAGGAATGATTATCTCTAGAAATAGTTTTAGCCCTGAGCAGCTTCTAATAAGTCATCAAAAGCACAAATTTCAAATAATACAAAAAGTCCTCAGGATAGAGTGCTAGCAAACTGTCAGGGGTAGTAAGCTCTATGTAAATACAATTACCTTTCGTGCATTTCCTTCGCTTCTCGCTCTTTCCGCTTGATTTCCAACTCGGCAAATAACTTCATTGTTTGTTTGTACACTGCTTGTTTGAACTACAAAAAAGAAACATCTTTGTTTAAAGGTATTTCTAAATCATCAAAGCTTCAGTTCATGTGGAAATACTTTGTCTTGCACAAAATACTAGGCATTCCTTAATACATGATCTTTAAAAACGATACACAAACATCTGTTTGAGGCTGCTATCACTTTTAAACAGATGGTACTACAATGTTTTGTGCAAGGTTACTCATTTCACAACATCAACTGCTAAAGGATGAAAAGGTCAATTAATCTTGAATGGGTAATTCACATAAAACTGATAGTTCACATCTTATAGGGCCACAACACTGGCGTGGCTAATCTGACTCTTCAACACTACCCTTCTTCTCTACTATATAGGAGCCAGTTCAGTGCTGTTAGGCTTTGAGGTTTAGTTTCTGGGTGGCTGAGGTCTAAATCGGTCGGCAGGTTGAGCCAGTGGCATAAGCTGTTGAATTGCAATCCTATGGTGTGATTTTTGAGGAGATCTAGCTGCCAGCATAGTTCCTCATTGTGAGGTGGAAGGAGCAGATCAAAGGCATCATCCTAGACTACTCGCTCTCAATGAACCGCCAAATCAACGCCATTTCGACCTCCTGCTTCCACACGCTCCGCCTGCTTTATAAGATCTTCAGCTGGATCCACACAGAGTCCAGGAAAACGGTCACCCATGCGCTTGTTAGCAGCGGACTCGACTACAGCAACACACTCCATGCTGGTACCACCCAGAAACTCCAAAAGAAACTGCAGAACATTAAGAACATCTCCGCCAGACTCATCCTGAACATCCCATGCTGCAGCCACAATACCAGACACCTGAGACCTTCACTGGCTACCTGTCAACAAAAGAATTACCTTCGAGCTCCTTATGTACGCCTACAAAGCCCTCCGCAAGGTCGGCCCAGCTTACCTGAAAAACCGCCTCTCCGTCTACACTCCCACCAGACAGCTCCGCTCCGCCCAACTGGCCCTGGCCACCATCCCACAGATCCCACAATATAATGTGCTGGTTTACTGCTTGCTATTCTGATTCAGGCATGTGAATCTATGAAAGCTTCCAATACTGGAGAACTACAGTTACAGGTAAGTAACTTGTTTTCTTACTCCAGGATTGGAGCTTTCATAGATTCACACGCCTGAATGAGAATAGCAAGCAGTAAACCAGCATATTTTATTGTGCAGAAAACTGACTTTAGGCAGCATATGGATTGAAAAAACTGCACTCTATATACATATATACTTGTATATGTCTTGAAATATTGAGATCATTTTCAACATTAAGATAATAAAATATATAACACTCGTAATCTGTGACATCAAAAAGCATAACAAGAAAATGTGAATATGCAACACAAAGAAAGGAGGGAGGAGAAAGAGGGCTCAAAGTCACTGGAAAAGGTTTCTCAGCACCGCTTGTCCTACTGCCACATCCTTCCAGGCAGTAATGTCTGGTAAAGGTGTGCATATTCTTCCAGGTAGCCGCCCTGCAGATATCCTTGACAGGCACCCCAGCAAACAGAGCAGTGGAAGTGGACACTGCTCTTGTAAAATGAGCACAAATTTGTGCATTCAACGGCTTCCCTGCCGCCTTATGACAATAGTGTATCGCACTGGAAACCCAATCGGGCAATACCTCTTTTGGATAGAGGAAAACCCTTCCTAGGTGCACTAAAAGATACAAAAAGTTGTGAAGACTTTCGGAAAGGTTTTGTCTTTTGTAAATAAAACTTGAGACAGTGCTGTACATCCAGTGAGTGAAGAGCTCTCGCAGCCGCGGTCGGTTGACGAAAAAATCTTTTAAGGATTAGTGGCTCACTCAAATGAAAGTCTGAAGGCACCTTGGGTAAGAATTTCGGATTAGTTTGGAGTACAATCCGGTCCTCCTTAAACTGCAAGAAAGGTTCTTGTATAGTGAGAGCTTGTAACTTCCCAACTCTCCAGGCCGAAGTGAGTGCTATGAGAAGAGCTACCTTCCACAATAGGAATTTGAGATCCGCCCTGTGAATGGGCTCGAAGGGCTGCTTCACTAATTGAGATAGTACAATGTTTAGTTGCCAGAGAGGCGGTGGAGGCTTTACAGGAGGAAAGGTTCTAAATAACCCCTTCATGAATTGTTTGATGATTCTAGCAGACCACAAAGATGGTCCCGAGGAAGTTCTTCTGTAACGTGATATAGCGGCCAGATGCACCTTAATAGAAGCATGAGCTAAGCCATTATTTTGTTAAGAGCAGAATATAAGGGATAATCTCATGAGCTGCCGACCTCAGAGGATGAATATTAGCTTCTTGGCACCATATAAAAAACCTCTTCCATTTCATCCTGTAAGTTTTGTTTGTACTCTCCGTTCTGGCCTTTGACAATATATCTCTTCATTCCGATGGAATAATTAGATGTTGAAATTCACAGTGTTCAGTAGCCAGGAAGCTAATCGTAGCGAATTCGGATCCGGATGAAGTACTTGTCCCTGGGACATCGTCAGGAGCAAAGATATTGGTTGAAGGCGAATCGGGTGAACCTCAGACAGTAGAAGAAGCTCCGAGAACCAGTGCTGCCTGGGCCAACAAGGGGCTATCAGGATCATTCTCCACGGTTCCTTTTTAAGTCTCGCGCATAGCGTTGCAGTGCATTGCTCGCTCAGCACGAGACCTCTTGTAAGGGGTTTTGAAAGATAACCACATGCTTGTGCGTGTGGTTTTGCTCTCGCTGGCTGCCATTGGGTTTCGCATGGTTAAAAAAAAAAAAAAAAAGGCACGCAATTGGGCAAAGGCGGGCGCATGTCCAGCCTTTGCTTCTCCCATTCTCACTGGAGTCTAGCACGCACAGCAGCGCGTGTTCGCCGATAACCAAAGACGCGCTGCGGCTCGCTACTCACAAACACGGCCAGGTTGATGAAGGCACGGCTGCCCGCTTTTGAGCAGAGGGCGATCCGGACCGACAGAGTGCTCTGTGGTCTCAAAGAGCTGTTACAGCGCATCGCGTGCCAGGCCAAGGTGGCTGCATCAGGCCCATAGAGCAGTGGTTCCCAATCTGTGCGCCGCGGCACCCAGGTGCGCCATCACAAGTAGACAGGGGCGCCACAAACAGTTTGGGAACCACTGACTGATACACAATAAAAGTAATACTTGTTGTGAAGGGCAGGATGCTTCAGACACTGATTTGTGTTCGCTGGCAGTTTTGTTTATTCTTTCAGTAATGCAGTTCAGGAGCTGGGAAACTGGAGTTCAGGAGAAAGTTAAGAAAGCCCAGATGGAAACTTGTAAGCACTGCAGCAGGTGATTAGATGTTCAGTCAGAGCCTTTCTGTTGAGGGGGATGGGGCCTACATGGGGCACACAAGGTCAGCAAGTTGGTAGACAGGGCTGCCAGGATTTAGGTCAGAGGCGTTACTTAATAACAGTGCTTAATTTGTAAATCATTAAGTCCTGGTGCTCAAAAAAAGGCATTAGTGGCGCCCTTGATTTTACCATTGTATATGTACTGGGAGCTATCACCAACACCTAAAAGCTGCAATATCTAAGCAGACACAATTTGCGCCCAGCTCACACGCACTGCCATTACTGTGTTGTGCCCATTTGTATTCTATCACCGAAGCAGGCAACAGGAATGCACATTTGTTAACTTCTGCGAGAGAAGCCTGTGAAATATGAATGTGCACTTGTGAAAACTAGAGTGGACATCCTCTGCACTATAAGTTCACTTTGACGTCAAACTTGATCACTGACTGCAGTGACAAGACAGCAGGAGCGTGTAGTTTGACACAGCTTCACTATCAGGAATCTTCTCTTAGCACGGACGTGGGAGGAATCATGACTGTACACAGCGGAGTGGCGGTCTGTGGGCTGATAAGAGGCACCTCACATCTCCTCAGACAGGTAAAACTAGGCCCTGTGCAGACAATGGGAAGCAGAAGGGGGACACTTCAGTTGCACGATGGGGCCATACGCTGGCGCTTTCATGCAGCCAGGCCTCTCGGTGCCAGCAGGCAGTCTAGCGCAGCCACCAGTCTGATGGAATCCCCCACCTGCTCCTAGTAACAGTCATCCGACTGGGAGCCAGTACTGGAACACATGCAGCAGCTGGCACCGGTGTGGTGCTGAGTTTGCTGAAGTGAGTAGAAAAAATGCATAGTTCCGGCCCTATAAATTAAGTGCCGGTGCTGAGCACAGGAAACCAGTAGCACAAATTAAGCACTGGTTAAGAAGGAAATAAAATGTCCTGCGGCCCTCAAAGCGAATCTAAACATCTGCAGACAACCTGCTTTTACACGCAATGCACCTTGAAAAATAATGATTCACAGCGCCGGGCAGCAGCTGCACTCTTATACCTAGCGATCACACAAAAGGTGCCAATGAGAATACATTTTTTCATCCCCCCCCCCCCGCCCATCTCCCCACATTTGGTTCCCAAGGGTGAGCCCCACATCAATCATTATAATACCTTTGTCGGCTTCATCCCAATTATATTCAGGGAGAAAAATGGAAGGCTAGCTTTACATCCCCCCCACCGCCAAGAGAAAGTAACATATTGGGGAGCCGCAGCCAACAGCTAATAAGGCAAGGGAGCCGTGGGTTGAAAAAGTTTGGGAACCACTGCCATAGAGGGATGCGAGCTGTCCTAAACCCAGCCCCCAGCCCAGACAGAGACGGCCCGCTCTAGACAGACACTTCCCACTGCAGAAACATACCCCTTGAAATAAGGACCGCCTCCTCATCACATGGCGAACAGTGTGACAGTGACTCTGCACAATCTCACATATACGCCCGTCGACCATAATGGAAGTAAACCCAAAACAAAGACTTTTGACCGTGACCATAATGGAAGTCGGAAGTGATGCTCTATGACGAGCCTGCCCAAGCTGACACTTTCAGCACGTCACTAGCTGTTCAACAGGTTAAGTCTGAAGCATGAGCTTCGACTGTCCGGGTTGCTCACACGCACAATCTGACCTCCCCCATCAACTAGCTGCCAAAAGCTCGTTCCCGCATTCAGGCCTCAACTCTCTCCGTCACCCACCCCCCAATAAACTGCAGAACATTTGGGAGACATTTGAATGTTTCTAGTTTCTTTGGCCTCTCTTGGGTTTCTGTTCTCACTATCATACTCCTGTCTGTCTCTTCAGAGCTCTTGTTCACATTAACAGACCCATAAGCCTCCTCAGTCAGCAGTCCATGCTTTCTGCTCTTGTTGGCCTCCCTTATCCTGTTCATCAAAACAGACATTTACCGGGGCTCCTCGAAGGTCATGTTCCATTTATTTTAGCTCTCGCCGATCCTCTTAACACAAGATTTCCGCATGTTTCCAATTATCGGCAACTCCCCGGGAGACATCCCAAAGAGACAAGGAACTTCCCCCCCCCCAAGCCGCGCCAGCTATGTCTAAATGAAAACACATGCACCTCGCTTCCCATAATGGCGGCACGTCAGCCTCAGGAAGAACTGGATTGGAGAAGCTTAGGGAAGGCCTGACCAGCCTACCTGGACATTATCAAAGCCGTACTGTAGAGCCGGTAAGAACAAGAGGGACAGAGAGACTCCGACGTCTGCCAGGTAGGCTCCCTGGTGGTCAGGGCACTCACAATGAGGTCAGGGGCACACTTCCCTGGAGCTCAATCAATCAGAGCTGGTGAGTGCTTGTGAAACTATCAGTATGTTTTGGACAGAGTCATGTGCATGTCAGGCACACACCTCTGATAGACCGACGAGGCTAGAAGCAGTTATAAAAGACGGGCACACCTCTGAAAGAGACCTCGGAGCGGGCCAAGTCAGTTAAATGTGAGCCACGGAAGGAGCCACTGTAGCTGCACGAGTTGCATTTTTCACATGTCAGGTTCACTTTTAATTGAGCCGGGTGATCCGTCATTAAACTTGAAAATCTCACTCAGAACGAGTAGGCGGAGCTAGGTGAAAGTCATTTAAATTACATCCTGATTCGAGAAAATGTAGATGGGCCTGGGTTACAGTCATTCAGGGCCTGTTTTAGCGCTGGTGGCGCCTGGTGCGACAGTCTTTTTTGATGCCCCCCTTTACCCCGCTCTCCTCTAATTCACTCACTGACAGTGCCCCTCACCTCTTCATGGCCCCTCTCTGACATACATTTCCTTTTTTTTTTTAAAGCGCTACTCATGGTTCATTCACACTCAGTTTCGTGAATTGCAAGGTACACCTTCTCTGCAGCAGGCACATTAACCCACCCTCTACGCATATTTAGAATGAGTAAAAACTGCCACTAGACATAATTCGGAACTCACACCAGCAATAACCTTAATCACTAAAGTTAGAGACATTTTTTTTCTTGCCTGAAAACTGCTGGATGCACAAGGAAGTTCACTTGCTTTTAAACCCATAAATTATTTTGAAACACAGCGCCCCCTCCTGCCCCCCCAACCAAACACAGCGCCAGGTGCAGCAGAGCCGGTCGCATCGCCCTAAAGTAGCCCTGGAGGAATTCACCTGAGAGGCTCGTCTGTGGAAGAGAAGGTGGCTTTGGGTCACATTTGTTGACATTAAACTTTCATCTCTGAAAAACAAGCATTTGCAATGCAACAGGTCTCGCATTTACGCGAGTTTGAGCTATTGGCATTGTAAATGACAATGCCTTTTATTTATGTTTTGGTTTTTGAAACATAAATAAAACGCATTCCCATTTACAATGCCAATAGCTTAAACTCGTCGTTGTTTGTTGTGCCAGCCCTCACCAGTGTGGAGTTGTATGTCAAACAATGGCATACATGGGGGAGGAGCCACGACGGCGACCAACATGGCAGCATAGACGCCCGGCTCCGCCGCTCGCCCTCGCCTCCCGCACCATCCTGGCAATGATCCTGCATCTCAGCCGTGGCCCCGCGTAGATGAGCGAATGCGGTGCCCGGCCGTGTAACTCCATAATGAAAACTGCCCCGGACGGCCGAGTAACATCGTCGTGAAGATTCCGGCCTCTACAGTGGGCGAGCCGGGACCTCGAGTGGCACTGCAGCCGCCGTGGAAGTGATCAACATCGGCCCTGGTCGGCCATGTTGGATCGGTGACCCGAGCCGAGACTCGTAACGCATACATGGCCGTGGGTAGATGGGCTCGACACGGCTCTGGACCCCTAAGCTTTGTGGCATATGTTTGTGTTGGCGCCTGTGAAGGTGGATATACTGGGGTGCTATGCGGAGTGAACAGCCCGGACCGGCCTTTCTCGGGGGGCTGCCAGTGGGCGACCACGCACCATCTGAGGCGGACATCGGAAGGAGATCCCTCGCCTGGTTACGGCCGGTAAGCGGTGCGCGGCATTGAGCGAGTGTGTGGGTTCGAGTATCATGACCCATATGCACGCCGCGGCCTGATGTTAATATCCTAGCTGCCTGCTGAGACTGCTCCTTATCCTGTTCGGAGGCTCCTCTGAGAGGGGCAGTGTTTTGTACATTGGCGGAAGAGGGATGGTACCTACAGTGAGAGATGTCTTTCTGGCCATTACGAACTTGCACTCAGCCCATAAACGTCGGTGGCTGGTCATCAATGGCTCCCAGGCGATCATTGCTCCTGCCACGGGATCTACAGAGGCAGATGGGCACAATGTAGATTGGGTGCCCGGCCTTTTCCAGTCGGTTGACGCCGAGGACTCCCTGGGGTGTGCAGAGTTGGGTTGTGAGACCAGTGAGCACGGCGGCCGGAGCTGCGTGTCTGCTGCCCTTTTTACTTACTTGCCGGCTGCTCCACCTCCTGAACAAAAGTGCCTTGTTTTTTCGACAACGGACAGTGTACCCTGGAGGAGCAGTGCTGACTCTGTGCCGCTGTTTTTGCTGAAGGCCCGGGTGGCCCCTACTGCGACTGTGGGTCCATCGAGTTTGCCTGCTCGGGGACTGGGGAACTTGTCTGCTTCTGCTCGGACTGGCCAGGGTTGAGCGCTGACTGTTTGCGGCATTTTATGGGTGATCCCGGTTACGATGCAGAACATGGCTTTTGATTGTGCCTTTGTGGGGTTGAGATGAACGTAAATTGATGCTCACTTTCCATCTTGGTGGGCTCACACGCTTTTTCGGTTTGTGGGGGGGGGGTGTGAATGGGGCCGGGGCTAGGGCCCTCCTCCGGGCTTTCCCATTTTCGGGGTTCTTGCTGGGGCGACAGGCGTGCCTATAGGGGGGGGGTGGGCCGTAGCCTTCTGCTGGCATGTAGGGTGGGGGGTTGGGGGATGGGATGTGTTTTTCGTTACTTCTTTGTCTCTATGGCCCTACTTTTTCTTTTCTTCTCTTCTTATTGTATCCCTTTCCCTTATTTTAGTATATTTCTTTCCTAGTTGGGGTAGTGGGTTTTAGTTGCGTTGGGAAGACTCCTGTAATGTGTACTTACGTATGTTCTCTATTATTACTGCTTCATGAGTAGGACGTTGAGTGCTAGTACATAGCTATTGTCGCTTCAAGTCCTGTTTTTGCCTTCCCAATTGTGAATCTCTATTGAAGACTATTATCCTGTTTTAAGACTTGCTTAGTGTACGATTTCGCAATATCGCAGGCCATTTGATCCTTCTACCCTTATTATAAAATGGGATCCTCTTTATCCTGGAACACTGTGGACAAATTTAACTATGAATCCTGATTTAATGGACTACGCCGGACCGAAGATAACTGGATTGTTGTCACTCGCTGTGCGAGGCTTTGAATCTTTTTGAGTTGGTGATTTGCGATTCTTCGGCCTGTGCCTGCTTTTATCTGTAATGCTACATGTGAGGTTTTCCAAATAAAAACATTAAAATGAGGTTTAGTAACGTTGGGTCTACCCAATGACTAAAGTGGACTTTCATGGGAAGGTTACAAAAGATCTATGAGGCCCTTGCCCTTGCACTTGAGAGAGCTTGATTTGTCAGATAAACTTCATTATTACTGTTGTTCCCACTCATTTTCAACAGTAAAGTGTTCTAAGTGACTTATAATGTTCAATATCTAACATTTGTCCCTACAGGAGGATGACCCTCTCTGAATACCTCAGCATCTGCAACCTAAACAGTGTTTCCACCACCATAACAACCTATAGCAGAGGCCCCACAGAGAATATCTTATAGCGACAGGTTTCAGTTTAGAAATAGATCTCATTAACAAAGGCACTGTAAAAGATCTAGATCATGCTGGCAGAACATTCCAATTACAGTGCAGTCAAACACGGAGCATAGTAGTCTCCTCAGTCTCTTAAATCCATTTAGTCGAGGAGGTCACTGATTCACTATATTATGCTCTTTCGTGAGAGCAGAAATAGGGAGCTGAGGAAACCTGATGTTGACACCACTGTCCCCGAAGTATTGCTTATGTCATTTTTTGCACCAAGTAGCCAAAACCTCATGCAACTTCTAGTATACAAAATAGGATCCTACTTCGAGCGTTGATTTTCCTATATCAAAGTAAATCAGACGAGGCAAGACAATGTTATTTCTATAGTTGAAGACTCCTGGTTTTTGCCACAGAATTCCCCTGCTAAGATCCAAGTTTATTTTACCTGTACACAGGGGTTCATTTTCATTCGTTATCAGTTCACTTGTATCAACAATACTGACATACGGTCTTTCTGAGCAAGAAAGTATGGCACAAAATGGCTGCATAAATGTCATAATTTCTCACTCGCAAGCAAGTTTGATTATCAGCTTTGTCTATTGGTAGCAATAGGGCGTTAAGAAAGGGTAGTCTTAGACGGGTCTAGAAATGAAGCCTGACCGAGAGGAAGTCATAAATCATGTACAAGAACTACATAGGAGACTACCATATTTCCTCTCTCACACAGTAACACATCTATGCTAGAACATCATTTATGCATTTGCACGACCACACCCACAATCCAGAGCAATAAGGGACAATGTTGGCATTGACTCTGCAGCCTGTGCGATTTGAATAGGTTGAGCATTACGGATTATTTTTTAATTTCCTTTCTCGTTTATGAAGTTAACCTCACTTTGAAGCTGACCTGGCTATACTAATGTGCAAATTGTTTCTTTAAATAATGCTTGATACAGTTACCTTCCATATTTCTAACGTATATGAAAGCAAACAAAAATGCTATTCAAATGTAATTGCCTCTTATGTACAGACCTCATATTCATCCAAATAATTTTGCTACTCCATACGCTAGTTTTGTAGTACTCCATCTTCAAAGAAATAATGCATACTTCCAAATTGTGAGCAAAACTGCAAAAGACTTTGTGGAACTGCCTGTCTATGACAGAGTTACATGGTGGATGGATCTTTAAAATCAATCCAACTCCCCCACCTCTCACCAAAACCCGTGGTTTGTAAAAGCACCTTATAGCCAGCTGGGCATGCCATTCCCTGTTCGACCTCAGAGTCAGGGCGGGTCCAGGTTTCAGTGAGAAATAATACATCAAGTTTAAGGATATCAATCGGTATATAAATTTCCTGGTGGTGTTTTACAAGGGACCCGACATTGAGCAACCCGCACTTAAGACCGGCCGGGTCGTTCTCCACAGTAGGCGCTTTAACCTGCAGGGAGGGTGTATTGAGGGCGTCGTCGCTCCTACCTTGCCTCATCCGTAAGAGTTGCTCCTGTGTGAACATTTGTCGTTGCTTCCTCCCTAATTGGGGATCAGAACCGGCAGCATGGCTGGTGCTGTGCACGGACGGGCGAGACGGGCTTGCCTTTGGCAGGCACACTTTGCGGCCGTGCTTATGACGCCCCCATGAATGCGCATCTAGAGCGCTAAACGGAAGTTCCGTCCCCAAACTTGCTTCCAGCGTTCACCGGAAGTGAGGAAAAGTATGCCCCCAAGCGTTATCAGGTGCTGCTTTCTAGCGTTTCGTATGGCAATACAATGGCAGTTTCTAGTAACACAAGTAAAACAAAGCGAGTCAGGAAGGATTAACTGAGGAAGGCTACCGAATACAATTATTCAATCAGTGCAAAGATATGATTTTAAAAACACCATATAACAGTCCAAATACTGTAAAATTGCTAAGGAGCGAGCCAGCAGCAGCGCGGTAGGATAAAAAAAACAGTGCGTGGAAGTAGGCCCGATTCGGAAGTGATCTGTCACTGTGTTTGGGATGCAGCAGTGCTTAAGAAGCCCCCGTGAATGCCCCGGTTACTTACCGGTAATCTTCATTACTCCGAGTATAGTCTTCCTCGCCACATGACTAACAAAGTGAGCTTCAGCTCCACACCAGAACCCTCCAAAGCAAAAGTCAGCCTCCCATGCCTCCCATGACCGACCCATTACACCCCTGACCTCTATAAGAGGTGGGCCGGCCCAACCCATCAGCCTGAAACTACCAAGCAAAAACATGAAGCCGATAGCCAGACAGGGAGGGAGGGATGGGAACTCATGTGGCGAGTAAGACTATACTCGGAGTAATGAAGATTACCGGTAAGTAACCAGGGCATTACCTCCTTGTTAGTCTTCCTCGCCACATGACTAACAAAGTGAGCACATACCAAAGCCAAGCGGCTTCATGGAAACACACAAGGAACCACCGGACGCCCACGAAAGAGGGCAAACCAACAGACCTGACGAGTGGAAGGACCACCCAAGAGAGTCCACCATGAGAAGGAAGAACTAGCCCGGGACAGAAAGACACCGGGAGGGAGGAAAACCCGGACCCCCGAGACACGAAGTGTAGCCAGAAAAATAAGCCCAAACCAAAGGCCGAAGAAGAACAGACAAGGCCCCGGACCAGACCGCACTGAGCCAAAAGCAACCGCCAACAGGCCCCAGAACAGAAAGCGGTAAGTCGGTCCAAACAAACCAAGACACCCCAACGGACAGCCCAAAACGGAAGGGGAGCAGAAGCCCAGAGGAACTAAGAAACAGAGGGCAACCCCACCACAGTGACCCAACAAAAAAGCCACAGCAGAAAGGAGACGTTACAGGTAACATCAAGCCAAAACCATTGACTCACACGGACGGGAGGTAGAAGAGCCGCATGGCAGAGCCCCAGACCACCCTGGCGACCACCCTGTAAACCCTTGGCTCGCTAGGTCAGAGCCTAACCGGCCCTGTAGGATACCAGGGGAAGGAAGAGGGGAGGGTCCTAGATCTCACAGGTCCGCTAGAGCAGGACCATCAACCAGAGACCCATGTACCCGCTACAGCAGGAACCACTTACCTGAACGCGCATCTGGAGAGTAATCTTGCGCAGAACAAACAAAACCAGGCTGATGGGTTGGGCCGGCCCACCTCTTATAGAGGTCAGGGGTGTAATGGGTCGGTCATATTGGGAAGGGATGGGAGACATGGGAGGCTGACTTTTGCTTTGGAGGGTTCTGGTGTGAGCTGAAGCTCACTTTGTCAGTCATGTGGAGAGGAAGACTAACGAGGAGGTAATGTGCATCTACAGTGGTAACCGGAAGTTCTGGCCCCAAACTTGCTTTCGGCGCTCACCGGAAGGGAGTAAAAATAAGCCCCCAAACGTTATCAGGTGCTGCTTCAAAGCAGGTGACCGAGCGTTTCGTATGGAAATACAATGGCAGTTTCTAGTAATACAATGGCAGTTTCTAGTGACTGGGCAAGTAGATTTTTCGAGGACTGTGTGGGGAACAAAGGTAAATGACAGTTGGATGGTGCTCAGTCCAGTTACTACATTAAGTTTTTGAGGAGCTATGCCCAACATTGCTCTCAAGATATACATTGTCAGGCCAGGATTATTCTACTTCTCTGTGATTTTCAGCATAAGAAGGACCCTTGGGTCAGTAGCAAAGGTGTAGCAGGTAAGATTGACAAATTTGATGATGTCTGTGAGTGGCAGACGAGAAACAATAGTGGAGCTTGACCAGCATTACTTATTTTATTTAGAAAATTTTATATAGTGCGAACAAGATCCCGAGGGATATCGGAGCGCTTTACAGTATGATGGGAGGAAGGACAAAATGCAATATTCAGATCACATATGAGGGAGAAGAAAACAGGAAAGGTTGCATATTACAGTACAATTGCACCCAGGATGGTAATGTAATAGATAGGTGTAGACGAGCAGCAAGGGGGAGTCACTGTATGCAGTAAGGGGGTTCGGGGGGCCGAATCAGATGGAAGTGCAAATGTAGTAGGAGCAATGTCAACAGGCACGTGAGTCTATCCCTATTAGGGTAAGAATTTGTTCATTAGGAATCTTTTAGCTTCCACTTTGAACGATGAGGAGATTCTGCGTACTTCCAGTGGAAGAGAGTTCCATATCTTGGGGCAGTGCCGGAGAAGGCTCGGTGACAACTTCTCTTTTTGTTAAGGGTGAGTGGTTTCAGGAGGTAGGTAGAGGTGCTTCTTGAGGCTCTTACACCACAGGATAGTTTACGTTTTTGCGCAAGGTACGTAGGAGTGTTGAAGTGAAGGGCTTTGTGTCTAAGAACAGCAATCTTTAAGTGAATTTGCGCTTCAGAGGGCAGCCAATTGAGGGATTTTAGGACTGGGGATATAGTATATTTTTGTTTGGTGTCTGTAATCAGTCTAGCCACAGCATTCAGTTAAGCCCTTAGTGGAGCCAGGGCATATTTGGGAAGGCCACAGAGGGTAGCACTGCCGTAGTCTAGCCTCAGCAAGACAAGCGCTTGGACCACTTGGACCACCTGCTTGAAGACATTTAGAGGAAGGAAACATTTGATATTTCCGAGTGACCTCATCAAGTGGTTTGCTCCTTTGCATACATTGCTGATATGATTTTTCATGTTCAGGTGCTTGTCCATGGTGATACCGAGAGACTTGGCTGAGTCTACGATGAAAGGATTGCAGTTAAAAGCATTGAGGTGACTCAGCCAGAGGTCTAGCTTAAGAATGTGGTTCGGAGGGGAGGTGAGCAGGAATTACATTTTGGAAGTGTTGAGCAGGAGATGGTTCTCCCTTAACCAGTTTTGGGTAAACATTAGGGTAGTATTGAGTGAGATGATGTTTTTCGGGGATGAGATTTTCAGATATAGTTGCATGTCGTCCCCACACACGTCCATGGAATTTAGAGAGTTTGCAAGAGGTTCCAAAAAAAAAAAAGGCTGAAGAGGATAGGAGATAAAGCGGATCCTTGGGGCACCCCATGAGTACAGGAGAGGGCTGGGAGAGAAAGTGGTTTGCCTTGGATGAAAACCATTGTAGCACCGGATCAGAAAAACCCATTCTGTTTTTCCGGATGGATAGGAGGTTGTCATGATTAACTGTGTCAAAAGAGGAGGAAAAGTCAAGGAGGATCAGGAGACAGGATATGTTCTGGTCTAGCATTTTGAAAATGTCATCAAAAACATGAGAGAGAGCCGATTCGATGCTGTGCGTTCGTTTTTTTTAGTATAGGTGTTACCTGAGCTGCTTTTAGGCAGTCTGGGATTGTGCCCTGTGATAGAGAAGCTTTTACAATCCTTGTCCAGGTGGGGATGAGTGCATTCTTTGAAGATGGAGCGGGGCAACGGGTTGCTGAAGAGGTTGTAAGGGTTGATATTCTGAAGAATCTTGATGAGGTCATATTCACTAAATGGGGTAAAGGTGCCCTATGATGATGCATTGTTCTTGGAGTTCGGTTTATGCTTCTCAGAGGTGTCAATGGGTGGGGCAGAACTGGAAGAAGGTAGTAGAGCATTCTTAGCGGAGAGGTCAATGGAGATGAGTCTTGATTTCTCAGTGAAGAAAGCGGCAAATTCATCACAAGAGGGTGGGTTGCCACCAGGATCCGAGTGTTTAGGACCAACGATTGATTGTTGTTTGACCAATTTGAAATGTTTCTTGGAGTGGTTTGCCGCTTGAGCCAGTTGATATCTGAAATAGGCCGCCTTCGCACTCTTGATTTGTTTGTTGCAGAGGCTCCTGGCATCTCTAAGGAGTTTTAGTTGGTCCGAGGAGGAGTTGGCTCGCCAGGAACGTTCAACTGCCCCAAGGTTGCGGTGTTCCGAGTTTAAGTTTTCGTTATACCATGGTTTGGATTTTTTTGATGAAGCATTTGTGTCCAAGGACAAAAATAGGAATTCCTGAAAGGCGCACCCATGAGTATATGGGATATTTCAATAGGATTGGATATAAGATTCAAGGTGGTACCTTCAAATTTGGGACCACTCCGCTGCTCTAGTAAGGAGGGTTTGTGAACCGCGTGGGGGCCGAATATAGGTATAGAAGAAGGGATTGCCTCCTTTGCTGTCTGTGGAGGACTGCCAAGGTATTCATATTAGATGCTACACACACACTACACTTGATCTTAGCCAAAAGGCCGAGAAGCGATATTAGATGCTATCCTGGGCCCTCTTCTAGTGTCAATTCGGTTTAGCAGTCTGGAAGAAGGCTGTTTATCCCAAGTAAGCTAATCTGTCAAAAACTTTGCTCAAGAAGACTCCACTGAAGATCGGGATTGATCTGAAGCTGTACGTGTCTGGTGGTCAAGGTCTTGTTTCTTGTACACTTGCTTTATAGGGGAGGTCTTTACATCGTACCATCATTAACATTTCAATATAGGTCACAGTTATTATACTGGTAGAATCAAGGGGTTTCAAGAGTTTCAGTGTTGATCTGTCGGCAAGGTGGGAGTCAGAGGTCACCTCTGTAGTGATTCCACGCTCCCCACACCTTTCTCCATTTTCCAGGGCACTCTCTGGCCACGTAGACTGACTTTTCTCTACACATGCACCAGTCTAGGTCCTCTTCCCACCTCCTCAATTGGGGCGGCTGGCTTGCTCCCCCTGCTGTGCAATGTTCCTATTTGCAATCATGTATGCTAACGTTGCCCATTGTGTAGTGTACGTGTTGAGATTGGCGGGCTCCCAGACATTTAGTCTACACCTTCAAGCTCCTTGCTGCATGTCTATTCCAATTACTTCCCGCAGTGTGTGGTGGATGTCCTTCCAATACGACGGTATCTGCTGACAGTTCCACAAGATATGGATGAACGTCCCTGTTTCCCCACACCCTCTCCTACACTCTTCAGTCACTGCCTTCCCCATTCAGACCAGGCAAGGCCCTGTGACATAAATCCTGTGTAATATCTTGAGCTGCACTAATCTCAGCCTGGCATGCAACTTTCCGCAGGGAAGAGACCGCCTCTTGCCAGTCTTCGTCATCAAGTTCCAAGCCATCACTATTCCATTTCTCCCTGAGGGCCTGTAGAGGATCTGCCATGTTATTGATTAGTTTCCTATATGAAAGAAATGGTCTTTTCCGGGAGGTGTCAGTCTAGCACTCTATCCTCCAGGGGGGAGGCTTCCGGAAGTGTTGTGTTACTTGGTATGTGAGTGAGCAATGCATGTCAGTTCTGATAGATACATCTGCCGTGTGGATTCCTCACCTTGTGAATATCCCCCTGCGTCAGCAACACCCGGAAATTCTTTTTGTAGCTTCGCGCCGACGTGGACTCTGACGTCACAGAGGCACGGCATCGCTCGCGACTCCGCTGACGTTACCGACGCCTACAATAGGCCCACGCCGGCGTGATGACATCAGTTCCCTTTTTTCCGCGTCGTCGACGCTAACGGTTTTCTGGGATCGTCTGTAGCCTTTACTGTAACTTTGTTACTATCTAAATTTCTAGTATCTTTGTCTTCTCGTTTTCATCATGACCTCGAAGAAGACTGGATTTAAAGCTTGCGGAGAATGTAACAGAATAATGTCCATTACAGATCCGCATGAATGCTGTTTGTGGTGTCTGAGCTCCGACCACGACGTCGAGGACTGCCAATCCTGCAAGAAGATGACACCAAAGGCCCTCCGGGAGAGAGAAGCAAAACTTCCAGTTGCTAAGTTTAAAGGAGGAAAGGAAAAGAAAAAATCAAGATCGCGAACTCGTCGTTCGAAGTCGAGATCTAGATCGAGGTCGCGATCGGATTCATCCTCCGCCCATGCTTCAAGGTCTTCTAGAAAGAAGCATAAAAAGAGAACACATGAGTCCCAACATCGATCGAGGAAGGAGTCGGGTTCCAAGCCGAAGTTACAAGTGAAACTGATTGAGAAGGTAGTTTCGTCGGCTTCGGAGGATCACGATGTTGAGGATTGAGGCGTTGCATGCGAACTCACCGAGTTCACCGAAGCAGAAGTGTGTTCCATCTCCGGACCCATCCCATCCTTCAGGTCGGGAGGATGAAGGTGAGGAGGAGGAGTTTGGTGAGGGTGGAGCTCGGATGCCCGAAGGTAGTACGACTCCGGTACACCAGCCTGAAGAAGAGGTCGACGTCGTTTCGACTCCAGGCCCTCAAGAGCAACCTGGGGGTTCATACCCAGCCTTCCCGGCTCCAGGTCAAGACCCTTCGCATTTCCTGAATGCGATGTTCAGGATTTATTCAAGGGCTATGTATCCCTCTGGGGCTCCTACTGGTCCTATGGGTCCTATGGCATATGGTTTGGGTGTTCCTCATTCCTATGCACCTGCGCCCTTTATGCCGGCTCCGGCGCCGCATTGGCATTATCCGACTCCGGCGAGGCCTTCGACACCGAAGCCATCGACGCCGAGATCGATGACTCCGATTCCTTCGACTCCAGTTCCATCAACTATGATGCCGAACCCTGAGCGACGTCGTGAATCTCTTCTTCGTCCGACGTCGAGTTCGACGCCGGCTCCGGCTCCGTCGGAGTCGATTGCGGATCCGACGGCTTCGAATGTGAAGATAAGATCTAGGCGTGAAGCCCAAAGATTGATGGATGAGGAGAGATATAGAGAGGAAAATCTAGAGGAAGGCGAGCTTCATGATTCTGAGGACCCTTTTGAGGACCTATCTGTAGCTAGTGGCCTTGAACTGTCACCTCAATGGGACCTTGTTTCGGTTTCAAATGAACCTTCAAAGGATGTGACTCCTTATCATGTAGTGATAAAGAAAGCTGCAAATTTATTGAACATTACTTTACCATCTGCAGAATTTAAATCTAATCTGCTTACAGAGGTCCTTCACTCTCCTTCTTCAGTGACTGAACCTTTACTACCTTTTAATGATGCCTTAAAGGAACCAATTTTAGAGATTTGGAAAAATCCTGTATCAGCTCCTGCTGTATCTAGAGCTGTGGCTAGGAGGTATAGAGCAGTTCCTGAGGACCCGGAATTTTTAACTTCTCATCCTCTGCCGGAGAGTTTAGTGGTGCAGGCTGCCTGTTCCAAGAGATCTACAGGTGCGTTTCCGCAGGTTCCAGCGGAAAAGGAGTCTAGAAAGCAGGATCAGGCTGCTAAGAAGGTCTTTTCCTCTGCCAGTATGGCTTTAAAATCCACAAATGCAACCTGTTTAATGGGACGTTATATCCATGCTCTTATGGACACTGTGAAACAATTGGTGCCCAAGATACCTGAAGAGGATAGGAAAGACTTTCAGGAAGTAATTTCTGATACTCAAGCTGCAGCAAGACAGGTTATCCAAAGTGGATTGGACACGACTGATTCTGTGGCAAGGATCATGGGCTCTTCAGTTGCGACAAGGAGAGCCGCATGGCTTAAATCTAGTGAATTTTCCACTGATGTCCAAGCAGCATTGATGGATCTTCCTTTTCACGGGTCTGGATTGTTTGGGAGGAAGGCAGACACTGCATTGGAACGCTTAAAAGATAGCAGAGCAAAAGCAAAGTCGTTGGGCCTTCAGACCAGGGGCACTTTTGTAAGACGTTCAAGAGGATTTGGCAGATCTTTTCGAAACTATAAATCAACCCAACAGCAGCCACAGCAGCAGCAGAACACTTTATACAGAGCTTATAGAGGCAAACAAAGGGCCCGAGCTCGGGGCCGTAATGTTTCCTCCTCTTCCTCCTCTTCCCCATCCCAGCCCCCAGCCACAGCAGCAAAGCAGCCCTAGATCCACCATTCTGGATCATGTGGGCCCAGTGGGGGGCCGGCTTACCCATTTTCTACAAGTTGGGAATTGATTACATCGGATCTTTGGGTTCTCAATCTTGTGGAGAATGGGTATGCGCTTCCTTTCCAGGAGTTCCCTCCCAATTACCCTCCTTGCCAAGGTTATTGTTCGGAGGACCACCTCCTTCTCCTGCAAGAAGAAGTCCTGGCATTGTTCAGAAAAGGTGCGATAGAGGTGGTTCCAGAGCAGGAAAGGGGTCAGGGGTGCTACTCCCGGTATTTCCTGATCCCCAAGAAGGATGGCAGGTTACGGCCAATCCTGGATCTCAGGATCTTGAACCTTTACCTGAAACAGGAAAAGTTCAAGATGCTCACTCTTGCACAGGTTCTTCAAGCGCTGCTGGAAGAAGATTGGATGGTGTTGATCGACTTGCAAGATGCGTATTTTCATATTCCCATCTTGAAGTCGCACAGAAAGTATCTCCGTTTTACGGTTGGGTCGCAACATTACCAGTTTGCGGTCCTTCCGTTTGGTCTTACTACTGCGCCTCGAGTCTTCACCAAGGTGATGGCGGTGGTGGCAGCACATCTCAGGAGGTCGGGGATACACGTGTTCCCGTATCTGGACGACTGGTTGATCAAAGCGGAGTCGCCGGAGAAGGTGCTCCATCATCTGCAAGAGACAACTCAGTTGTTACACAGGTTGGTTTTTCGATAAATGTACCCAAATCTCACCTGGTGCCCTCCCAGCGCAACCTGTTCATAGGTGATGTACTGGACACAACTGTATGTCGTGCATTCCCTCCACCTCAAAGGACTCACGACATACAGGAAATGATTCCTTTGTTCTACAATGGAGCGGTCGTTCCAGTCCTGAAGGTTCTTCGCCTGCTCGGTCTGATGGCTTCTTGCATTCTATTGGTCAACCATGCACGCTGGCACATGAGGGCACTCCAGTGGTGCCTCCGCAGGCAGTGGTTTCAGCACAACGGAGATCTCAGGGAGTCTGTGAGGATCTCCAGAGAAACTGCAGCGGATCTGACTTGGTGGAGCGTGGAAGGCAACCTGTCTCAAGGGAAGCCTTTTCAATTTCCTCCATCGGTGGCCACGGTAATTGCGGATGCATCCACTCTCGGGTGGGGTGCTCATCTGGGGGACCTGGAGGTCAAGGGTCTTTGGTCTCCAGAGGAAAGGTTGCTTCACATCAACCTTCTGGAATTACGGGCAATACGTCTGGCGCTCAAGGCCTTCCTCCCTTCCCTTCGCGGTCGGTCAATTCAAGTCTTGACGGACACCACGACCGCGATGTGGTATGTCAACAAGCAGGGAGGAGTGGGGTCGCAGTGTCTCTGCAAAGAGGCTCTGCTTCTCTGGTTCAGGACCACCAGATTTGTCTGATGGCAAATCATCTGGCCGGAGTTCTAAACGTGCGAGCGGACAGTCTCAGTCGGCAGTTCTCTGCCGACCACGAGTGGAGGCTCCATCCGGAGGTGGTTCACGACATCTTTCAGATGTGGGGGACTCCTCGGGTGGACCTGTTTGCCACTCGCGAGAATGCTCACTGCCTGTCATTCTGCAGTCTCCAGTATCCGATGCAAGGAGCCTTGGGGGACGCGTTTCAGTTGAGTTGGAATTCACAACTCCTTTACGCGTTTCCTCCCATACCTTTGATTCCTCGGGTTCTGAGGAAAATTCGCCAAGACCGGGCCCAAGTTATATTGATTGCCCCGGATTGGCCAAGAAGGGTGTGGTACTCAGACCTTCTCCACCTCTCCTCTCACCCGCCGCTCCGTCTCCCTCACAGGGCAGACCTCCTCTCTCAGATGGAGGGGCAGGTTCTACACCCCCACCTCCAGACCTTACACCTTCATGCCTGGAGATTGAACGGGGCAACCTGAGTTCTTTTTCTCTCCCGCCTGATGTGGTGGATGTCATCTTGTCAGCCAGGCGTGACTCCACTAAGTCCATCTATTCGTATAGGTGGTCAAAATTTGTCACTTGGTGTGGGGAGAAATCTATAGACCCTTTGAGAGCCCATTTGTCTGATGTTCTCCAGTTTGCCCTTTCTCTGGCGCAACAGGGTCTTGCCGTTGCTACAGTGAAGGGCTATCTTTCAGCGCTGTCGGCATTTCTCTGTTTGCCTGATCAGCCTTCTCTTTTCAAATCTCCTGTGGTTTTGAGATTTTTGAAGGGCCTCACAAATAAGTTCCCTCCTACTCCTTTTATTGTTCCTCATTGGGATTTGAATCTTGTGTTGACCTATTTGATGGGTTCTCCCTTCGAACCCTTGCACAAGTGTCTCTTGAGGCTTCTTTCTTTTAAAACGGTCTTCTTGGTTGCAATCACCTCGGCAAGGAGGGTGAGTGAGCTTCAAGCTCTTAGTTCCAAGCCCCCATTCTTGTCCATTCATGCTGAAAGAATGGTTCTTAGGACCAGGGCTGCTTTTCTGCCTAAGGTGGTGACTCCCTTCCATCTAGGACAGTCCATTACCCTTCCTACCTTCTATCCTCCCCCACACCCTTCCAAGGAGGAGGAGAGGCTTCATCGCTTGGACCCAAAGAGAGCTGTTAGTTTCTATCTTGATAGGACTAAAGACTATCGTATTGACGATCAGCTCTTCGTTGGTTTTGCTGGCTGCAAGAAGGGCAGAGCGGTGCACAAGCGCACACTTTCCAGATGGATAATCTTGTGCATCAAGATTTGCTACTCTCTGGCGGGTAAGGACCCTCCTGAGGGTATTAGAGCACATTCAACTAGAGCAAAGTCTGCAACTTCTGCTTTGTCTAGAGGTGTTCCAGTTGAGGACATTTGCAGAGCGGCGACTTGGTCTTCCCTCCACACATTCGCGAAGCATTACTGCTTGGATTCCGAGGTGAGGAGGGACGGCCACTTTGCGCGCTCTGTCCTCCAGGATTTCCTGGTTTAGAAGAGTGGACACCCTCCTCCAGGAGTGGGGACTGCTGAGGGACTCTATTCACAAGGTGAGGAATCCACACGGCAGATGTATCTATCAGAAGAACAAGTTACTTACCTTCGGTAACGCTTTTTCTGGTTGATACTATATCTGCCTGTGGATTCCTCACTGACCCACCCGCCTCCCCGTTGTCCACTCTTCTATACCAGTGTTTCTGTTATATATTTATCTTGTTGTAAAATGTTTTATTGCATTTACTTCACACTGTGTGTGTTACCTTGATATTGGTACTGTGTATACTGTGTATATGTCTACTGTCATTGGTCCGTCCGTGTGCCTCGAAGGCACGGAAAAAAGGGCGGAACTGATGTCATCACGCCGGCGTGGGCCTATTGTAGGCGTCGGTGACGTCAGCGGAGTCGCGAGCGATGCCGTGCCTCTGTGACGTCCGAGTCCACGTCGGCGCAAAGCTACAAAAAGAATTTCCGGATGTTGCTGACGCAGGGGGATATTCACAAGGTGAGGAATCCAGAGGCAGATATAGTTTCTACCAGAAAAAGCGTTACCGAAGGTAAGTAACTTGTTCATTTGGAGAGATTGATAATACTCAGTGTCAGTCAAGCTGTACTGTTCTTTAAGTGAAGTGAAAGGAAGAACCGTCCCCTCTTCCCAGACATCCTTGATTTGTGAGATCCCTGTGAGGTCCCATTTATTGAAGCCCTTGGTTTTCCAGAGGCTCCCCAGTTTCTCAGAGTTCCACAATGGAGTGGCCAGAGTGAGCTTATTGTTCCATTTCAGGTGTTTGTTGGACGCATGCCAAACTTGGATGGAGTGTGCAGTTGGTCCGGTAAGTGGGAATCTGAGGGGTCTGGCGTATAACGCTCTGCTGTAATCTCCCCCTGGGAGCAACCATCTATCCATGGCATACCTGGGACCATCTGGGCGGCCATAGGTCCTGTGGTTGATAGCAGCGAGTTGGGATGCCCAATAATATTACTTTAGGTCGGGAAGACTAATGCACCCATCGTACCAGTTAAGAGTTAACTTTGAAAACACAATGCGGGGCCTGCCGTCACAGAGGAGTTTTCTTTGGAGACTCTCTATTTCTTTAAAGTAGGATGCTGGGACAGGATCCATCGTGTTTTGAAGAGCATACAGAAAACGAGGCAGGGCCATCATTTTCAAAAGGACCGCCCTGCCTAACAACGAAAGGGGAAGGGACCTCTAGTGTGTGACATCACTCTTGAGCCTCTGTATGGGAGGTTCCAGATTACAGGCAAAGCGGAGCTTCAAATCCAGCGTCACATAGATGCCGAGGTATCGGAAGCCTTCAGGCGCAATCTGGATCAGGCATTTTCGGGGTATGATGGGCGGGTCATCTTGAAGGACAAACTACTGACTTGGACCAGTTTACAGTGAATCCTGAGTATTTCCCGAATATTTACAGTATGTCGAGGAGACCAATCAATGATGCTCTTGGAGAAGTTATGTAGAGGAGAATGTCATCCGCGTAAAAGGTTATCTTATCCTCCCAGTCCAAAGACCACCACATTCCGCGGATTATTCGGTCTTGCCTGATCCAGGCCGCTTGAGGTTCCAGTGCCAACACAAAGAGAAGCGCTGACAGGGGGCAGCCCTGGCACGTTCCCCTCCTCAGCTGGAAATCTGGGGATTTGCGGTTGTTCACTACCACTTGGGCCAGAGTACAAGAGGCGAACCCAGCCCGTGAATTCCGGGCCAAACCCAAGCTTATTTAAAACCACAAATAAATAGGGCCCCTCAACCATATCGAATGCCATGGTGGCATCCAACGATACTAGAGCTGCCGGCTCCAGCAAGGTGGGTGTTCTGCTAAGTACTCCATGTAGTCGGCGCAGGTTAAGGGCAGGATTACTATGAGGCATAAAGCCCGATTGGTCAGGGTGGACCAGAGTGTTGATGACTTTAATCAGATGTGTCGCCAGCAATTTTGTGAGGACCTTAGGCTCCACATTTAGTAGCGATATTGCTCTGTAGGATGCTCAGCTGGTCCTGGGTTTGCCTTCTTTATATATAACCACTATGTTGGCCACTCGATCATACGGGAGCATTCCCTTATCTTTACTTTCCGTCAACATGGAGCGGATATAGGGGGAAAGTTGGTTTGACCTCAATCTATATCATTCAATGGAGGTACCATTGCCCCGTCGCCTTCCCAGAGTTCACTCCCCTGATTGCATGCGCCACTTCATCATCAGTTAGTGGGGATTCCAGATACTTCCTATTGTCCTTCAAGAGTGTGGGCAGCCTAATGTCTGTAAGCAGCTTGCTGTTCTCATCTTCAGAGAACCCGGCGGCCATGCTATACACCCTACGGTAAAAGTCTTCAAAATTATCCGCTATGGCCTGCAGGTCCGTTATGGGGCTGGAGTCTCCTCCTTGTATTTCGGGGACTAGTCGTGACGCCAACTCTCTTCTATCTAGCCACGCCATCAGCCTTCCTGCCTTGTCCCCATGTTCATATATCCTACTCTGGACCTCTCTGCTCTGTGTCCTGGCTCTATCCCTAGTGATGCTATTAAACTCATCTTGCCTCAACTTCAGGAGGTGATGTTTTTGGGGGTTGCTGCTTGTGCTAATTCTTCTTCCGACTTTAATACTTCCTCCTCTGCCTTCTCAAGATCTGCCTGCCTTTCCTTCTTTTTCTCATCAATCAGGGAGAGCGTTTTCCCCCGGATAACTGTTTTGTATGCCTCCCACAGGGTCTGGGCGGAGTCGACCGTGCCCTCATTTTCTTGAAAATAATCAGTGGCTTTGGCAATGTGCTTCTGGGTGGTCGGGTCTTTCAAGTATCATGGGTTAATGGGGGCTACTCTTCCGACGCTTGTGCGATCTAGTCCCACTCTCATCCAGACAGGCGAATGATCTGAGATGCCCTGCCCCAGATGACAAATCTCTCGGATAGCATGTGCCTGGGGCGCAGGTACAAGAATGTAGTCAATGTGTGAAAGACTACGATATGTGCCCGATACATGGGTGTATTATGCCCTTTCTGGGTTGTGTGTCCGCCATCCGTCCACCAGCCCCATGGATTCTAGAAAGTCTGGCAGCCATCTCTGAGCGGGTCTAACGTCACGTGGTGGATATCGGTCTAGCTCACCGGACATTACTGCATTGAAATCTCCTCCCATTATCAGGAGGCCCATCGGAAATGATAAGAAAATTGTACCCATGCCTTTGAATGTGTGTCTGGAGGCCAGGTGGAATGTAAATTGAGACGAACATGGCTGTACTCCCTTCCCATTGGCCAGAGACCCCAATATACCTGCCTTGTGTGTCCGACGAAGTGGCCTGTATTGTGAAGGGGAATGAATTCTTAATTAATATGCCAACTCCACGTGACCCTGAGGTGAAACATGTGTGGGCCACCAGTTTATATCCTCCCCTATGCAAGGCCATACATTTGTTTCTGACTAGGTGTGTTTCCTGTAAAAGGATTACATCTGGTGTGTGTCCTCTAATAAACTGACTGACCATGCCACGTTTGATCTTATCTCCCAGTCGATTTACATTCCAACTGAGGACTCTAACCCCTGACTCTTGTTTAGTGCTCATCATTATTCTTCTTTAGAAGTCGCTCTAGCTCTGCTTCTCTCTTTGATGGTGTCGAAGAAATCAATTCTGTGAACAAATCTAATCAAAAAAACGTTACATACCCCTCCCAACTCCCCCCCCTCCCTGCACCCCTGCTCACTGGGCTTTGAACTGCCCATACTCTAACTTGTGGAGTGCCTGTCGCTCTGTGTGGTACTAAAAGTAGAAAAGTGGGGCACACAAACTCCCCCTAACCGTAGTGGTATGCCTTGCCCTCTTGCTAATTTACCTTCCAGGCCCTCTTGGCCTGGATCATCAATGCTTTCCCGGTTCCCATTTGCGGACAGTCCCATTAGAGTCACGGCTCCCCATCCGAAGTCCGGTGTGCAATAGGACCCCCTCACCCCTCCCTCCCCCAGAACACTCTCACCACAATGTCACGTTAGATGCTTTCAGCGATTCTCCGGCCTGTCCGCAGCCGCGGCAGGGTCATCAGCAATCAGGTCTCCCATCCACTGTCACTCAGTAAGTAAGTAAAGTTTTATTGTTTAGGTTAATTAAAACCATTACAAAAAAGAAAAATACATTTAAGTACACATATCCTCGGATAAAAGTTAAGGGAAAGATTTTAAAAACAAGAGACCTTTAGTTATAAAAGTAGTAGTGCTAAAATCAGTGGGGTGTGGGAGCTAAGCATTGTTCATTGCGTCCTGTCTTGGCCATAGCTCCTTAGGTCTAATTCGGGCCGAGTTCTTGGCTTGTTAGTTTGAACTCCACTAGTTTCAGGAACTTCACCAGCTTTCCATTAACCCCTCCCATGCTCGTGACGGAACCGTTCCGTCACGAGCCTCGGGTGGGCTGTGCTGGTGATGGAACGGTTCCGTCATGGCCCCGCCGCCGCGGCACTGATTTCGCGCCCTGCGCGGTGCGTTCTATTGAGCGGGCGGGGCCGTGACGGAACCATTCCGTCACAAGCACAGCTCACCAGCGTGCCGTAACGGAGCGGTTCCGTCACGAGCACGGGACCGCCGCCGCACCGCCCCCTTAGCGTTGCGGCGGAATAGCCGCCGCAGCGAAGGGGTTAAGTGGGGGAAGACCTGGATCAAAGCAGGCGAGAACAGCTTGTCTGCGTGTGCGAATTCTTTGTTCATTGAAGGAAGTTTTTAGCAGGACTGCGCTTTCCTCTTTCAGCCTCGGGCAGGTGCATAGCAGATGTTCAAAGTCTTCATTCCTGCACCGCACAGCCTGCATTTTGTCCCGCAGTTCCATCTCAGCCATGGTTGTAGGTGTGGTATGGCTGGTAGGATACCTAGCCTATGTTTTAGTAAGGCTTCTTTAGTTTTCCTGCCATAACCCCTGACCAAAATACGCTTGTAGCCCCGGTAATTTATATGTGCCCACAGTCATCCAGGAATGACGCCTGTGGGAAAAGATGGCTTTATCTTCCACGTGCGACTGTCTCTTTATGCTCTTATTTGCTACGTGCTTAAATTGCGCATGTGGTACTGGAGTATCCCATAATTCTTTCAGTCTTGTAACAGTCAGCGACTCCTCCAAATATTTTTTCGCCAGCATCTTGGAGAAGCTGCACAGTTCTCGCCAGAGCTGATGGTTCAGTGTATTATCTGGTGCGTTCTTTATTTTGTGCCAGGACTTTATATATGACCCACTCCGGGCAAGCGTTTGGCAGGTCAGTCCAAATTCTAACCGGATCTGGGCTTGTAAAGTGTAGGTTGGCAGGTTAAAAAGGAGTCTGTAGGCCTTTGAGATTATTATGTCCAGCAGTTTCGCATCTGTGCCTCTTAGTGCCTCACTACCATACGTGATAGACGACTCTATGTTGACTTGAGCCACGCGAAGCAGTGGCAGAAGGGTTGGACCATTCAAATTTGTCTTTAGTTGTTTGAGTGTCGTAGCTATCAGCATGCCTTTCCTCTTTATGGCCTCTAGGTGATTTGAGTAGCGACCTCCTTTGTCAACTAAGATTCCAAGGTATTTATATTCCGAGCAATTTGCGACTATCTTTGTTCCAAGTACCCAAGTTTGTGGCTTTTTATTCCCAGTTATTGACACTGTCACTCGCACCTCGGCCAGGACCAGCATAGACCATCCGTGTCCCTTGTCGCACAGCAGCTTCTTGGTTCCTCCTATTCTTTCTGGGAGCTGCTGTCCGACAAGCCCTGCCATCCGTCAAGCCACTCAGCCGTCTCCTCTGGTGTCTCAAAGAATCTGGTCTTCCCGCCTGCTTCCACCCGCAGCCGTGCTGGGAATACCATTGCGTACTTGAGTCCTTTGTCTCTCAGCATCTTCTGGACTCAAGAACGACCTGCGTTGTCTCTGTACCAACTGAGTGAAATCTGGGAAAAAGATCACCTCCGAGTTCTCTAACCGGATAGGGGTGCCACTCTGGCGGTCTTTAGTATCACGTCTTTGTCCCGGTAGTTCAGAAGTCTAGCCAGTATGGGGGGGGGGACTTATAAGGGTACCTCAGTATTTAATCTGGGATGTAACGAAGTACTGAACATGACAATTTAAGGGAGAAAGCAGATAGACTGGAGATTTGATTAGTAGGATCCCAGTCGGACTAGTCAAAAACAGCTTAGCACGAGGCAAAAAGTGAGAGTAACCATGAAAGCAGTTCCCACTTTACTACATTTGGTATCAAACATGTTGGAATCATACCCCCACAGCGTAAACGGTGCGGGAGGTATGATTCCATGCACTGTAAAGCTCCTCTGGGAGGTCATCAGTGCTCCCTGTACGAGTCTTCTAGACTCGTACAACACAACATGGCTGCTGCCGACCAGGGACACGATTCTGCCCTCCTGCTGCAGAGCTCAAGGACAAGGGAGTATCCTTCCCACTGTCCGACCCCTCCCCTGGGAGGGAACCCTTAATAACCCCAACCCTTTCCCTAGGGTACTTCAGAACTTACCCGAGGGTGGGTCCCTAGATTCGTCGTAGTACAAGATTAATTTCAGACACCACTTCTTCAACCGTCTTGGCACTCTGGACTTCGCTCTGGGCATCAAAGCTGCAACTGTGAAGACTTCTGCTGCTCCTGATCTTGTTGCCCTGCTTGTCTGCTACAACATTCATGCCTGTGAACCATACAGGAACCTTCCAAGGCCTGTGGACATCCAAGACACCTGAAGGAATCTCCCTTGAAATGAAAGTCACTTCCCTGCATCTGCAGGCACCGCAAGTAAGCAGACCGGTCTGCTGATCCTAGGCTTCCACGGACTCTGAAAGGCTCAGCAATACAGG
The DNA here is from genome assembly GCF_964261635.1 of Lissotriton helveticus. NCBI lineage: Eukaryota > Metazoa > Chordata > Amphibia > Caudata > Salamandridae > Lissotriton > Lissotriton helveticus. The sequence continues at coordinate 1,724,496,303 of NC_136061.1, read as the reverse complement.
TGGCGGTTTTTCACATCCCTCGAGGCCTGCCCTGTACTCTCACCAAGTTTGAGGCCAGTATCCCTCATCAGAGCCACAGGAACGGCACCCCTGTGCACCGCCTCGACTTGCAGTAGCAAAGGCTTGTTGGCCTTCATTCTCCAAGTTCCTCAGGCTCCAAGTAGCACCAACCTCAAGCATCTCCAGTGATCAAGATTTTTGTCCTCACTTCATCGCTTACACCGTGGGCTGGCATCTCTGGTGAGTTGCTAGAGGTCCTCTTTGCAAGCCAGTGCCGCCGGCCTGTGGGTCCTCTTGAGGGTCATCTTTGAATTCTTTGGGCTCCCCTTATTGCTCGGGTTCTGCCCTGTTTTCTCCACCAGTCGGCAAACGGGCCACCTCATATTGTTCTTCACTTCATCTTTGCTTTGTTTGAATGTAGAGTAGAAGCTACATTCTCTTTCGATGCCTAACCCTTCATTAATGCATCATCCAGTACTGATACAGGATACCCTGGCCTCATGAATCTTTGGTACATGTCATTTGCTTGTTTGGGCGAATTCTTTATCTTCTGAGCAATTTTGCGTAGCACTTAGGAATTTGCCAATGGGTATACTCCACTTCAGTGCACACTGATGTCCACTATTAGCGTGCAGCAAGCTATTTGTATTTTTAGATTTACAGTATATTTGTATGCAGATTTACTTTACCTAGATGTGTTCTTTAACATCAAGAAATGTTATCTCTGTCACATGGATTTCAACAGTAAATCTTAATTTTTGGGGATTATTGTTCAAAGTTTGAATAAAATCACTAAAATCTCCTTCACTTCTATACCAGATTAGAAACAAGTCATCAATAAAAGGAACCCATAAAATCATGTTTCAAGCTTTCTGTACTTTCTTCTGTCCAAACAGTTTCTTCTTCTCACCATCCCATTGTTAAATTTGCAAAAGTGGAAGCACAAGTTGAACCCATGGCTGTTCTTTTCTTTTGTAAATAACCTTTATCAAAAAGAAACACATTATGTGTGAGACAGAATTCCAACATTTTTTTAGTATGCTAACCGATCTGGACCTTAAAAAGTATCAAATGTCAAGGCACAGGTAACCTTGAATTAATTTTTGTAGCTTTTGAAATCAAATATATAACTCAAAACCATGTTAAAAAACTTCTTAGCATTACATCTAAAGAGAACACATTTAAATGATAGGCAGAGCTTAATTTAGCACAAAAAAAGCAGCATCACGTTAAGGATGCCGTTGGGCTTTCTTTTCCATAGTACTGCCAAAGTGACAACTAGCCATATTAATATTTAACCCTTAAGTTCAATATGATGTGGTTTTGAAGGACATAAGATGTTACATACATTCTGTTGTCTGGATGACCTATATCCTTATACTGTTTGCACTTGGGGAACTTGGTTAGCGTTTAGCATTCCTTGGAAGAGCATCTGTTTTCTTGCTTTCTCTCCCTTTCCCGCAGGCTGCTTCACTCTTTTTATTCGAGCCCCAACCTCTCCAAAAACTCTGGGTTGCTCCTCCAACCCGTTTGCTCCCCGGACATTTTGACTTGGCTATTTTTTATACCCCGGCTCATCACCAATTACTCCACAGCCTTCCAAACTCACCATTTATCATCAGCATTGACTTTTTGCCCCCACTGTCCCCTCTGTTGCGCCACACCAACCAGATGTTTTTAAAAATAATTAATTTAATTTGGTCAATGCTTTTTTAAATCAAAATTATGTTTATTGAAATTTAGTGCAACAAGGAATATAGAGGCGATGCATTATACACTTGTACCCAAAATCCCTCAATCTCTAATGGTGACACAGATTCCTCATAAGTGGGTACAGCCATTGTGAACATAGAATCAGAAACATTTCCTCCTATCCATATAGATAAATTGCACTTATCGAATTATAAAATGTTCCCCCCAACTGCCCCTCCGTCTCCCTCTAACAACTAAGATGGTTTCACATTTTATCCACTTTCTAATGTGGTTGTAAGATGTATCTTGGGCAGTGAGGCAGCATCTTGCTGCCTGACTGAGTGGTGTGTTGGGTTTGGCGTCTTGTCAATGTTTTTTTTAAGCAGCGAATAAGTTATCTAAAGTAAAAATCTTTAAAAAATGTACTTCAGCATCTGGAAAGAGGTTGTCAAAGAACAATGTTCCAGGAAGTTGTAAGATGTCTCATTCTTAAGATTAATAGAGGACTCCATATCATCAAGAACGCATTGTTCTAGTACTGGACACTTGTTTTCTTTATACAAAATACTGTTTTAATGCAAGTTTGTTCAGTTGGATGAAGTAAAGAGAACCAAGGGTGCAACTCCAGAATGCATTATAAAGTTAAACTAAACCTAGTTTCCTTGGTAACCTAGAGTCATCTCAGAATCACCATTTTAAATCATACCAACTAAATTTTAAAGCACGAGCTGGTTTATATGCAAAATGTTCCTAAAGTTCTTTTTTATCAATATATTTCCATAGTATTTGCACTGCCTGGCTTGAGAGCCTTCACAACATCTCCACAGTTTCTGAAAAGTTCGAATTTGTTGGCTCAAAATGAAGGGGAAAAAACTGTTAAATGATCCCCCAAGAACACAACTCACAACTTCTTGATCATCTTCCGGTACAACTGTAGGTTTTCCTTCCTTTTTCAGTGCCTTCCTTTTTTCTTTCACCTGAAAAGTTAACACAAGAATCGATCAGCAAAAAAGAGGGATTCTTTGAAGATTATTTTATACGAAAATCTCACCCTTCAAAAGAGAGCAGACTGCACTCGATGTATTCTTAAGACATCCAGTACTAATGTCACAGGTTGGTGTGATGGATATATCTTAAGGGATGTAACCAAAAAGAGTTGCAACTACCCTGTCAATGTGCTACAGTAATTTTACAGCTTGGAATTCCAGAAGGTAGGTGGCAAAGGCTACAGAGTACGCATACAATCTAAAACAGTGAGTATAATTGTTCAGAATTCCAATAATGAAATGAACCAATGAAATGTGTACATTGTATTAACCCCTTAACTGCTGGCCCTTTTGATCCATAGTGCCGGGTCAAGTTATGTATTCAGATACCATAGAAGGTTACAATAAGACCAGGCCAAAAAGGCCTTTGCTTGTATCTTCTGGGTGAGCCACCTGGAAAGAGTAATTGGGCATTTGAAGCATTTTTCAATGCCCTAACGGAACAAGGCATGTAAAGAAATATTAAAAAGAATGAGTAAATTCCTTTCTTATGAACAAAATTGTATAAGTGCAGCATTAACCAAATTTGTAAATAGATTTCTGGGAAGCATTCATTGAAATATTGTTCGCTCTTGTTATCTCCTGGCCCAAACAGTTCACTGCTACTTCAATTAGAATTCCAAAAATTGGAAACATTGCCAGAAACTTCCATCAATACATGTATTGCTCCATTCCATGTTCTCACTTTCTGGCGACAGCTTGATTGTTAATAACTTAGATTACCTGTTTGAAGACCTAGTTTTAACTAATCATGACTCTCTGAAGATAGCAAGTTTCAATGTAAAGTTGTCAACCACACATCAGATAACAGTTCCTGACATACGTTGTACAAATGAGCCAAACTGTGACCATCATGGATATGATCTGATTGGTCAAAAACTATTGTTATCGTTTGACAGCTGAGATTTTATTAAGGTGAGCGACTTCACATTAAATAATTGTCCTTAAGCAATTCCCAAATAGAGTACATGGTATTCAATTGTGCAGTCTTGAAAACTGAACTTCAGTCTTGAGTTTTCCAATGATCAGTGTAGTCCTAATCCTTTGTTGTAAAAACTTCACTTAAATAAGGAACTAGGCAAAATGCCTCAGTAAGTTAAATAAACATCTGCAAGTGTAAGGCAGGTTAGAAAATGAGTTATTCCCTGGGTTTCGGATAGGGATTTGTGGCGCATGATTTTAAGGGTATTATGGATGAGTAGTACACACCTGAAACGTGGATAAATGTAACTTGGGATTCAGGCTTCATTTGTATGTGTTTAGTCAAATGCAAGACCACAGGAATGTAGGCAGTCATAAGTTATTACCCAAAAACGTTTAATTATATGAAACTTATCGCTGAGCAATAGTGGGCGGGGGTGATTAAAGGAGTTTAAAAATTGTTACGGAGAAAAGTCTAAAGAAATCGAGGGGAAGAAAATAAATTTTGAGATTCAGTGATTGACAAACTGACAGCAAGGGCGTGGTGTGTGAGGTAGTAGAAAATAGCCTGGGGTGTAGAGTGTTATGAGGACATTCAGTGTGCAATAACATCCGATATACCGCAATAGTGAGATTACATAATCCAAAGATACTGCACGAATAGAAGTAAACTTGAGGGTGTAGCGTAACCTTAGTGGTTTTGGACTTTTGGTTTAGATGTCAAAGCTTAATTTTAGAGAAATTTGTGGCAACGAGGCTCACTTTTAAAGGCTACAGAAATCTAGAAGGCTTTATTCCATAAGGGGTCACCTTACTTACTTATTGTAGTCTTTGAAATTAGGCTGAACGGGGTTGGGAGAATGGCTAGTGAAGCTTAATGGTTGGGTTTTGGGTTAAGCCACAGGACAGCATACAGAACAATGTCATACATTTACCCCAGTACAGAGAACTGGGCCTAAATCCATTGTTTTTTTGCTCCCCATGCCATTCCAGTTTGAACCCAGCCATATACAAATCAGTCTTGACCCCGCACCCAATGGGAATAGTCCAGCCCATACTGCCAGGCCAGGCCCTCCCTGGACTGGAAACAAGCATCCTAGGACCGGTTTCAGGATTTCACCCCTCATCAGCCAGGATAGCTTGACTCCAGTGTCTTGGTGAGCACGGGACCCAAGTCTGGGCATACCCGCCCAACTCAGGGGTGACAAATGCAAAAAGAACAGTTGGACAGAATTCTGAACAATGTCATACATTCACCCCAGTACAGAGATCTGGGCCTAAATCCATTGTTTTTTATTTTGCCAGGAAAAGGAAATGGCTTCCCACGCGAGGTAAAGAACAGTAAACCTTGCACCCTGGTTAAACTGTTGAATGAGCTCATGGGCAGGGTGGTGTTCAACCGATCTGAAGGAAAAGAAGGAAACGCCCCAAGATATAGATTTCTGAATTATGCCTTGTGAAGCAAAGTGCTTGCCTACGTCTTTCCCTATTCAACTAAGAGTAGTCCATGGTTTGTACTGCCCTTGCACTACTATCCTAGTATCAGCAGCCTTGGGATGAAAAAGCCCAGACAAAACTGACTTGTTCTATTCTGGAAACTCTTTAGCCATATGAGAAAATTAAAATTTTAAGCTACAAGAATATGGAGAACATTTCAAATTCATTAGGCCTTCCCAGCAGCAGTGGAAGCAAGTTTTTGACCTCCATCCTGTAAAGAGAGTTATGTTTCTGCGGGGCACTGCATTAAGACCCGCTACTGTACTCCTAATATTGAGCCACTTTGTAGACATGCAATTTGTGGGTCAATATTAGGAGCGCTAGGTTGGTTAGTCTCCTACACACTTTTTTTGTTACAGTTTTATATAGCACAACTCCACCCGAAGGTATCGGAGCGCTATACATGAGCATCAGTTGCATTACAGACTGACAAATTCATTTTTAGGCATGGCGAGATTAAGTGCCGCGAGACTCTAACCTGGTTCCTCGGCTTCAAATTCGCCCGCCCTAGCCTTTAAGTCACACCCTCTAATCACGTGTGGCTTCACTACAAAAACAAGAACTGCAGTGGCATGAAAAGGAAATCCACTAGTAAAAAATCATTACATAAAAAGAAAGCAGCAAACCGATAACTTACAATGTGGTCAATATATTCCTGACCAGCTTGTATGACATCCAATGCTCGTTTCTTTTGCTCAGGGTCCAGTAACATCTTATATGCTTTGTCCACAGCTGAAAAAATAAATACCATTACTATATTAGTGCTGCAATAGGAAGCTCATTTTGGGTTGTTTCAACTCTAATACACATAAACGGAAACAAATATGTTTAGTTATTAGAAAATTAATCTGATTCACAAAGCAAAACACCAATTGGTGTGTGGCATCAGGCGATAACTATTTGGGTTAGTGCATAAGGACTACAGTAGTCACCTATTTGTGTGGGTGAAACTTGAAAAGAATGTTTCACACACACATGTCATGTCAGGAGACTCCAAAGCCCCAGTGTGATTTTGTAGCAAGAAATATTATAAGGACAAAGTGAACTTTACAGTAACCCTTATACTCTTAGGCAAAGGGTTTGCCATTCACAACAACAATGAAAACTACATTTCAAAGTTATATGTAGATTCAATATGTAGTCTCACTGTCTGCCATGTGCAGATGCCGTGTCAGTTGCCATGCCACAATTCTCAGCTGGATAGAAGTGGCTTACAATGAGAAGAGCAAGACAGCCACTCAAAAGCCAAAATAAAAGTTACACACTTCTAATCTTAGTTTTCCATCATGGAAATTCCTTTGGAAGTAAAAGCATCAGAATATTCCTCCTGTGTACACAAACTGATAAATGTTTTTAAATTCTTTCGACAATGTAAACATAGCCAGTTGAGGTCATCATTTTCTTTTTTCAAAGAAAATATAATGAGCAATAATAGTCAAACATTAACAGTAAAAACTAATTGAGCTGTGAACGTCCCAGTTCATTTTCATCTTGCAAACAAATCATTAAACATGATATTTATGTGCAAATAAGCACTACTTTTGACACTGCTCCTTCAAGGCTCAAAGGACCTACCATATTCCAAGTATGGCAGTAAAAGTCAGAGCAAAGGTCCAAATGATTAAATTCCAGCTATGCTTCTGGTTTAATGGGAGAAATAGGAAGTAGTTTATACGTTGAAAGATACAATTGATGGATAACATTATAAGGAAAGAACATTTTACATCCTCTGTAACCAACTCTTCAACGTGTGCAGTACTGTAGATTCAAATGCTCTGCATACTCTTGCCATCTAATGTTGGGTTAGACGTTTGCAACTCGTTTGAGCCACAATACCTGCTGTGACTAATCCCTCGGTCCAGAATGCATCAGCAAGTCTCCACCTCAGAAGTTTTCTCTTCAGCTGGGAGAGTAGTAAAGTAGAGTGCAGTGTCTAAGACTGAGTGTGCAGTGCATGAGAAAGAAAGAAGTGTAAAGAGACAGAAAATGTGTGATATGCTAGATACCAAAACTGGATAATTGCAGTTACAGGCAAGTAACTTATTTACTTAGCCAGTATTAGACATTTCATAGATTCACATGCTTGAATCAGAGTAGCAAGCAGTATTGCATATAAAACTGAAATATCCTTAAAGGATGGTGGGTGAAACATTACACTTTGTAGACGTTAATATGACCGTTTGAACATAATATATGTAAACATATACACATCCCTACATATTCAGACACATATGTTGAGAACATAAGCATTTAAGTGCATAACATTCAGAAAAAGAACGCAAATAGAACAAAGAAAAGGCAATGTACTACAACTTGAAACGTTTGATTTGAACATAAACTCCTCTATTAAAGAGGTTCACCTTATTGGAATAAATGGCGTAACACTACCTGGGCTACGACTGCGTCGCTTCTCTGCACCGATTGCAGGCAGTAGCGCTGCGCAAATGAGTGGGTGCTCTTCCATGGAGCAGCACGGCATATCTTGTATAGCAGGATACCTGCAAACAGAGCAGCAGAAGAGGACACTGATCTTGTTCAATGAGCGTTCTCTTCTCGTTAAGGGTTTGCCCGCTTTGGAATGGCAGACATGAATTGTTGCTGGGATCCATCTTGCGATCATAGGCTTTGTCACTTCTGTGCCTAGATGACCTTCGCCATAAGTAACTGGTCAGTTTTGAAAATTAATTTAGTTCTGGGTAGGTAAAATTTGACACAGCTTGATGTCCAAAGCATGAATAGGCTGCACAGACTGTGTGGCTGGGATGGGGGAAAAAGTTCAAAGTAAGACAAGCTCATTAAGGTGGAATTGAGAGGAGACCTATGGGATGAACTTCGAGTTTATTCTGAGAAGTATGAAATCATCGGAGAAACAAAGAAGGGGTTCCTGAGTGGTAAAGCCCTGTTTCTCACTAACCCTTCTGGTAGATGTGAGATCGAGGAGAAGGGCAACCTTCCACGTGAGAAACTTTAATTCAGCCTTAGTCCAAGGGAGGCGACGGTGCCAACAGGGTCTTCAGATCCACAAGAACTAAGCACACATTTAGGTTTGTCCAGGCTGGACTTCCAGTCCCCACTTGCAGCCTCTTTCTGCAGGCCCCCTCTAACTGCGAGACTCCTGCACAGGAATCTGACAACAAAAGACACTGCTGCGCCTGAGCCCCCCCAGCCTGTGGAGAAGTGGACCAAGGGTGCCCCTGTGTCCCCGAAGATCTCAAGGGTGAGTTCCCTCTGACTGGTGCCCCAGTCCAAGCTTGCAGTATCTTTACCGACAGACCGTTCTCCCATTAAAGTGAATGGGACACCTGACGCCGTGACACACCTCTGCACATGGGTGCCCCTGTGCATCCCAAGGTGACCGGTTGGTGTGCCCTTGGACCTTGCCTTTAAGTCCAGAAGAACAGTCCCGTAAGTCATTGTTAAGTACCCAAATGAAATACATGTTTTTTCTCCATAGGATAACATTGCTGATCGAAAAAATACACTGTGTCCATTTCTGGAAACTGTAAAAATGTGTAACTTGAAAAGTAGTTACCCAATTCTGATGATCTTGGTATCTAAATTTATATAAAGTACATGTTATTTTTATAAATTGGTGTCGGATTTCTTTATTGAATGTGGTCTCACTTACTGCCTTTGAGTGTGTAATAAATGCTTAGCACTACTCCGATATGCCTAACTGCTCGCCCGCGCAACCACAAAAGAGAGCATCTGGGGTGTCATTTGTGTCTCTGTAATTTACTTTGGGGTTTGCCTGGACTTTACACAGTGTACCTCTTTTGGTCCACTATATAAAGAGCCAGCTTTAATTAATTTGTAGTACTGGTCACCAGTGAAAAGAAAAGGGGGTCTAGAAAGGTCCTGTTGAGCAACCTGCTGTTGCTAATCCACCATCTGAGAGAACGCTGGATCCTGCTAGTTACCAAAAGTAGATCCTCTCAATGTCCTTTCTCCTGTGCCTATTGCTTTGATAAGCCGTCTTGTAATGGACACATACGTAGCCTGGCATGAAGTCCAATTGCTGCACAGGAAGCCATTATTCCCAACAATTTCTTTACAGTGATAATGGGTCTGAAAAAGAGGCAGAAGCTGTTGTAATACCCTCTGTGGGTTGGGTTTTCGGTGTCTCACAAGGAAGGTCCTGGGCAGTACTAAACAGATTGGTGCTGGAGATGCACCTTTTTCACACTAATGGTAAAGCCTAGTTTGTGCAGTAAACACACTGCTAGCCGAGTATGTGCTAAGCATTGTTATTTGCTGCTACTGTTTATTAGTCATCTCAGTATGGAAGCGGATGAATGGAGTTTCTGTGCATAAGGGCTACTACGACCGCTAGACACTTTACCTGTAATCACCCTGAAAGGCAAACCCTTGAATTTACCAAAGGTACTGGTAGTGCGCTGGGTGCATCAGGATGTGAAAGTATGCATCTTTCAGATCCAGCACTACCATAAATTTGCCTTGGTGTAGCAAGGGGATAATATCCTGAAACATGACCATGTATACGTTTTCAGAAGAAACACACCTGTGCAATGGTCAGAGGTCAAGGATTACTCAGAGTGAGCTGTCCTTTGGGTTATAAGAAACTACAAGGAGTGCACCACTGCCCCACACTGGTGTACAGAAACTGGTGTTAGGGTGTCCTTTGCTAAGAGTGTCTGTACACCTTCCTTCAGGAATTAAAAGTGGTCTGAGCTTATTGCGTGATGGTGGGACGTCGGGAGGGAGGGGTGTGAAATTTGAGGCAGTGCCCTTCCCGCACAATGGAGCAGACCCACTGATCTGATGTAATAGTTCCCCAGTGTAATACAAGCTTGGCGTCCTTGCCAATCAGATGAAGTGTGATAAAAAAATGATAGGGTAGGATGGGGGGTAGTCACTTTGTACCAGAGGAAAATTTGGTAGGGCCACCTGTACTTCTCCCCCTGCCATTTCCTCTGTAGGCCCCTATTTGAAATTACTTTTTTTTTAGGACAGTTGGTACTCCATGTGAGAAGGTTTTTGCCCAGAGCTCCATTGTCTCCCTTGGTGTGCTGCTTGTGAAAAGCAGGCTTTAGAGTGGGGAAACATAGGAAACCTACAGACTTTTCTACAATTGCAGGAAGCTGGCTCTGAATATACTATACCAAAAAGACATATAGTGTGCACAGAGTCCAGTGAGTCCCCAAAGGTATAGCAGAGGATAAAGTAGATAATACCTTATTCTCAATTTAGTGGTAGGTGGGCTGAGCAGTTTGACTTATCAGAGAGTGGTGCTAATGCATTTGGTGTACATACTCATACAAGGAAGGAATACATACTCAATAACTAACTCAAAGCCAGTGGTTTGTAAAATATTACTTTAGTTACTTTTATTTTAGAAACCAAGTTGAACTCTGTTACAAGTAAGTAGACTTTTCAATTAGGCAATATTTTCAAGTTATTACTGGCAAAAGGTTTGTATAGCATCAATACAATGCTTTACATTTGCATGTAATACTTACTTTTCAATGTAAAAAAAAAGATACTTTCAATGGAGGATCAACACTTAGGGTTGCATTGGTATCTCACTGTATTGCACTATGGGTGGAAAGACAGGTGAGTAACTTGCAGGTAAATAAACGGTTTTCAGATTCAGTCTCGGCGGGCATTTCAGCCTTGATGCACGAATTCAGGTAGTGGTCAACACAGGGCAGAGGTCGAATCAAGATAGGTGCTGCACCACCAGCGACACTGGGGCGGCAGGGTGCAGAGGTCACTGGGACCAATGTTATCCTATGGAGGGCAGCTCGGAAAGGTACTGGTTGCATATAAAGTACCTGTGGGTCAAGGACACCGGCCCTGTGAATTGAGGGCAGCACTGGAGGGGCCACCAAATAGCACTGAGACTGCACCACTAGCAGCACAGGGGCGGCCGGGTGCAAAGGAGGCGTCGGGCGAAATCAATAGAGATCCTCGGTTGGGGAGAACAACTGCAGGCGTGTACCAGAAGACTGGCTTAAGGAATCCAACAACTGGAGAGGGGAGTTGGACAGTGGGGGGATGCCGGGACACAGTCAGTTATGCACACCCAGGGCTGGCTTAAAGCATCGGGTTTCTCTCACGGATCCGGTCTTGGTCAGGGGGACCCTTCAAGCTGAATCTGCAGGCGTCGTGGGGAAGATCAGGAGAGGTCATCCAATGCTGGATCCCAGGTCAGGATAGCCAGGGAGACGTCATTGGGTCGCTGGCCCAGCTGGACTCAGGCCGTGGGAGTCAGGGGCAGAGTGGTGCACGTGCCAGGGATCCACCTGAATCTGGAGTCCTTGAGATGGGTTCTTTCTGGAAAAATCCGGTGACCACGGGAGAAGAGAGTCTTTGTTGAAGACCGCACCTGGGGTTCTTGGAGGCTGCTGGCTATTGACCACGCCGGTTTCTTGGAGCAGGGTCGCAGGAGGCGGAGACAGGCCAGTAGGGCTAAGGCCAAGTTCATTGTCGTCGTCGTCTTCTCCACTGCTGCACAGCCCTTCGGCCCTTCTTGGTAGGTTGTCGAATCTGAAGAAAAAGGTTCAGGGAAGTCCTTAAATACCAAATTTAAGGGCGTTACTGAGTTTAGGGGCAGCAAGCCAATGGCTACTGTCCCTTAGGGTGACTACGCACTTTGGGTGCCCCCTCACTTTGGGGAGCGGAGCACTCAAAACGGCTTCACTGCACTTACAGTGTTCAAGAATGAACTCAGACACTGTAGGGGCATACTGCTAATGCAGTTATGCCCTCATCTGTGGTATAGTGCACCCTGACTTAGGTCTGTAGGTCTGCCAGCGAGGTGACTTAACTATGCCATAGGCAGTAGTGGGTAGGCATGGCACCCAGGTAGGTATGCCATGTCGATTCTTAGTTTAGTCACACTATAACACAGCCTGCAATGGCAGCGAGTAGGTGTTTGGTGTTGGGCCCCTTAGGGTGGCACAATACATGCTGCAGTCCTAAATCACCCTCTTTGGTCAGAAGGCCCTTGGTACCTTTTACAAGGGACTTATATGTGGCCCAGAAGTGTGCCAATTGTGGGCGCAATGGTACAGTTTTGGGAAAGAACAGAGGTGCTGGGCCTGTTTAGCTGGGTCCCAGGACACACTCAGTGACGTTAGCATAAGGTATCTGGCAACAAGTTAGGGGATAAACATGCAAAAAGGGGCACTTTCTTACGACAATATATTAAGAGTTTAAAAAGGAAGAATACAGACTACATTCAAATGTCCAGCTATACTGAAAACACACCATTTGGACAATTCCTTACTTTTCACACAAAAAGAGGCCTTTAAATTTGTTTTGAAGGATGCGCACAATGTTGTACAAAAGACAAATAAGACCATTTAATTTTCGCAGAGTCAATGAAGAGGCTTAACTGAATATGTGGACAGTATTCGGACACTTCTTGATGGATGGTATCCATCTTATAAGGGACTGTTACTTCTGAAAGGGCTTTGAAAATGAAGCCCCAATATATGTGAAGCGACAGGGTGGGAGATAGCACGGGAAATTCAGGTGGTGTTGTTGGGCTTGCTGCCCAGACCTAAGGGGAATAGACTGAGTAGGAGATTTGTCCTCTTGGGACTGGTATTGGCGAAGAGGCGGATTGCCATATCATGGCTGAAACGACGACTGCCAAAATGTAATGGACACGAGACATGATGGAATGGGAGACAGCCGAAATGCTCAGAATGCAACAGACTAGGAGGGATGAAAAGGTGGAAGACGATGTGCGGGCATGGAGGGCGATATTAGGTGAATTGACAAATGACAATACGGATAGTGAACTGAATGAGGAAGAAGTCGGGCCTGCACAGACAGGGCATGGGTCTCGGGATGCGCAGGAGACAGGGGAATCAACTCCTTAGGAACAATGAATTGATTTGGACTGTACGGTTACGAGATCTGTGGTTACATTGAAAGAGAATATACTGGACATGGCAAGGGAGGGGTGTTTGAAGTTGAGGGCAGGAGGAGTTGGTGGGTGGAAGGGGGATTACATAGACACTGGCAGGCCCTGGACATTTAACATTGAGGATAATATGGAATAATAAGTGGGGACTGGAATGGGATAAAGAAACATGTATGCTGCTAGAGCGTTCTTAGATTCGGATTGGTTTGGAAGATACTATATGATGTAATCAGATGATACATGCGGTTTATCCAGTTTTTGATGCTCCGCATATGCTTTTTTTTATGGTAATGCAAATGTCAATAAAGATATATATATTTTTTTTTTAAATGAAGCCCCAATATGCATTCTTTTCTTCATTATGAACCCAAGAGTGACTGCACACATGAACAGGTGGGTTTGGCATTGATGACAGATCTGGAGGTTGCAAGCTTGGCTTCTGGCTCTACCAGAACTTACTTGGAATCTGCCAATCCCCCTCAATGGTGATAGAAGAGTCCATGTTCCTTATGACGGGAGTATTTCAGGTGATGCTGGTGGGACCTAGATATTTTGGACAAGTTTCCACATTCACCCTGAAGGGTGTGGGCAGCTGTAACTAACAGTATGGATCAGCAGGGAAAAGTGGTTTTGGTGGTGCTTGCAAAAGGACCTGTACTCTTGGAACCAGGTTAACAAAAACATACTTATTGTAATCATCATTCTTCAAAGCAGGTATTTCCACTCAATTCAAAGGTTGTGCAAGATCCTCGAATACAGCTTTTCAAAACAAGCATAAGCAAAGCTAGTAGATTTAGCCTATGAAAGAGCTATTGCCTTTGTCAATGTGGTTTAGCCACGTTGTACACTAACGTGGCTGCTGTTCAGCATGGCTGAAAGTTAGTGCCATGGAGAAGAGTGGGGCGCCGAGGGGCATTCAGAGTGGGGCGCCGAGGGTCATTCAGAGTGGGGCGCCGAGGGGCATTCAGAGTGGGGCGCCAAGGGGCATTCAGAGTGGGGCGCCGAGGGGCATTCAGAGTGGAGCGCCAAGGGGCATTCAGAGTGTAGTGTGTTTATCTAGGTACCTGAATCGATACTCCTATTCTTTGCCCTTGTGTGGTTATAAATCAATAATATTCCTACAACGGCATAGAAACCCTTTTTCATAATTCAGTCATAGCGCATGCTGTCACATTAAGCAAGCCTATTCCTCCAGCCCCCTAGAAAGCACACCGAGTTCTCTAAACAAAACCAAGCCTCCAGCAACCTGGGAAATCCCCCTTGCTATTGTTTTGATTTCGTCCTAGAACTCCTGTAAAGCACTGTAAGAACGGCCAGTTCTTAGTGACATCTTTATTGACGTCTTATGTCCAACCTTACGTCAAACCCGGCACCTTTCAGGTATAAATATACCAACGCTGCCTTAAGCAAACACACGGTGGTGATGAATCTGGAGCAGCTACTACTTGCCCGAGAGCCCAGCTGATGCGAGAGCCCACGGACGCCGCCCCTCCCTCTTGACGCGCTGAGAAAGACACTGTATTTTCTCTTGCCGAGAAATCCAGCCTCCGGCGTTTCCAGCTTACCCTTGCGGGTGACTGGGATACCGAGTCCTGAGAGAGAGATACCAGCCCTCCTGCCTTCTAATACCCAGGTACTGAACTGACTAAACCCTTACAGAGAATTCTTGAGTCAGATCCTTGGTAAAACAAACTTAACTTAAACTGCTACTTACTTACTCCTTCCCACGTATTAGGCTTAGGTCAGGTACACCAGGGTAGGCGTAGTTAGAAGCACCAGTTGAGTACGATTAGTCAATGTATATATGTATGTATCTATTTTATCCATTTTAAAGTATCATATGGCTAAGAAACCATATCCATGCTTTTACAGTATTATTTCATAATCCTGCTTTTACTGTATGCACTTTACTTAACTATAAGTATTGCAATTGTAGCAATTCATTTCTCTTGTATGAGGAAAGAGACTGCTCAATAAATAACACCTTTTATGGAAAACGCCAGTCTCTCTTTTTCTCTGCAATCTGGTGAAACTAAGTACGCACCTTTGACTGAGTGAAATAGCTGTCTTTTGTTTTCACACGACTCTAGAGATACACTCTTATTCAGGGAGAGCAAAGTTGTCATGTTTTATGGTTGTCAGAAACTAAATCCCTTCTTGTCTATCCAGGGAGGTTAAACTTCTCCTCGCCTATTCGAGAAAGTTTGTAGTGAACTCTGAGCTAGCTGGCAAAAACTTAAGTCTAATATAGTCAGTAGAGACCTAGTTATTCTCAGTCCTACGTCTACACTACTGAAGATATTATTCCAATGCGCAGAGCCTATTGGGACTATAGGAACAACACTACATGGCGCCCAACGCAAGACGTCAGAGTAACTCAGTCGTGCTTTTTCACACAGACCCTTTCTCCCGTAAATACTCCAAAGACGTCTGGAGTGGGTCAAAGGTTAAAATCCGGCGGAACTTAGTAGGAAGAGATTTCTATGTATAGTTTTTGGTTTATTCAACGTTGAAGGATACAGTGTTCCAAAATATTGTGCACCTAAACTTTGTTTCCTTGAAACTTTATCTGCAACAATACCCTTCATGTCAGTAAAATGTCAGACGGTGAAGAAGAAAGGGAGGCAGCTAGAATAGCAGCTCAACTCCTAGCGGATGACACAAGTCTCCTGCAGACTGACCCGGATGCAATACTCATCCCGTTAAACATAAGAAAAACTATAACTATTAAACTTATAGAAAATGGACTAACATCGAGAGGTGGTACAGTCATATTCGTAATTGAGGCACATGAATATCGGCAGACAGAGGTATTCTATTCATGGATAAACCTTCCAGCAGCAAACGCTGTCACACTTGAGTTCCACTATTACAAAATAGAGGAACCTCCGGAAGAGTACACTCCTTTCGAGAAGGTGGAAATCCCATTAAAATACCAAGAGCACCTGCTCTGGTTTAAAGGCGCCCTAAAACATAATAATCACATCACCAGGCTCGGTCCACTAGGTAGACCAGGAGCAACATGGCCGGTTCTAGCCAGCTACACACCACAACCTGACATTAATAAAATGTCTAGCGAAGAACTCAGTTAAAATAAAAGAATTAACAAAGGCATATAGAGAGTTGGTTCAATTGGCAACGGAGGATATAAATTTCCTCCAGAAATTGAAAGAAACAGATATAGCAGAACAGCCATTTGAACTTGCCAGAATCATAGAAAAATCCTATGAAGAGCTAGGAAGAGATAGTTTGGGTGGGAAACCAGTAAAACCCCAACTAACTGAAAATCCTGAAAAGATATTTATTAAAAATAATTTAAACACTTCAAAAAAGAGCTGGGACGGAAATAAACAATCCACTCCCAAAGAAAAAAGATTCCAGTCCAGAGGAAGGTCTCCTCGGCGGAGAGAAAGATCTCCGGACCAAGGACACAAGTCTCCCCAGAGGGAGCCCTCTGAGAAAAGATACAACCTTAGAAATAGGGATAATCTGAAGAAACCTGATAGATATCAAGATATTGATACACTTCCCTCTCGATCTTTTCAGACTTCCTCGCAGAAATCGGAAAGAAGAGGACGGTCAGAACACAGGGAAGAGCACGTCAAGTCCAAAGACAAAGAACCTGCTCATCAAAGTAAAAAATTACAATTTCCAAAAAAGAAGGTAGCCAGTATTAAAATAATCAAACATGCCGAGGATCCTGAGGACACAACTGAAAAACGGAGAGTGGGCTCAGACAATGCTAGACAGCGCAGCAGAAGTGAGCATAGCTCGCAAGATCCTGATGAATCATCTAGAGACGGTGGACACGAATGAATACATTCAGGTGGAAACTGCAGATACCAGAGTTAGCAAACCTCATAAAATATACGAAATAACATTACGTATAGAGGGAGATAAGACTAGGAAAATAAGGGGTCTATTTTGGGATAACCTCTCCAAAGGCTATGACATCCTTTTAGCTGAAAAAGACTGGCCACCGGAGTTTGTCAGAGAGTGCCCTCATGGCGAAGAAATTATTATGCCTGCCTTCTCAAATCACATTCCAATTCATAAAAAATACACACTTGCAAGAAAGTGGGCAGTAGCCCAAGCACCTGCATTATATAAAAACCATGTTGGATGGGATGAGGACTCTCCTCCTCACAAAATCCAGTTAAAATGTCAACCAACTGCACAGAGGCAGTACCCAATTAAGCAAGAAGCTAAGAAACAGGTCAGGGAGATCTTAGATCAACTTGAATACCAGGGGGTGATTGAAACTTGCACCTCACAAATGAACAATCCTTTGTTTCCTGTCTCCAAGCCAGACGATTCATATCGTCTAGTTTTGGACTACAGACATCTAAACTCATGTTGCAAAACTTTTGCAGTACAAAACTCACATAGTGCAGCACTAATGAATAACATCGTGCGCAAAAAATACAAAACAACATTAGACATCTCTAATGGATTCTTTTGTCAAAACATAGCACCTGAAAGCAGGTATTTGACCGCTTTCTCAATAATGGGCTCGCAGAAAAAATTCTGTCGACTCCCACAGGGGTTCAAGAACAGCCCAGGATTATTCTCAGCAAGAGTAACAGGGTTACTACAAATGTATGATGATGAGGCATTATCTTATGTCGATGACATCTATCTAACAGATGATGACTTGGATACTCACTTGAAAAGAGTGAACACCATAATACTTGGGTTCGCAGCAGAGGGTTACAAATTCAACTTTAAAAAGTCACGAATTGCCCATCTAACTGTCCTGTTTTTAGGATATGAATAATCAAGTGAAGGCAAAAGCCTGGCAGACAATTTCTTAGAGAAATGTGCTGTAATCCAAGCACCAAGAACGCTGAAAAACTTACAATCAATTCTAGGTTTCCTGAATTTCGGAAGAACTTACATTCTAAATTATGCAGAGAGGGTTAAACCTCTCTATGAACTAATAAAACCAGATTTTAAAACAATCAATTGGACTCAAAAACACACAGAAATTTTGAGATCATTGCAAACAGACATGTTAGCTAAAACAAAATTGCAAACACGCGATAACACACGCAACCTTGTGATCCGGGTCATCCCAGGAAGATGCGGATTCACATACCTAACCCTTTAATGAGGGAGAAACGGTACCAATAGCATACAAATCACATTTGTACACAAAAGCTGAAATGAAATTTAGGTCAACTGAAAAAATTCTAACCGCGGTTCAGACTAAGGTAGCAAAAGAAAGAGCCCTAGCACAAGGTAAACGAATAATCATCGTTACACCAGTACCAGCTCTAGAAGCGGTAACAAAGGCAAGCATTCCAAATGCTAAAGCGCTACATCCTAGATGGATACAATGGGTTAATTCTTTTGCTGCAACAGACGTGGTCTACGAATTTGATCCTAATTTAAAAACACAAGAATTTCTCCAATATGAATTTGAATGTCCTCTGCCGACCGAAATCTTGCCTCTTGAACACTACGGCTGTATAATATATACAGACGGATCAGCACAGCCCGCAGTTGGGGGTAAACAAGCTTACAGTGCTGCGTGCACGATTGTTAAAGGTCGTTGGCACGAAGAAAAATTTAGACCACTGGTCACTAAAACACAATCTCTAGGAGATTGTACAGCTCAGCGAGCTGAACTACTAGCATTTAAGATGGCGCTTGAAAATACTGATCGCGAATTCCCCACACTCAGTGTGCGATTCATATTATTGCGTTCATGTTAGACCTGACACCTTTTGGCGTGGTTCTTCCCCCATCTTTTTGCCTCTGACTCATGTGTTTTGATGCTGTGCTGGATTTCGTTTTTGCTGATTTAGATGCTTTGGACACTCTGCCACTGCTGATCAGTGTCAGAGTGTAAGTGCTCCCTCTGTAAATTGCCCTATTAATTGAATATACCTGATTGGCATATTTGTATCACCATGGAGTCCCTAGTAAAGTGCACTGTGTGTGCCAGGGCTGGTGATGACAGATGCTACTAGTGGGCCTGCAGCGCAGATTGCGCCACCCACATGAGTAGCTTCAAAATGGTGACTCAGGCCTGCCAGCGCAGGGCCTGTGTGCAGTCAGTGACTGCCATGTCAGCCTGGCCAGTGTCCCCACTGGCTAGGCCTAACCCTTCCCTGTCTGTGCACATCAGTCACCCCTATGGAAGGCTCAAGGTACCCCCCTGGGCAGGGTGCAGTGTATGGATAAGGTAGAGCATGTACTAGTGCAGGTCACATGCTCTGGTAGTGGGCTGCAGCCATTTTATGTGCTCACTGCTGTAAGGCTATCTTGCTCCATAGAGTAACATGGAGGAGGCTGGGCCCATGTGATACCAGCCTATCTTCCCATAGGAACAAGATGGGACATAAGTGAAAGATATCCCTGAACTCAGAATTTAATGACACATCTTTTAGTGAAGGGTGTTTTTAAATCCTGTAATGGAGAATAGCACTTTTAGAAAGTGGCTGTTCTCTTGTCTAAACCTTTCTGTGTGCCTGGGTTTGTGGAATGCCTGGGTGTGACAGGGGGGCTGCAGAGCCCCCGGAGGAGAGGGTCGGAGCCAGCCCGGGGATGAAAGGGCACATCTGCTGCCCGGGAGGTGGGAGGAAGAAACGCCTGGTAAGTGCTGGGCTGTGCCTGCCTGCCTCCCCCATGCTAGCTCCCTCCTGCCGGCCAACTGACACCTCTGGCCCTGAAGCTGACAGGAAGAAGAAAACCAGAGACACCTCAGTGCTCCGCAACCCCCAGAACTGGTTTAGGCTGGACTCAGGGCTGCTTGCACAAAGACTTCAAAGGACTGCAAAGACTTTGAGGGGTATAAGGAAAGGACCCCTGACTACAGAGAGTTGGATTCTGAAATTCTACAATCAAGAAGGAACCTCTGCTGGAAGGAGGACAGCTAGAGAACTAAAGGAAGACTGCCTTGCTGTGTGCTCTAAGGGCTGACCTGTTCTGCTGTCTAACTGGAAGCTGAGGAGGAGAAAGGGACTTTGCTGTGTGCTGTGACCCTGCCTACTTGAAACTGCCAAGACTCTGCTGTGTGCTGTGTCTACAACTGAATCTCCAAGGGCCTGAGAAGAGCTGGCCTCCTGTTGGGAACCCAGGGCTAAAGGTTCCTAAAGCTTTGCCCGAAAACAGCTGCAAAATCGTGCTGTTGTGACCCGAGGCGTGTGGTACTTGACTGCGGAGCGTGAGGAAGGGATCGGTGTGCTCATCGGCACATTACCAGTGAGGGTCGTAGGCCTGTGGCGCCTCCCCTCGTGGAATCCGCTCCAACGTGGTGGGGAGGTCGAGAGGGGGGTCTATCCGTGACCAGCGCCCTCGAAAACCCTTTGCCGCCAAGTCACCCTCATGGCCCGGGCCAGGATCACCCCTAGAAGCTGCCGTTCGTGACCAGGAGCTGCGGGGCCGAAGACCGAAGCCGCCGCGTTCCCATTGGTCGAAGGAGCCGAGCCCCCTCACCAACGCCGCGACGGGATTGGCCCGTGCGGCGCGGCGTCACCAGCGTCCTTGTGCCGTGATTGGCTGGGAAGCGGAAGCGTCACGACAAGCCGTCCCGGGAGCCGCACTGCCAGTGGCTGACTCCCGGGTGTAAGGGGGGGCTCGTCTGGAGAGCCGCGACGGGATTGGCTGCCTGGGCGGAGGCGGCTGGAGGAGCCGAAGAATCACCGCGATCACCGCCGGGCCCGGGAAGAAGTGACCTGACCCCGCCGAGGGACTCGGAGGCGTCCCGCACCCCTGGCCAGCCGTCCCCCCCACAAGGTGAGCCTCACCGCCTCCCCCGCCGCTCGTTGGATTGTAGAGAGCGGGCGGGAGAGGACAGGGGACCGGCCAGGGCGGGGGACGCGTGCGATCTGCACGGCCCGGGGCGCCTGTCTCAGAAGGAGCGAGGCTACACCCGGGAAGAGAAATAGTCCCAGAAATAGTCCCCGAGCCTCACAAAGAAGCGCATTGGCAGCGCTTGGAGTCCCCAAGTAAGATGACACGGGGGCAGTATTTTTAATGCTCGCTTTGAGAGCATATTCTGTCAAGAACAGTCAGTGTTGCTTAGTCTGAATTATTGATTTGAGAGACTTGAGACTGTTTTGTTTTTGGTTCTGAGAACTGCCTATTATTAAGTGCAACCCTTAAGATAAAATGCTACGTTTGCTAAAGAAGTGATTATCATGCAACTGCTTCATTTATATGCTGAAACTAGATAAAGCTATATATTTTTATAAAATATACTTACCTGTGTGGTCTCAGTTTGTGGTCGATTGGGGATTATTGTTGTGTTAAGTGCAAATGTTATCCACATTGCCTCTGTTTAGCCTAGACTGCTCGCGCCATGCTACCTAGAGGGTGAGCAGGGGTTATCTCAGAGGGTTATTCCTTCACTCTGACTAGAAGCAAGGGTCCCTACTTGGTCTAAGGTACTTACCTCTGCCAACTAGAGACCCCCGGTTCTAACATTGTTGGACAGCGGTGCGGATTTTGAACTAATAATTGCACTTGACCTGCAGTGATTTCTTGTACATCACTAGTCTAGTTTAGCAAAACAGGTTGCGCAAGATTTTTTCTTTTTTGGTGGAACCTTTTTAGGTGAAAAGGTTAGGAAGCATCATGTCTCGGAAAGCGCCAAGCGTGAATGGAGAAGTGGAAGTGGAATTTGAAATCCAGGAGTTGTTAACCTATAGCAAGGAGCACCTGAGAAAAGTCTGCAAACAGCTTGAATGCCCAGTAAGGGGCGGCGCAAACAAGGAAGAGCTACGGACAGCTCTGAGGGCCTGGTGGGAGGCCAAACATGGTGTTCCAGAAGTCACTACTGGAGAGGGAGGCACACAGGAGAATGCGTTTGTGTCCAGTGAATTGCCAGTGGCGGGGCCAGCGTCTAGGCCCGGCAGCAAACACTCCGGTAGGGTTATTTCTCCAGAGGAAATAGAGGAGAATCAGAGAGTTAGGGCCCATGAGACTGAGCTTTTTAAGCTCCAAGCGCAAGCAGAGGCGGATGAGAGAAGAACCGCTCTCGCTTTGGAGGAGAGGAAACTCCAATTGGCTCATGAGAGGAGCATGAAAGAGTTGGACATCAAATTTAAAGAGAGGGTGTCCAGTTCTAATGGTGGCAGCGCACAACCAGTACAGGCGGGTAAGGTATACATACCAAAGGATCTGGTACAGAATTATCAGAGGGGTGAGGATATTTATGCGTGGTTCAGAGCGTATGAACTTGCCTTAAAGATGAATGAAGTGCCTGAGAAGAATTGGGGAGCAGGATTGTGGAAGCATTTTGAGGCCTCTGGGAGGGATGTTTTGGCACCCTTAGAAGCAGAGGATGCTTTATCCTACTCCGCCATGAAGGAGGCTTTGTGCCTCAGGTATGGGCTCACTGCTGAACAGTACCGCCAGAAGTTTAGGAACTTCAAGAAGCTTGATTCAAGTACTTAGGTGGAGTGTGTGAGTATGTACACGCGTGCACTGGAAGGTTGGATGAAGGGCAGCAAAGTTACTGATTATGTGGGGTTGTGTCACTTGATTAGTAGGGAGCACTTAAGTAGTTTATGTGTCCCAGAGCTGCGCCAGCATCTTTTGGATAGCAAGTTAACTGATCCCAGTGAGCTTGCTAAAGAGGCGGACCGGTGGACGAGCACCAGGGTCCACAAGGGGGTGGTAAGTACCCCAGCCAAAGGTGGACAGGGTCCCCAGCAGAAGAGTGGGGGGGACACGGGTAATCAAAAGGAGTCTTCTAAAGGGCCCCAAAGTAGTTCCCAGGAGAAGGTGTCTCAACCCCCCAAGCCTAAGAAGTCCTGGCCCCATAAGGGCACGCAGGACAAAAAGACCCCGCCTACTTGCTATTCATGTAGGGAGGTGGGGCACATTGCCCCCAGCTGCCCAAAGAAGAAATCAGCACCCACTGGTGCTCCAGCTCCGGCGTTAGCCAGTGTAGCTTTGGGAGGGGATTTGATTTCTAGTGGGGAGAAGGGGTTAGCATTGATGACCCTTGTCTCTCTAGGAGACCAGGAGATGGACCAGGAAACCTTGCTGCCCCAAAACACTAAGAAATACGGGCAGAAGGTGACCATCAATGGACAGGAGGTGGAGGCTCTGAGAGACACAGAGGCCAGCGTGACATCTGTCAGGTGTCGGTGGGTGACTGAAGAGCAAATTGTTCCCAAGGTACTCCGGCCTGTGGTGTCATCTGACAGTTCGGTGCGCTACTGCAAGTTGGCAACGGTTCCATTTGAATGGGGAGGAGTCTCCGGTATTTTGGAAATTGTTGTAAGTGATGCCTTGCCTGTAGATTGTCTATTAGGTAATGACCTGGAGAGCTCCCCATGGAAAGAGGTGGAGCACCGGACTCACTTGGAGATGTTGGGTTTGCCTGCGTGGATCTGTGTGTCCACCCGTGCAATGACAGCCAGAGAGGGCGGTCTAGCAGAACTGGAGCCTGGGACAATGGCCCAGGTACCTGCCAAAAGAGGAAGGGGTAGAGGGCGTGGGAAACCGGCCCCCACTGTTCCCACGGTTCAGGAGGAAGCAGACCCAGAGGGGGATGCCCTGGAACCTACAGGGGAGCAGGTGGCCGAACTAGGGGAATTGCCTGAGCTGTCCCAGTGGCAGCAAGAGGGTGGTCCCTCCAGGGAGGAATTCTGCCAGGCTCAGAAGGAGTGCCCTTCTCTCATTGGTGTGCGGCAGCAGGCTGCCGACCAGGCCGCAGGCCTGGGGTCCAAGGAGCATTTGATCTACTGGGAGGATGACTTGCTTTATAGTGAGCCTAAGTTCGCTGAGCCCGGTGCAGCCCGTGTGCTGCGCTTCAGGAACTTCCTACTGGGTCTGGCTCATGACGTGCCTCTCGCAGGACATCTGGGGCAAGACAAGACCTATCACAGGCTTGTCACCCATTCTACTGGCCCCAGATGAAGACGCACGTCTCTGCCTTTTGTAAATCTTGCCAGACTTGTCAGGCCAGTGGCAAGAGCGGAGGGAAGCGCGTGGCCCCCCTCCAACCCTTTCCCGTGGTGAGCACCCCTTTTGAGCGGGTGGGCATTGACATCGTGGGGCCCCTGGATCCCAAGACAGCCCTAGGCAACAGGTTTATCCTGGTCTTGGTGGACCATGCCACTCGGTACCCGGAAGCCATCCCGCTCAGGACAGTCACCGCCCCAGTGGTGGGCCGTGCCCTGATGGGGATCTTTTACCGTGTGGGATTTCCCCGGGAGGTCGTCTCAGACAGAGGGACAAACTTCATTTCTAGGTATATGAAGTCCCTGTGGAGTGAGTGTGGGGTGACATACAAATTCACCACTCCTTACCACCCTCAAGGAAATGGGCTGGTTGAGAGATTCAACCGCACATTGAAGGGCATGATTATGGGCCTGGAAGAGCCCATGAGGTGGAAATGGGATGTCTTGTTGCCATGCCTGTTGTTTGCCTACAGGGAGGTGCCTCAGAAATCCTTAGGGTTCAGTCCCTTTGAGTTGCTATATGGCCACCCTGTCAGAGGGCCTCTGACTCTGGTGAAGGAGGGGTGGGAGAAATCCCGTGGGAAAACCCCTCAGGATGTGTTCAGCTATGTGCTGGCCATTCGCAACCAGACCAAGCGCTTCAGGAACCTCGCTCAAGAGAACCTGGAGGCTAGCCAGGAGGAAATGAAGAGGTGGTATGACCAGAACACTTCTCTGGTTGAGTTCCGCCCTGGTCAGAAGGTGTGGGTGATGGCGCCAGTGGAGCCTTGTGCGCTCCGTGACAAGTGGTCTGGACCATATGAGGTGGTGGAGCGCAAGAGCGAGGTTACCTATTTGATTAACCTGAAGACTCCCAGGCAGCCCCTGAGAGTGCTACATGTGAACCGCCTCAAGCCCCACTTTGAGAGGACTGAAGTGACTATGCTCATGGCTACAGATGTTGGAGGGGAGGAGGATAGTGATCCTCTCCCTGACCTCCTGGCAGTCAAGGAGCAAGATGGGTCAGTGGATGGTGTGGTCCTCTCCCCCACCCCGACTCCAGAGCAGCAAGAGGACTGTCGCCAAGTCTTGTGTCAGTTCGCCTCCCTGTTCTCCCTGACCCCAGGTGTCACCAAGTGGTGCGTCCACGACGTGGACACTGGGGACAGTCTGCTTGTGAAACAGAAGTTTTACAGAGTAGCTGACAAGGTCAGAGCCAGCATCAAGGAAGAAGTTTCCAAGATGTTGACACTAGGGGTTATTGAGCCCTCCAGCAGCCCCTGGGCTAGCCCAGTGGTCTTAGTGCCTAAGAAAGCTGCTACCCCCGGTGGCACCCCAGAACTTCGGTTCTGCGTGGACTACCGTGGGCTCAATGCGGTCACCAAGACTGACGCGCACCCCATCCCCAGAGCTGATGAGCTGGTGGATCGGTTGGGAGCTGCCCAGTACCTGAGCACTTTTGATTTGACTTCAGGGTACTGGCAGATTGCCTTAACTGACGGGGCAAAGGAGAGGTCAGCATTTTCCACACCAGAGGGGCACTTCCAGTTCCGTGTCATGCCCTTTGGGTTGAAAAATGCACCTGCCACATTTCAGAGATTGGTCAACCAGGTACTGGCGGGGCTGGAGCAATTCAGCACAGCCTACCTGGATGACATTGCTGTGTTCAGCTCCACTTGGGAGGAACACCTGCAACACCTCACTGAAGTGTTGAAGGCTCTGCAGAAGGCAGGCCTCACTATCAAGGCCAGTAAATGCCAGATAGGGCAGGGATCGGTGGTGTACTTGGGACACCAGGTGGGGAGCGGCAAGGTGGCGCCCCTACAGGCAAAAATTTATACCATTCTGGCTTGGGAGCCCCCCAAGACCCAGACTGAGGTGAGAGCCTTTTTAGGTCTCACCGGGTATTACAGACGGTTTGTCAAAGGTTATGGCTCCATTGTAGCCCCTTTGACAGAGCTGACATCTAGAAATCAGCCCAGGAAAGTGAATTGGACGGAGGGCTGTCAAACTGCTTTTGACACCCTCAAAACTGCCATGTGCACAGCACCGGTGCTTAAGGCACCTGACTTTTCCAGTGAGTTCATTGTGCAAACTGACGCTTCAGAGCAAGGCGTGGGAGCAGTACTCTCACAGATCAATGATGAGGGCGGAGACCAACCAGTGGCTTTCATTAGCCGGAGGCTAATCCCCAGGGAACAGAAATGGAGTGCCATTGAAAGAGAAGCTTTCGCTGTGGTCTGGGCTCTGAAGAAGCTGAGGCCCTACCTGTTTGGGACTCACTTCCGTGTTCAGACCGACCACAGGCCCCTCAGATGGTTAATGCAGATGAGGGGTGAGAATCCAAAATTGTTGAGGTGGTCCATTTCCCTACAGGGGATGGACTTTACGGTGGAGCACCGCCCTGGTACAGAACACGCCAATGCTGACGGTCTGTCCAGATTCGTCCGCCTTAGTGATGAGGACTCCCAAGAGGTTGGGTAGTTCTCCCCACTTTCAGCTGGAGGGGACACGTGTTAGACCTGACACCTTTTGGCATGGTTCTTCCCCCATCTTTTTGCCTCTGACTCATGTGTTTTGATGCTGTGCTGGATTTCGTTTTTGCTGATTTAGATGCTTTGGACACTCTGCCACTGCTGATCAGTGTCAGAGTGTAAGTGCTCCCTCTGTAAATTGCCCTATTAATTGAATATACCTGATTGGCATATTTGTATCACCATGGAGTCCCTAGTAAAGTGCACTGTGTGTGCCAGGGCTGGTGATGACAGATGCTACTAGTGGGCCTGCAGCGCAGATTGCGCCACCCACATGAGTAGCTTTAAAATGGTGACTCAGGCCTGCCAGCGCAGGGCCTGTGTGCAGTCAGTGACTGCCATGTCAGCCTGGCCAGTGTCCCCACTGGCTAGGCCTAACCCTTCCCTGTCTGTGCACATCAGTCACCCCTATGGAAGGCTCAAGGTACCCCCCTGGGCAGGGTGCAGTGTATGGATAAGGTAGAGCATGTACTAGTGCAGGTCACATGCTCTGGTAGTGGGCTGCAGCCATTTTATGTGCTCACTGCTGTAAGGCTATCTTGCTCCATAGAGTAACATGGAGGAGGCTGGGCCCATGTGATACCAGCCTATCTTCCCATAGGAACAAGATGGGACATAAGTGAAAGATATCCCTGAACTCAGAATTTAATGACACATCTTTTAGTGAAGGGTGTTTTTAAATCCCGTAATGGAGAATAGCACTTTTAGAAAGTGGCTGTTCTCTTGTCTAAACCTTTCTGTGTGCCTGGGTTTGTGGAATGCCTGGGTGTGACAGGGGGGCTGCAGAGCCCCCGGAGGAGAGGGTCGGAGCCAGCCCGGGGATGAAAGGGCACATCTGCTGCCCGGGAGGTGGGAGGAAGAAACGCCTGATAAGTGCTGGGCTGTGCCTGCCTGCCTCCCCCATGCTAGCTCCCTCCTGCCGGCCAACTGACACCTCTGGCCCTGAAGCTGACAGGAAGAAGAAAACCAGAGACACCTCAGTGCTCTGCAACCCCCAGAACTGGTTTAGGCTGGACTCAGGGCTGCTTGCACAAAGACTTCAAAGGACTTCAAAGACTTTGAGGGGTATAAGGAAAGGACCCCTGACTACAGAGAGTTGGATTCTGAAATTCTACAATCAAGAAGGAACCTCTGCTGGAAGGAGGACAGCTAGAGAACTAAAGGAAGACTGCCTTGCTGTGTGCTCTACGGGCTGACCTGTTCTGCTGTCTAACTGGAAGCTGAGGAGGAGAAAGGGACTTTGCTGTGTGCTGTGACCCTGCCTACTTGAAACTGCCAAGACTCTGCTGTGTGCTGTGTCTACAACTGAATCTCCAAGGGCCTGAGAAGAGCTGGCCTCCTGTTGGGAACCCAGGGCTAAAGGTTCCTAAAGCTTTGCCCGAAAACAGCTGCAAAATCGTGCTGTTGTGACCCGAGGCGTGTGGTACTTGACTGCGGAGCGTGAGGAAGGGATCGGTGTGCTCATCGGCACATTACCAGTGAGGGTCGGAAGCCTGTGGCGCCTCCCCTCGTGGAATCCGCTCCAACGTGGTGGGGAGGTCGAGAGGGGGGTCTATCCGTGACCAGCGCCCTCGAAAACCCTTTGCCGCCAAGTCACCCTCATGGCCCGGGGCCAGGATCACCCCTAGAAGCTGCCGTTCGTGACCAGGAGCTGCGGGGCCGAAGACCGAAGCCGCCGCGCTCCCATTGGTCGAAGGAGCCGAGCCCCCTCACCTACGCCGCGACGGGATTGGCCCGTGGGGCGCGGCGTCACCAGCGTCCTTGTGCCGTGATTGGGTGGGAAGCGGAAGCGTCACGACAAGCCGTCCCGGGAGCCGCACTGCCAGTGGCTGACTCCCGGGTGTAAGGGGGGCTCGTCTGGAGAGCCGCGACGGGATTGGCTGCCTGGGCGGAGGCGGCTGGAGGAGCCGAAGAATCACCGCGATCACCGCCGGGCCCGGGAAGAAGTGACCTGACCCCGCCGAGGGACTCGGAGGCGTCCCGCACCCCTGGCCAGCCATCCCCCCCACAAGGTGAGCCTCACCGCCTCCCCCGCCGCTCGTTGGATTGTCGAGAGCGGGCGGGAGAGGACAGGGGACCAGCGGGGGACGTGTGCCATCTGCACGGCCCGGGGAGCCTGTCTCAGAAGGAGCGAGGCTACACCCGGGAAGAGAAATAGTCCCAGAAATAGTCCCCGAGCCTCACAAAGAAGCGCATTGGCAGCGCTTGGAGTCCCCAAGTAAGATGACACGGGGGCAGTATTTTTAATGCTCGCTTTGAGAGCATATTCTGTCAAGAACAGTCAGTGTTGCTTAGTCTGAATTATTGATTTGAGAGACTTGAGACTGTTTTGTTTTTGGTTCTGAGAACTGCCTATTATTAAGTGCAACCCTTAAGATAAAATGCTACGTTTGCTAAAGAAGTGATTATCATGCAACTGCTTCATTTACATGCTGAAACTAGATAAAGCTATATATTTTTATAAAATATACTTACCTGTGTGGTCTCAGTTTGTGGTGGATTGGGGATTATTGTTGTGTTAAGTGCAAATGTTATCCACATTGCCTCTGTTTAGCCTAGACTGCTCGCGCCATGCTACCTAGAGGGTGAGCAGGGGTTACCTCAGAGGGTTATTCCTTCACCCTGACTAGAAGCAAGGGTCCCTACTTGGTCTAAGGTACTTACCTCTGCCAACTAGAGACCCCCGGTTCTAACAGTTTAGTCTTATAATGAATACTTGCAGAATTGGGTTCTAAATGGTTTCAAAGATGCAAAGGGTGGCACAATCAAGCATAAAACGCTTTGGGAACAAGTAGTTCTTTTACAAAAGGAACTACAAAAGACTCACGTGATACATACACTGAGTCATCAACGTGATGGCGTTCACGTTGCAGGGAATTCATTGGCTGATGAGGCCACGAAGGCAGCTGTGCAAACGGCTTCCGTAGCTGCGATCACCCGGTCAAAAACAAAAATAGACAGCGAGATATTGCAAGCTGTCAGCGCTACAGTAAAAAAATGCGATAAAAACACTCCCGAAAGGCTTTCCAGTAAAGAGCTCATACATAACTGATGCGAATAACGTTCCATTTGCTCGAATCCCTGGAGTGGGGGATAGGGCAATTTCAAACATGGAACATAGGTTAGGACTAATTATAGCGGCACACGAAGGGCTCGCCTCTGCACACGCTGGTGTCTCGGCCACAGTATCATTATTAAAACAGATATACTGGTGGCCACAAATGAGAAGACAAACTAGGAACTATGTTCTAGATTGTGAAATATGCCAAAAAATGAAAGTTTCGACGGTAAAAAGACCAGCACAGACGCCCCTTCTGATCTCAGATAAACCATTAGCATGTGTTTACCTGGACCACTGTGGTCCCTTACAAAGGGATGGCAACTATAAATACATCATAGTCGCAGTGGACTCCTGCACAAGATTCATTTGGATGTGGCCCCAGCGCTCGGCTGACACCAGAACGGTTATAAAAGATTTGCGAGTCTTTATCGGCACATACGCAATTGGCATGCTACACTCTGACCAGGGTCCTGCTTTTAGCTCTCGAGCTTATAAGGAGGCATGGGCATTGCATGGGCATTGCATTGCGGTATTCTTGTCCCTTCCATCCTGAGGGAAACGGGATTGTGGAAAGAAAAAACCGAGACATAAAGCAATCTATAACGGCAAAGGTATTAGGTTCGGGGGTTGGGTGGGTCAAACATTTAATAAGTGTGCAACGTAGTCTTAATAATCTGCCAAGAAATTCTCTAAAAGGTTTCAGTCCGTACGAACTATTGTTCGGGACTAGAATGCATATCCAGGACCTCGATAGTCAGACTTCAGTGGTAGAAGGAAAATGCTTTGATATCAAAGATAGTTTGGCTATTTTACAGGACTTAAATGAAACAAGAAAACACCTGAGCAACATAAAGTTGAAACAACAGCCAACAGCCACTGAAGAGAAACCACCTGTCCCAGCAAGGCCTGTCTGGATTCCAAAGATTGGGGATCTGGTCAGAGAGAAAATCGCGGTGAAGAAGGAATTTGGGCCTTCTTACAGAAAAGCAGTACCTGTCTTAGCTGTCAACGGAACAAGATCAGTTGTACTACCGCCCCTTGCTGGTAAAAAGGAGAACCGAGTTGTATCCATCGACCTGGTTAAACCACAATCATGTGGCCAATAATAAGTAGTAGGCCAAGTGGACTCCCAAGAAATAGCAGAACACCAAAGTTTGCTACAAATCAAGAGGTTCAAACTGAGAGACTAATCACATTTGATAAACCTACAGTGAATGAACGAGTGCTATGCAACAAAGCCATGGAACTTATGCCTCTTAAAACCCAAATTGCAACAATTCGTCAAGAAACACCTGTCTACAACGATGTAGCCACAGACTATGCTAATGAAACAAAGAAAAATCCAGAAGCAATTCCAACAATTGACAGAACTGCATCAGGCTACTTCATCAATTTCGATGACTTTTCTGAGGATCCGAGCGAACCTGAGGAACAGCCAACAACAACAAAAACTTTTAAAGACGAAACTAAAGAACTCTTTCATCAATTACAAGAAACCTATCTGATTTCCCCATGGATTGAATTTTGGGTGGTGTAAGGTGTACTTTTCCTCCTGCTTTGGCTCATCATGGTGCTATGCTTGGGACACTTCATTGAGGGAAAATATATTACAATGGACACAGCAAGCCAGAATATCAACCTGGTCCTAAAGCCACACAAGTCTTCACACATCGAGAAAAGAGAACTTTCTTCAGTAAACTTCACAGCCAATCCGATACCCGGTGGGGTAGCATGGGACAAAACAGATTACGAAATATATGGCCCGGTCGAGCTCTTGAAGTATCCTCATCAATTTAAGGTTTCATTAAGTGACTTTGTAAAACCGAGCACATTCCCTGATGATTGGGACTTTGAAAGTATTAATGATATGATGTCAGACTTAGTTATGTCAGCAAAATTTACAGAACATGATTATTTACAAGGTTCATCAAATTATGAATAGATGTACTGCTACAATCACTATGCTAACCATTATTTGCATAAATCTGCTCAACCTAGAAATGTTTTAAATTATAATCAATGGGAACATTGTGCAACTCCACCAAAAGGTAGTTCAAAAAACATTTTATGAGAAATTCCCATACTTCTCAGGGTTTAACACAAGTGAAGCAGAAACGTTTTATTTCAAACTGTTAAATAAGACTGGAATGAAAACCATGCTGACAAATACAAAATTAATCTATTCAGAATTTTTTTTGAAAAAATGAATACATTTGGTTTTGATTTTTGGAAAAATAACATTGAAACAAAAACCATCTGGGGTACCAAAGATTGGCAAGGCCAAGGTATAGAATCATTATTTAGAGCCTGCATAATCCCAGAACAAATTATATTTTTGAATGACACAATTCAACAAACAACCTGTCTTGGCCTAGCCAAAATTAAAGACTTATACAAACCGTCTATTCCAAAGCCAACACCTGACAGTAATAGCACTACAGATGTTGAGATAGACTTATCCCATATTTTAAACCAAAACAGAACACATCCTGATTGGAAAAAATGGTTGATCTGGCCCACAGACACAAATAACTGTCAAGATAGATTCCTGAACAAAATACAGGGGTTCAAATTGATCAGGCCAGACCCTAGATACTCCCAGAGACAACATCCAGGGATAGTAACAACATACAGTGTAGGAAAACTCTGCCTTGAATGGCTACAGACATCCACACTGGCAGAAATTAAGCAACACTTAACTTTACTTAAAGAAGGTGCTGACTTGCGTGATTTCATTATGGGACCACGCAAACAGCGTCAAAAACGTTTCATAGCGGCCTCTATATATGCAGCTTATAACGAAGCTTGGAAAGAAACTAACATTGAAACAGCAGAGAAAATACGGGAAATTGACCGTATTCATTTGGAAAAATCACTTTCTGTTGTGGACAATGGGTTAATGACTCTGTCTTCCAGAATATATTCACTGGACAGTATTGTATCATCTGCGATCGATATAATAGAGCAGGACTTACTAATGTTACAACATGGTCAGTCCCAATTGCGTTCTATTGTACAGCTTGGCTGGACGTTACAAAATCTGCGTTCAGGCTACGTGCCTTGGCGTTTAATCAACACAACGTCACTATTCTCTATCTTTAACCTTACTGATATACAAATCAGCTTGGCACAAAAAGGAGCAGAATATACAATTCTGAGCATTGAAAAACTTGAGAGATTACCATTGACAATGTCAGAACGACCTGTCATCGAATGGATAATACACGGAATCATAGCTATTCCGATAACAACTTTCCAATTTCGATACTGCCAAAAGTATATACAGGCAGGCCAGTATGAAAGGTTGGGTAAAGGGTACATTAAGTCATCATGAAAATTACCTTACACACACACGTTATAGTGAAAAAGGACAGAATGTATTTCTTAGTGGAGATAATTGTGAAAAATCACTAAGTGGTATACTTCTGTGTCAGGGTATAATTCTACATGGGGCCTGTGAGGGGACTTCAAATAACCTTTCATGTCACCAGCTTGGCATACCTGCAACTCGAATAGAGCCATTCTTTAGACGGCTTTTGAACGGGAGCTACATTCTAATTGTGGACCACAGATGTTGTGGCTTGATGCCAGGAAAAGCTCATCTTGTAAGCGTTTCGTCCATGGTCACTTGTTGTATGCAAGTATTGTATCCAAACGACACTCCAGACAGGGAGGGAAAAATTTGGCCCAGTTTGAAAACCTCTTCTATTCGAATTGATACTTTAAGCAGAATGAAGTCTGTTCTTCTACAGACGCCTGTGCCCTTGACGTCATCAAAAGAAACGTATGATCTCCAGGTTGCAAGGACAACAAGAGAGATACATGCACTATTATCAACAAATTGCCCCATACATTTCGCAGAAATGCTAAACCAAATCTTAAACATTTCAGATACGAATGGTATCCCGAGTGTATTTAAGACAATTTTTTCGGGACTGTTGACACCTTTCAAAGCAGTCCTGGGCATCTTTCCTAATTTTGTCCATTCGATCTTTGGCGGCCTTCCACTCCTGTTGGGACTCGTAGCAGGCATTTTATTTTTGATACTCCTGCTTCGTTATGGCAAGCCATGTCACAGACAAGACTCCAGCAACAATGGAAGAAACGATCCTAGCTATACGCTATCGGGACCGCATAACTAAAGTCCTTGGATTAGCCCGGCTAAGAGATCTGAATATGACCTGGTTTCTTTCATTCAGACCCATCTGGCAGAACTGTATCTTACCTGTGTTAAGATGTATGCTATGCGGAGAAGAATGCGTGTTGGACGTCTGTCTTACACTACAATCAGAAGTACCATTGGATACAGATACTTTGCTAAGTCCTGTAACGGCTCATGCATCGTGTTGTCCCCAGCGGTTACCCATCCTGATGACGGCATTCGTTGAGACTTCACCACTGCGATTAAAGGGTAGTGAAGCGCAAGATGAGAGCAGCATCAACCAGGTACGACCTTCTGTGAGCAATGCTGATCAATACATCGATGATAGCAATCATTCTCACGACTGCACAGTTGCGGCATTTTCCAACTTGGTCGAACTTTCACCTGAAGCGGTAAACTGCTTTTTTTGAAAGTCTGTCTGAAATGATGTTCTCCCCTGAACAAAAAGAATACACTTTTAAGCAAACGAGCACTCAGCGTTCCCTGAACTCTGAATTTGGCCTTCAGCTTTGAAAAACAAAAGCTTCTGGAAATATTTGGAACTGTTTTGGCTTCTTCCCCTGAAAAACGAAATTATTTTTTTTCTCCCCGATTCCAAAATATTTACTTTTTTTTAGCACTCATCCTCTGCTTAAAGTAGAACTATTCTTAGAGAATAGAGCTTCTATTTTTAGGAACTCTAGAGACAATATATGACCTGAGCCTCTATCATATTTACAAATAACTGTATTTATATGTGATGAAATGGTCTCGCACTTTTCTGTATTAAGAGCCATTTCATGAGTAATTTTCGCAAAATCATTCCGCTGATATATATGCATCCTATTTTATGAATGATTACTCTGCTTGAAATACTGTACCTATACTCATTTTTCGTGTATTTCGCCTATGCCATTTCAGATGCAAAAAATTTATTTTGGGGTGGATCGGTACACAAGCACCGTTAGATATGTTTACTATTGCTTAATTTAGTAATTATGGACATGAATTCGTGGAGTGGGTGTAGTGTGTTTATCTAGGTACCTGAATCGATATTCATATTCTTTGCCCTTGTGTGGTTATAAATCAATAATATCCCCACAACGGCATAGAAACCCTTTTTCATAATTCAGTCATAGCGCATGCTGTCACATTAAGCAAGCCTATTCCTCCAGCCCCCTAGAAAGCACACCGAGTTCTCTAAACAAAACCAAGCCTCCAGCAACCTGGGAAATCCCCCTTGCTATTGTTTTGATTTCGTCCTAGAACTCCTGTAAAGCACTGTAAGAACGGCCAGTTCTTAGTGACATCTTTATTGACGTCTTATGTCCAACCTTACATCAAACCCGGCACATTTCAGGTATAAATATACCAACGCTGCCTTAAGCAAACACACGGTGGTGATGAATCTGGAGCAGCTACTACTTGCCCGAGAGCCCAGCTGATGCGAGAGCCCACGGACGCTGCCCCTCCCTCTTGACGCGCTGAGAAAGACGCTGTCTTTTCTCTTGCCGAGAAATCCAGCCTCCGGCGTTTCCAGCTTACCCTTGCTGGTGACTGGGATACCGAGTCCTGAGAGAGAGATACCAGCCCTCCTGCCTTCTAATACCCAGGTACTGAACTGACTAAACCCTTACAGAGAATTCTTGAGTCAGACCCTTGGCAAAACAAACTTAACTTAAACTGCTACTTACTTACTCCCTCCCACGTATTAGGCTTAGGTCAGGTACACCGGGGTAGGCGTAGTTAGAAGCACCAGTTGAGTACGATTAGTCAATGTATATATGTATGTATCTATTTTATCCATTTTAAAGTATCATATGGCTAAGAAACCATATCAATGCTTTTACAGTATTTCATAATCCTGCTTTTACTGTATGCACTTTACTTAACTATAAGTATTGCAATTGTAGCAATTCATTTCTCTTGTATGAGGAAAGAGACTGCTCAATAAATAACACCTTTTATTGAAAACGCCCGTCTCTTTTTCTCTGCAATCTGGTGAAACGCACCTTTGACTGAGTGAAATAGCTGTCTTTTGTTTTCACACGACTCTAGAGATATACTCTTAATCAGGGAGAGCAAAGTTGTCATGTTTTATGGTTGTCAGAAACTAAATCCCTTCTTGTCTATCCAGGGAGGTTAAACTCCTCCTCACCTATTCGAGAAAGTTTCTAGTGAACTCTGAGCTAGCTGGCAAAAACTTAAGTCTAATATAGTCAGTAGAGACCTAGATAACCTCAGTCCTACGTCTACACTACTGAAGATATTATTCCAATGCGCAGAGCCTATTGGGACTATAGGAACTACACTACAAGAGTGGTGCCCCGAGGGGCATTCAGAGTGGTGCCCCGAGGGGCATTCAGAGTGGCACCCCGAGGGGCATTCAGAGTGGCGCCCCGAGGGGCATTCAGAGTGGCGCCCCGAGGGGCATTCACAGTGGCGCCCCGAGGGGCATTCACAGTGGCGCCCCGAGGGGCATTCACAGTGGCGCCCCGAGGGGCATTCACAGTGGCGCAGAGGGGTACAGAGCATCATGGATAGTGATGAATTTGGTGAGTGCCCACAATGGTGAAAGGCATTTCGGAGCTCAATAAAACAAATCATTGTGTGGTCTCATAAGAATGATTGTTGCCCAGAACACATCATCTTGTAATAGTGATTTGTGGGTTCCAGTACACCAGATTCCCCATCTTGATTGGCAAGTAGTCTTTGAGCCTGTGCTTTCGCCAGAGGGTATAAAACTGAGCCATATTGTGCAGAGTTGCTTCCTCTTCTAGAACTGGGAAATTCAGACTAGAGATCAGTATGATGCACAAATATCCAGATGGAAACATTGCTGGACCTCACAGATGAACTGGGACTTCCAACTACCACTGAGGAGAATGTTGTGGAAGAACCTTCAGTGGAATTATCACCAGGTCCCATACTGTTCAATAATATCACTCCAGGATTGTCCCTATTGCACACAATCACCAGGTTTCCCTCTGAACTCTCGACTTCATTGACCACCATTGACCCCCCTCACTGTCCTACACCAACCTTATCTGACAACCCGATGGGCACTCTAACAATGTTTCCCTTGCATCACTCTTGCATGACTGACGAAAAGCCCTAACATTTCATCTCACACTGATGCTGGACAGTCCACAGCACTCCCATACATTGGGCCCCAGGTTGCCCCACATCAGCATTGGGCTGCCTCATACTCATCTCAACACTGTGTTCCATAATGTTCCAACAACTGCTACTATATTGCTCACACCCAAAAGTAAAATCCCATATCATCTATGCTCGATTCGCCACTGCTGAGGCAATCACTGAAACCTCACTGCAGCACCAGACTCTCTGCCACAAAGATAATCACGGGGTCAAACGCAATCATGATTTGATTTCTCTCTTCATACTATACATCATTACTAGGCCAACCTCGTAACAATGGTACTTTCTTATTCTATAGAGCATCACTGTGTTCCTGCAACTGCCGAGCATGTCCATGCAGGTTTTAAACGTTAGAAAAACACCGTTAAAAGTGCTGGGCTTTTAAAAGTGCTGGGCTTTTAACAATCTCCTATTTAAGCTTTGGTATCACCACAACAATGTCATGCATGCTTAGAATATTGGGGGTTACAGTTTATATAATTACTTTTACTTATCAGCCACAATGCTGTTTAACAAGCACTTGATGCCGGCTAAGAAATATTTTGATAATACTAGAAGTTGGAGCTTTGTCAGACAATTCAGTGATTTTCAGTGATTTGGAAGCACAGAGGGGTGACGGCTTCCTACACAACATTGTAACAAGCATTGAAAATGCAATAAGTCTCGCCTTTCATTAAGTTAAAGCCATTTGCTTTGCTAATGGTATTGTATAGCAAAGCAAATGGCTTAACTTAATAAACGGCGAGATCTGTTGCATTTTCAATGCTTGTTTGTTTACGGGTTTAATTACTGTCCCTTCCAACTATCCGGTACTCTTCCTGTCAGGAGGATTTTATGAAAAAGGATGTGAAGCTAGCTGAACCACCAGGTGATATTTGCTTTTATTATTACAGCAGATAAATTATCTAGTCCAGCTGCACCTGTAAATTTTAACATTTCAATTGTTTTCATAATTGCGGATACAGAAAACCACTCCTTTGTTTCTTCATTAACAAGAAATGTTATCGGGCCCTCGGTTACTATAGTATCTTTGTTATAGGTGTCTTTCAGGATCTTCAAATCCGCAAATTTCTTTAACTGTCTGATTTCCTCTGCACTCTGGGTCTTAAATGCCCTGTAAAAACACTACATTTTCCAGTGCACAATTTAAGCGTTGTACCTATCGTATGCATTTGCTCACTGCTACACCTGATTTTAAAGTTGTATCTTATCTCCTGAAGGGGTGACCACAATGGGCAAGATTATTTCATGGCTTAGGCAGCACCATTGTGTCTGCACTCGTCGTCGCACTTAGCCCGTACATATCTGTCCTGTTATTTCAATAAGTGATCTCGATTCTGTACCTGGCCTGGCCTCGATGTCACACATATTCTGGGCTCTTTACCTGCCTTTCACGTAACTAAGATCACAGTGAAGCACCTCGTTAAAGCACCCCACTTATGGCATATGAAATACCCATCGAAATAGAACCTCCCCTGCACTTATTTACCTCGACCCCGAAACCCGTCCCCAACCCTAAACTTACCGCTGGTGTTTGTTTCCCTCAGCCACCGGTGGGGTCTGCCTTGTTGCAAAGAGATCCGGAGCCCCAGGAACGGTTCATCCTCCTCCAGGGGAGCGCATCAGCACCGGGGCAAGGCCGCCAGCCCCCCCCATCTAAGACCGTCAGCGGTTTCAGGGGAGACTAGGCCCCCCCATCTAAGACCGTCAGCGGTTTCAGGGGAGACTAGGGAAGCACAGCCAGCGCGCAGGATGAGCAGCGGCAGCACCGGGGGAAAGGAGCGTGGGCAGTCAGCCCAGAGCACCTCACCCCTCTCCTGGATCACCAGGCACCGCGGTGGCAGAAAGAGCAGAGCCTGTTCACGCGCCCCTGCGAGAATCCAGCGAGCTCCGCCAGGCAGAAGCAGCCAAGTACCGAGCTACAGCTTCTCTTCTTCCCCTCAGGCTGCTTAAGTGCGTCAATAGCGCTAGGTTTACCAATCCATCAGTCGAACCAACGTTTCGGTGCCTAACGTCAGACAAGAAACAAGTGACCACCTCCCCCATCCAGGTTGCTGTGAAATCAAGCCCTTGCCCCACAGGCCTACCTTTTTGGGTCAAGGAAGAAGTTCAATGAAATATCTTAAGATTGTCTAACGACTGTGAACTGTCAGGGAAAGGGCACACACAAAGAGCCATTTTGAGAACTGCTGCTATTTTCCAAGCAATGTTTTTGGCTGTGCTAGCCGATGGGATAACTCACTCCAATACGCTTTATAAAAGGCTAAATCTGTGGACATAACTATTTTGCAATTATATTATTAGAGACTGTTTTTCGCGTCACCAGTAGCCTGGTATAATTACTTTACCGCGTGCCACGCAGTGGGTGCCCCACACTCCTCGAGCTGCGTTTTCAGTGGCCTTCGGCATGCGCCCCGATATGCGATCCCTTCTCGCATATGCACATCAATAGCAACTAGGAAACCGCGCGTTTTCTCCCGGAACGCTGTAATTGGCAATTTGTCGGTGTAGGGACTGGTGCGGGCCACACCAGCAGGGGTGGGTGACATGCTGCCGCCACTGCCGCCGTGCTCACACGCCGGGCAGCAGGTAGCCGCCGCGGCATGGTATCGAGCGCTGCGGCTCCCGGAGACTACGGGCGGATTGGTTATCGATCGTTGAGCCATCACATCGTGTCTGCGCGTGAGGGGGGATGGATTCCTTCTGCTGATTGAGCGCACTGCTGCGCCATGGCCCCTCAGCCGTTCTCCTCAGTGGTGCACGCCAACTCGGTCCTTTAGATGAATCCACCTTCGCACCGGTATCTTCCAGCACACTAGGTCAGAGATGCCTCGAGGATGCGATGTGCGGAGTCCAATTTAGACATATCTTACGGTGTAGCAAGATTGAACAAGCGCCCGCCCAAAATGACGTAGACTTTCCTCTTTTTGCCGTCCCACTTGGGCGGGCTTGGCCTGACTTCCTTGTTGCGTAAAAGGTTTATCTTTGTCTTTATGGGGCCATCTGTTTTGACCCATAAAGAAGATAACAAACCTTTTACGCCAGCAGGAAGTCAGGGGAGCAGGTCCAAGTGGGACGGCTCTAAAAGAGATAAAGTGTACGTCACTGGAAGCTCTTTTTTATTGGCTGGCCACCGTTTAGCATGAACGGTGACGCCAGCCAATGGAAAAGAGGGGCGGGGCTTAAAGCCCACTAGTGAATCTCACCAATATCACTAAATCGCACCAGCGAGACTGCGCATGTGCTCAGTCTTACGCTACGCTTTGACCTAAAAAGCAAGATGATTTATTTTATTTAAAGAGTTTTATATAGCGCTGGCTAGACCTGGAGGTATCGGAGTGCTTTACATGAGAATCAACAATGTAAAAGAAAAAGTTCAACAATAACATAAAAAAATAGGCAATACAATTAGGAGAGCAGAGAAAGGAGAGAGAAAAGTAGTGGAGGGGCAGGGGAGGTGAGAAAGGGAGGATAAGGGAAGAGACAAGGAGAGATGAAAGGAAGTCTGTCTAAAGACCGACTGGGTAGGTGACAACCAAGGAGGGAGTCCACGGCTCATCTCCCCTATAGCTAAACCAGGTAGCTCTATCGGGCATCAGACAAAATATGGTCAAGAGAGACGCAGGAGGGTTTGTTGTAGAACGCCACAGATAATACTGAGGTTTTAGACCGAGCTCAATCTCCTGGTGACGTTGTTTCCAGGGCTGAAGGGAGTAACAACAAAGGCTTACTGGACTCACATACACCAGCTGGTTCGAAGTTTAGAATTTAGAATTCAGGCCCTTTGTAGAGACCTTGGCCATGTTTTATGGCCTACAGATTAGCTAGATAGCATTGCATACCCTCTGTGAGTAAATACATCAGTGTTTTCATTTATCAGGGAAATAGCCATTCACTTCAGAGAACCCACTTAATAAAGTATTCACTTAAATTAGCCAAAATGTTTAAAGATGATCAGACAACATGTTTTTATATGCTTCAATGTCGACTTTCGTAAATGACAACCCACCACTTGTATACAAACTCTGCAGCACGATTTGAGTTGGCAATCGATTTTTATTAAGTCCCAACACTTGCATTATAAAGTTATAATTCTAAATAATATAACTGGGCAGCTTTCTTATTTGGAAGAGCTATGAAGCAATTTTTGTATCTGTCATTTTGACTAAGTGGAAGGAATTAAAAGTTGGAACCTCCATAAATATGTCTGATTCAGACAATGAATTCAAAGGTTGACTACTCAAGACTTTAAAAGTATGGGACCTAGGCACAAGGACCCATAAGAGAAACCACTTAAATAAGAGGAAAACGGGAGGCTCTGCTTTCACTTTCATTTTACCTTACTTCATATTTGTATGTGGTCATTCTCTCATGTTGCACACTAAGTGGGCCTGTTCCATGGCACAAGTAAATTTCCTGACGATGTTGTGACAGGAAAGGTAAAGTTAGAGGAAAGTAGTCACGAGGAGAAGCAGACAGTAATATGCAGTCCACTTTTTCCAGGTCTGCTCAGGATTAAAAACAATAGTTGTAAAGCACAGAAATTGGATGTGGCAGCAAGTGCATGCTATTAGGAGATCACTAGAAAGACTAGCCCCTTCTGCAAAAGAAAGGTGCGAGGCTGAAATGGGACTATGGCGCTTGGGGGCCCATCGAAGGCTTTATTTTGATGCAGGGCAAAGAACAGTGGAGGGACAAGGAAAACAAATTGGCAAAACACAGGAAACTCCATCCACCGTGTGCATATAATACAAGTAAAAATGATGAACAAAGAATTCATAGAAGAGATATCACCCAAGGGTTTACTGGTATACCTTGAGAGCTGGAAGTCTCTCACAGCCACGTGCTGCGAATAGGAATTATGCAGAGGTGCCTATGAGGGTCCCAAAATTAATTTCTATGGTGCCGGGGAGGGAAGAGCTGCAGCACAGGTGGAGTCCTGTCCAACACAGCTTTAGAAACAGGTTTGCCTTTGTGGCTGTTAAGGAAGAATGTGAACACCAACAGCGAAGCACAGCAGGAGGCATGCCCCACATCAGTTAATCCGGCTAGTCTTTCAGACATTAACCAGATTGAGATAGTGGTTATTCTGATCCTGTTGTTGTCAAGAAGAATGAAGCTAGTATAAGGAACCCACGAGAACCTTTTTAAAGAATTCAGCAAAATTGCAGAAAGTGCAACCATGACCTTACCTTCAAAAGCCTTTTGCGCTCTCCCAGGATCGTCTTGATTTTTGTCTGGATGCACCAATATGGATAACTAAAGAAGAGAAAATGAATCCCATATTAACACAGAAGAATGGGTAATGTCATTGACCTTTGATAACAAATTGTTAATAGCTATTTGGTTCCAACTATAGTCACAGGTTTGGCTGCATGCCTCAGTGTAAGATGAGAATTCTATTACATAGCTATCATACACCACTGTGCCTTTAACTTCATCTCACGATTGGGCTTCCAGTTGTTGTCTGTGATGGCACAGAAGCTGTAAACCATAAAGAAGGCATATCCAAGCTTAAAGAAGACATCTAAATTCACTTTTCAAGCAACGAATTTGTTCTCATTTACTTCGAGTGATGTTTTCATTAGCTGCATAAAACTAGGTCTTCAACTTTCTGTTAAGTGCTATTATTTCCTTGGTTTCTACCTTTCCGTAAACATTAAACTTTATTTTCTGATTCACTCCTTCCTGCTACCAAGCATTAGCTCTTTCTTTCTTCTCTTTGATATTTTTGCCTTCAAAGAAATGGAGCACTGATCCCACTCCACAAATGACTGTAATGATGAATAAGTGCACACATGCTAACTCATAGTCGAGACTGTTTTTGGCAAGTCAAATACCTTTAATGCTGCAAAAGGGTTCAAAAGTAGCAGGGATGTAGGGAAAGGGGATACTGCCCTTCTCATTTCATCAGATGAGCAAGAGGATAGCAATGTTCTTCTCAAAGAGCTTTCAGACGAGTAAGATCAACACAGCAAAGCATTACCCAAAAAACTGAAGTCACCAAGGCTTTAAGACAAAACTGACTGGAACATCACACTGATGGCACAAATTAAATGATGCAGCTGTCTGTACTGGAACGCCCAAGCTTCTTTTGAGCCTCATACAAACATGATACACAGCCCAAGAAAGTGGGATTCGCTTGTGGATTCGGGTAGCATTGTTTTTATTGAAGGAGGCCTATGCATTAAATAGTGAGTAATGGAAAACATGATTTTACAGTTTCACAGAAAGGGCCTAGAAGTCAGCCTTTGTGACCGCATTATTCTACATCTTGGGGCAATGCGTCCTGTAAGGCAAGTGATTAACCAAAACTGCCACCATTTTAGATAAAAAGTGGCAACCAGTCACAAGTCAGTGCTTTACAAGTCTTGTAAATAAAAATATGTTTCTTGGACTGCGTTGGTATCCTTGTTGTCTGGATATTGGGCTTCTACACAAAAGGGATCTATTTAATTATTCGACTCTCTGTAAATACACATTAAAACACAAATAATGAGCCTCCTCGTTAAGTTAATTACATTTAGAAGTCCTCTATAAAAATAAAAAAACAAAATGTCCAGCCAAAGTGAAGGACAGTTTCAATTCAATTATGGACACAGAGGTGTGGACTATGCTTTCTTTTTTTTTTTTTTTTTTTTAAAACTTTTATTGAGCCACAAAAATATAAGTACAAACACGGGCCCACAACCACACGGGCCGGCCGCTAACAACAAGGCCTGGTGCAATACAAGAAAATCAGTGGTCGAAACCCCAGCGGTCAGGCGAGAACAGGATACAAAGTGCCGCACAGAGTGTAGAACAGGATAAAAGACTTTTCTTAATTTAAATAAAAACTTAAAGAAAACAAACAAAAACAAAGGCGAATAGCATGATGAACAGAGTCAGCCCTAAAGGGGGGGGGAAGCTCACGAACAGGAGATACAAATTGCAAGCAATAGAATGAGTCAGGGCGGGGGGACAGAGGGGAGGTCGAGCAAACCATATGATTAATGAACGAACTGACGGGAATGCCAAGTCAGGGGGACAAGGGGACATCAGGGGTCTCTACCAGGGGAGGAGTACAGATGTTCCCACGATAGGCATTCCACTGACTCCAGATCTTCGTCCAGGCCCCTGGTCTGCCCCTAGCTGTGTACACTGTCTTTTCCCTGAACATAGACCAATCCATATTTTCTTCCCACACAGACACTGCAGGGGGCTTTTGCGAGCCCCAAAGCTGCGCTATATCTCGTTTTGCAACCATGTACCCCAGGGTCGCCCATCTCGTCTGGGCCAC
This sequence comes from Lissotriton helveticus, assembly GCF_964261635.1. NCBI lineage: Eukaryota > Metazoa > Chordata > Amphibia > Caudata > Salamandridae > Lissotriton > Lissotriton helveticus. Next base: position 1,724,452,172 of record NC_136061.1, on the reverse strand, counting down.
AGTGTAATCATTGGGTTCCCACACGTTCAGCAGACACCTCCGGGCCTCAGGCAACAGGGCAATCCCAGTAACAGCAGCCATCACCGCAAGCACCCTAGTCCAATAATCAGCCACCTCCGAACACTCCCAAAGGATATGGAGAAACGTAGCACTCATCCCGCACCCACGTTTGCACAAACCATCCGGGGAGAAACCCATTGCAACCAAACGAGGACCAGTAACGTACACACGGTGTAATATCTTGAGCTGGACAAGACGGAGCCAGGCGGGAATGGCGACCTCTTTCGGGGAAGACAGAGCCGATTGCCAGTCTTTGTCGTCCAAGTCCAGCCCGTCTCCAGTCCACACTTCTCGAAGCCGACCGAGTAAATCCGCACGATTGTTGATCAACTTCTTGTAGATCAAAGAGATAGTGCTATCAGGGAGATGACCGTCAAGTATACGATCTTCAAGGGGGGAGGATTCGGGGATGGCGGCACCGGAAACAAGAACCGAAGTCAGAGCATGACGGACCTGCAAATATCTAAAAAACTCTGTCACTCAGTTCATATTCATTCCGGAGGGCCTCGAAAGACTTCACTGCTCCGTTCACCCAAAGGTCACCCACTCTACAGATACCAATCATGTCCCAGCGTTCAAACCCCTTCGTAGTCCAGAGACTACCCAAACGTTCAGACGCATAAAGTGGAGTCGCCAGCGTAACTCTATCATCCCAGCCCAAGCTCACATTCGCAGCCCACCACACACTAACAGCAATCCTAGTCGGACCCGTAAGGTAGAGCCCAGCCGCCCTGGAATAAAGCACCCTATTGAGGTCTCCACCCGGCGATTGGAATTTGTCCATTTCAAAAGCCGGATTCGCGCCGGGGGAGTACATCAAATGGTTGATGGCGGACAACTGGGAGGCCCAGTAATATCTTCTGATATCAGGAAGCGCCATACCCCCGTCATACCAAGGGATGGTGAGCTTCGCAAGGGCAATGCGCGGACGCCCGTCCCAAATCAGTTGCCTCTGTAAACCCTCTACCTCCCGGAAATAACTAGTAGGGATAACATCAAAAGAATTCTGGAGTGCATAAAGAAAGCGCGGTAGGGACATCATCTTGAAGAGGGCGGCCCTGCCCAGCGGCGACAAAGGTAACTTACGCCACCGGGCCACGTCCAGCCTCAATCTACGAAGTGGGGGAAGGAGATTGCGTTCGAAGCGGAGCGACGAATCCAGTGTAATAAATATCCCCAAATATGTAAAGCCCGTTTGAGTAACCTGAATGGGAAATCTACGTGGTAGCGGAGGCAAGCCGCCAGAAATAACATACACACACAGGATTTAGCCCAGTTTATAATCAAGCCAGAGTTCTTGCCGAACGAGGTAAGGACGTCAAAGAGGACATTCAGAGATTTACGTGGGGAGGTAAGATAGAGAAGAATATCATCGGCGTAAAGCGAAACGCGATCCTCAAAGTCGGGGGACCACCGTATACCTTTGATAGACAGCTCCCATCGGAGCCACGCAGCGAGCGGCTCCAACGCGAGAGCAAAAAGCAGCGGAGACAAGGGACATCCCTGCCTGGTCCCCCTACCAAGGGAAAAGGGTACCGACACCCGACCGTTAACAACGACCTGCGCCAAGGGGTTGGTATACAACAGTTTCACCCATCCGATAAACTCTGGACCGAAACCAAACTTCGCGAGGGCAGCCCAAAGGTAGGGCCACTCTATCGTGTCGAAGGCCATTGAGGCGTCCAATGAAGCCAAAATGGCCGGTTCCGTCAGAGACCCCGCCCTCGCAAGGACTCCATGAAGGCGTCGCAGGTTAAGGGCCGTGTTACGGTGCGGGATGAACCCGGATTGGCCCGGATGAATCAAGTCACCAATGACCACCAGCAGACGAGTGGCAAGAACCTTGGCTAGAACCTTAGGCTCCGCGTTTAACAGGGAGATAGGCCTATATGACGCACAAAGGTCTCGGGGTTTACCTTCTTTAGGAATAACCACTATCGTGGCCAGACGCTGGTCATAGGGGAGCGTGCCTAGATCACGGGATTCCCGAAACATCGCTCGAAGATAGGGCGCAATCTTATCAGGCCGCAGTTTGTATAGCTCAATCGGCAGGCCGTTCGGGCCCATGGCCTTGCCCGAACGGAGAGATCGAATTGCCGCCGCTATTTCGTCCGTAGAGAACGGGGCCTCCATAGATACCCGCTCCACCTCCGAAAGGCAGGGCAGATCTATATCACGCAACAAGAAGTGGGAGTCATCTTCGTCCCTAGCCGACACCGGGGAATAAACCGTACGGAAATAATCCGCAAAACATTCCACTATCTCACCCGGGTCAGTCACTCTCACACCATCCAAAGTCTGAATCACAGGCACAACACGATTCGCTCTTTCCTTCTTGTCCAACCAGGCAAGCAATTTACCCGCCTTATCCCCAACATCGTATAGTCGGCCCTGTTGTTCCCTATACATCTTCTTGGCAGCATCCGTGACCAGGGACTTGTAGTCAAATTGCTTCAGACTAAGGGCATGGAGTTTGTCACACGTAACACCCGACTCCAGGTCAGCCTCCAACCCAAGTATTTCTGTTTCCAGAACCACCACCTCCCGATTCCTTGCCTTCTTAGTTTCAGCGATAAGAGATAGGGCCTGCCCACGGATCACAGTCTTAAAGGCCTCCCATAGGGACACTGCAGAGGAGACGGACCCTTCGTTGTCCAGAAAGTAGTGGTCTAAGGACTTGAGCAGTTGATCACGTGTCCCAGGAGAGCTCAAGTACCAAGGATTGATAGGTGCCACCCGCCCCACTGCTTCTATACCCATTTCAAAACAGAGCCAGAGCGGGGAGTGGTCAGAGATGCCCCGGGCCAGGTGTCTAATCTCCCGGACCGAGGAAGCCTGCGCCGCCGGCATGAGGAAATAATCAAGGCGGGACAAACTCCCATGAGCCCCGGAGTGGAAAGTGTATTGGAGCTGGGTGGGATGCATAAGTCTCCAGCAGTCCACCAAACCAAAAGGTATCCAGGAAGCCACCCAGCCAAGCTTGGGCCGAAGGGGTATCCCTGGGGGGGTGACGATCAACCAAACCCGAGAGAACAGAGTTGAAATCACCAGCCAGGAAAAGAGCACCATCAGGAAGCCCCAACAGCACTCGGCCAACATCAGAAAAGGTGGAGGTCTGCAGGCCAGGGGGTACATAAACGGTAAATAGGGAAAGGGTCTTGCCCTCGTATCGTCCCACGAGGGCGGCATAGCGCCCTCTATCATCCAGGAGTAACTCGTCTATCTCAAGGGGAAGGGAAGACCGGACAAGGATGCCTACCCCTCTGGAACCCGTAGTAAACCCTGAGTGTGCAACAAGACGATAGCCCCACCTATTCATCGCATGACAAGTATTACCCACTAGGTGTGTCTCTTGCAAAAACACAATATCAGGAGACAGTCGTCGCAAGTATCGCAACACCACCCCCCGTTTTATACGATCCCCCAAACCATTGACATTCCACGAAACAAACCTCAACCCATCAACCCCCATCCCAACATGTGATGCAGGAGCCACCCCACAAAGAGCAAGACAATGAAAATAAAGTTGCAAACATTACATCGCCTTGAAAAAAACAAAACACAACCACAAACACCCCACCAACCCACCCCCCAACACCCAACGCAACACCCCCCACCCTGCACCCCTGCAATAGACTAGAAAGCCACCCCAACATGCAGTGTGCCTGTCGCCCAAACAACCCCATTCTACAGAAAGACCCCGGAGGAGGAAAGGGCCCATGTCCCACCCGCCACCCCGAAGGAGGAAAAAGATGGGGAGACACAGAAAACAAAAACCACACAACTACGGAACCCCAGCTGAAATTGTCTTGTCACGGAGGCAGAGATATTGCTGTCAGCTCTCCACGCCACCCTCGGCCCCACCCGGGAGCTCGGCGGGATCAGTCAGGTTAGTCCGATCCGGCAAGGAATCCAGCCAATCACTGACGGTCTCAGGTCGATCAAAGAAAAATGTCCGCTCATTGTACTCAACTCGCAGCCTGGTGGGAAAAAGCATGGCATATTTCAGTCCCAAGTCTCGGAGACGCTTCTTGACTCCACGGAAGCCCATTCGCTGTCTCTGGACCAGTTGAGAAAAGTCCGGATAGAAATTCACAGTAGCATTCTCAAAAGCCACCGGGCCCTTCACTCTCGAGGCCTGCAGGATAGCGTCTCGGTCCCTGTAGTGAAAAAGCTTGGCAACGATGGGCCTCGGCGGTGCGCCTGGCTTGCCCTTCCCACCCGGAACACGATGGGCACGTTCCACCGCAAAGAATTTGCTTAACCCAGACGGAGCAAGGTAGTTCTGAACCAGGTCCTCAACAAGGAGATCAACGGAGTGAGCCTCAGGATTTTCCGGAACACCAATTACACGCACGTTACAGCGTCGTGCCCTGTTCTCAAAATCCTCCAGACGATGGGACATGAAATCGTTCGCCGTTCTAAGATTGCCAATCTCCGTCTGAAGCTCCGAGACGTCGGTCGTGAGACTAGTCGTCTTGAGGTCCAATGACGTCACCTTCTCATTGGTCTTAGACAGATCAGCCCGAATCAAGTTCACATCAATAGCCACAGTGTCGATTTTGTGAGCCAAGGCTTCGTGCTGTTGGCCGATAGTCTCCTTCATGTTAGATATGGCGCCCATGACGTCCTGTAGGGATAGCTCCGCCATCGGGTCCCCCATTGCACTCGGGGTAGACATGACGGCACCCGGGGACACTTTAGACTGGGTATACCGGTCCATGATATTAGACTGGACCGGGCCCCCACGAAGGGGAGTCTTGGCCTTCCGTCTCTCTTGGTCCCCTCTGCCAGACATGGCGGAGAATGAGCCCCCGAGGGACCCTCGCGACCTGGTGAAAATGGCCGCCAAAAAACAGGGCGCCACCGTCCAGAAATCACCAACGGGGGCAAGTCAAGGTGGGAGACGGCCCGGACAGATCCAAATCGAGCAAAAGGCTCCCTTACACTGCTTCGTTGTTGGGTCAGCCACCGGCCAGACACATCGGTAGAGAGACGTAGTCAGAGCGGGAAACGAAACCGAAAGTTAAGAGGGGGACTCATGAGTCGAATCCCACTGCCACTGTTGTTCAACTTAGACACGGCATCAGAGCCTCGCCAGGTCCCGGGAGTGCCCCGAGGCAGGCCCCAGAAAGTTCGATTCGACGTATCTTTGGTGCCCCCGGTCCAATTCAAAATCCGAAACCAGTATTGAGATCAGCCCAGGTTCCTCTTCAATAACCCATGTAAGAATCCAGGATATTTTCAGGATAATATGCCGGGAGTGGCGGGGGTCCGGAGAGCTCCGAGCTCACGCGGCCATCACAGATGCCCGCTAAGCTCCTCCGACTATGCTTTCTTATTCCGCTATATTTCTCCAGCAACTTTACCCAACATATTAACAAACTACCTTTCCCATGAGCAGAAGGGACCGTGGTAGTTTTAAATGAACCAATCACAATAGAGGAGTTAAGAACGTGGTTCAACCAGATTTCCCCCTTTTTCTTCATGTGACGGTTTACCATGAGTAAACCTGTTATTCCTATTTCTACATTGAAACAAACACAGGACAGCCCAAATAACTTTGCACTATGCATTTGCTAAATCATCTTTAAACGTTACTTCTTCTACAAAGAAGCACGTCAATAACATGAGGATATCAATTGCAGTGTACAATGAAACGTAAATGAAGATACTCCCTATTACATCTCCAGGAGGGTAACTTAGATGGTAAATTGTAATAATCTCCCAGGGAAGCATAATCTTAGCCTCCATGACCTTAATAGAATTGAACCTTTCCTTTACGACAGTAAGGAAATGTTTTATTCTATGACAGGACTGGAGGATCAGATTATAGTAGTTTAGCGTTTGCTCGCTGCGAGATAATCCACACTTCCCAGTCATTTAAAATAGAGGTGAATTTACAAGACCCGTCAGATGCTCTCATGATATCCTACATATGAACTCAAACAAGAAAAGCCTGTGAGACCAAAGCCTCTCTTGCTTAATGAGCTCTGAAAATGTAGGCATCTGTACCGGTTTCCTACTTAACCCATCTGACCCATTTAGCGATGATTAAGGTGTCATCAGCCATGAATGTATTTTTAGTACAAGCAATAGTTGATTAGGTCTAAGTGGTCTAATTTCTTCAGTCAAGGACAGCTTTCAAGCACTGTACGATGCCCAGTTTAGGAGAGTCCTTAAATTCAGGGTAAGACACAATTTTGTTATAACCACTGCTATGTTTAGAGATAGAAAAGGTGACTTTGTAAGGAGTAAACATTCTACCTGATAGTTTCAGGGCCCGGATATCTGAATCCTTCGATTATACCAAGCACAACAACATAACAAGCTGGTCAGTTCCAAAATGCGTGTGTTGCCATTATAGAAATAGATTCAGTACCTTAAGGCATCTACAAACCAGTGGGTGTTCACCCATAACTACATGGTCCAAAAGCACATGACATGCTGAGATGGCCGATCTAAAAGAATTTACGGAAGTGTAAGCTTTACCGGCCAATTCCGTTTCTGATGTAACATTCAGTACATACACAATATCGCCCCCACTGGATCAGGATCCCATTCCAGACATCAAGAATGTCACTGTTCACAAAGCTATCTGTACTGTTTGACCATACTCTCTGAAAAGGCTGGTCTAAGAAGATCTCCAGCATGTTTTGAAAGTCCAGAGACTGATCAGCCAGTCTTGTAATCCTCCACACCATATGTTTCAATGTCTTCCTTCACTGGATGGCAAGATTGTCCTAGAGGATCCTGCAGAACGGTCTGAAGAGGTGGGTAGGAGGCATGGGTTGGGAGGGGAGGATGGATCAGAGAATAAGGAAAGTTCCATCATGATCTAAAACCACACTTTCGAACTCCAGATTGAAGTGATGACTACTACGAGCGCTCCTTGCGGTCTTACCTCAACCGCTACTCTGGTGTTCAAAGAGAATGGGGTAAAAGGCATAACTGTCTGAAGAGGTGGGTAGGGGGAATGTGTTGGGAGAGGAGAATGGATCAGAGAATAAGGAAAGTTCCATCATGATCAGAAACCACACTTTCGATCTCCAGATTGAAGTGATGACAACTAGGAGCGCTTCTTGCGGTTTTACCTGAACCGCTACTCTGGTGTTCATGGAGAATGGGGTAAAAGGCATAACTGGTCCCTGTTACCCAGACTGGAAGAAAAGTTATGTGTCACTACCACTTCCGGATTTGGCCTCCAACTGTAGTAACGAGTTGGTGGTCCACACAGAATGTCAACATATCAATCTGTTAAGGACCCAAGCGCTTCATGATGGCTTGAAACAAATAAGAAAGAAGCTCCAATGCACTGGAGTCACGGGTATGCCGAGATTGCCAGTCTGCAGTCCGGTTTTGAGACCGTGGAAGGTATTAAGGCATGACTGCTATTTGATTCTGCAGTCAGAAGTGACATGTATCTTTTGCGAATTTCACCTAAACCTTTGATCTCGTGCTGCCTAGGAGGTATATGTTCCGCCCTGTTGACACAATGCTCATCTTCAGTAGGAGGCAACTGCTGACTTTGTTCTTTGCCTAGAATTTGACTGCGAAGGAACCAGTCATGAGTTTCAAGCAGTTGACATGCAAGGGCAGTTCCTCTGCTAACCATTTTCCTATGGTAAAAAACTCCCTGGAACTGGATCCCTAGTGTGACCTGCTGCAACTGACTATTTGAAAGTCTCAAGTACAGCAGACGATCGCTCTCCTATTCCATGTCTCCATGTGTTTAACACAAAATGAGTCTGTTAGATGATAATCTAAATTATTCCACAGCAAATCGAGGATGAAAAAACTGATGTGATTAAATGAAGGAAACTAACTTTTAATAACACACTATTCGTTCCAAGGGGTGTAAAAGTTAGGCAACGAGATCAGCTCTTTGAGCAGTGATACTAAAGGCCTGTTTGTCAGTTGACAAATAGCAAGCTGCATTTGTTGCACGACGCCTAGGATAGAGGATGATCTTTAAAAGCTCACCAACAAGGACTCCACAAGGAAATAATCAGTATTTTAACAAGAGGGATGCAGTGTGGGGACCACATTTTGGCATGTCTGTATATTAAAGCACAGGGTTCAGGTAATAACCTTACGAGTGTTGGGGGTTAGTATAAACACTCTCTTTAATAAATGAAACTTAAGTCCAAGAGAAGAGGCAAGATTAGAGACACTCACCCTCTGACTTTTTAGGGTAAATCATATACAAAATTCATCCCCAAAGTACGTTCTGTTTAAATTCTGTGTCCAACACTAGAATAGGGAACGTGGTTTACGAGGCATCAACTGTGGACAAAAGACACACTTGCTCTTGAGATTCTGGCGTCCTTCGGGTCACTAGCGATATCCACTTGTCTTGCAACCTATGGAGAAAGGAGCTGTGCTACCAGAGCAGGACCCGACAGCAAAGAATACATTTGATTGTGCGCTGCGTCTAAAGTAATCCGCTCCGGTAAGCGCAACGTGCGACTGCTCCTGAAAGTACAATTTAAAGGCAACAAGCAGTGCAATTTAAATAACAATTAAAATACCATCAAGATACAAAGGGCATAAACAAGAGCTACACATTTAAATGGTTGCTAGTGAAGTGGAAAGGCGGTGTGGGGGGTAAAGTCCGGTTGGATCACATTGTTTATGTACTCAACATGTATTGTGAGTGGTTAAGTTAAAACTACCACTGCCTTTTGTGTTCATGGACTGTTAACATGTTATTGGTTAGAGCTGCTGGAGAATTAAAGTAAAGTAAGAAATCATAATCTGAGCCTCTGACTGGACATAGATTATTATTCCTTTTAGGAGGTCTATTTCTGTTGCTCCGTGCAGGAATCGGAGACTATATTTGAAAGTTTGTTTTTCATTATTTTTCGTTTTATAATGAAGGCGCAGAAATAGAGTAGACGTGCAAACAAAATCCATTATTCACATGGAATGAAACAGACAAGCTTGGAAACGAAAGAAAGTGAAATTTCTTACACTGGTGTAATCTTACATCATTTTGCATTACACTTGGTTACGTTAAAATCCGCTATTTCGCCATGTTGCATATTTACGAAGCACTGGTAGCATAGAAAATTGCATTAGCACACTGGTAGACAAAAACAACCAAAATGCAAGGGCTGCTGTAGCAGAATTTGTATATTTTCTGCATTTTTTGCGCTATATAAGTCCTCACATCCAAAACACACAGAAGGACCAACACAGCCCCAAATATCAGTTTTTTATTTCACACAATCTTGCATTATTTTTCCATAATTGTCTTATCACACAAATGTAAATTATATGAATTTTGCACGCCCGAATACAAAAACTATGCTTAATGATTTTTTTTTAAGCCAATAAGTGGCTGACACTTCGATTCAACTGATGCAATAGATGTCCTGGATCACCATCAAGCAAACATCATTGGAGATGTCGCAAATGCAGTCAGAAACTGATTTGCCACACTGTGCAAAAAAACAAAGCGTACCCAAAAAGCAAAATCACAACAATACAGAGGTCTCCAAGTTGGTTCTTTGGATGACAAAAGCAAGATGGGTGTAGTGGTACTGAATTGAAAGGACGACGGATCCTATAAATCCATGGTGTAGTTTTAGGGTCCTACCCCTTTCCTTGGCTAACTGCTTAGTGCATATTACACCATCATTTTGGCACCTTCATTAAAAAATAAAACAACCCTTCTTGGGTTTCGCCTGCCGAAGGCTGCGCTCTGCGCAGCTCTTCAGCGCAGGTGAAATCCTATGTCGACAATAAGCACTTAGGGAACGTCCCCCGGCTCTCATTGGCTAGCTCCATAAATGGAGGCTAGCCATTGAGTGCCGGATCTGTCCGTCAAGGCCGGACCAGATTCGGGGGCGTTCCCGAGATTTTTTCCCAGGGCGGAGTTACGTTGTTTCCCGTTCCCTCCCCTTTCACTGAAAGTGATTTCAGATGCGCTGTCCATTCCCGCCCCCTCCGTGTGCCTTTCCGCCCCCCCTCGCTGTCATGTGCACGTTTCCCGCCGTCCGTGTCCTCTCCCGCCCCCTCCCGCCGTCCGTGTCCTCTCCCGCCCCCTCCCGCCGTCCGTGTCCTCTCCCGCCCCCCTCCCGCCGTTCGTGTCCTCTCCCGCCCCCCTCCCGCCGTTCGTGTCCTCTCCCGCCCCCCTCCCGCCGTTCGTGTCCTCTCCCGCCCCCCTCCCGCCGTTCGTGTCCTCTCCCGGCAGACTTCCTTTGTCCCACCCTCTCTCCCCCAGCGTTCACTGAAGAAAGAGGCGAGGCGTTTAGTCTGCCTCCACCCCCAGGGCTCGGCCTGGGCGGGCCCTCTGCCAACCTTGCCCCCGCTGCAGGCGTGTCTCTGCCTTGGCCCCTCCTGCTGCTGCCTCCGCTGCCGCTGCTGCCCGGGTCCCAGCGGTGTGAGTCGGGCTGCGGGGCTGGCGGCAGGATGCATAGGAGCAGCGTGGACACCATCTCCGGCACTGCCGACTACCTGATCTGCCCCAACTGCCGGAAAGCGCTGCGGCGGCAGGTGAGCGAGCCTCGGGCAGTCATAAACAACAAACTTCCTCTCCACGGAGCCCCCTCCCGGTGTAACAGGGCATTGTCATATATTACTGTTGTACACACTGTATAGCGCCGACTACAAGCTCAGTGCTTTAAAAACAGTAGAGCTCTGGAGGAAAGAATGGCAAAGAATGCTCTTCTTTTACTTCTCGCTACACGAACACTGCTTAAAACTGGATGTATATAGCGCGTCTTATTTACTGGAGAGGCACTGAAAAGGTACACATTTGGGACAAATATTTTCGCGTTTCATCTACGCCCAATGCCGAAGTGTTTGCACAGTGCAAACTTTTATAATGTCTTTTGCACAGGGTGTATTTATTATACGCCCCAAAATAATTTCTTTGCCTTATTACTATATTGAGTTAGTCAAACGTATTTACGTTAGTATCACGCACATATTTACCTTTCTCTCATTTGTAAGTGTATAATAGTCATGTACAAGTGTGATTATATCTTTGCTATAATTTACAAAGTCGTGAGTTATTTGTTTAAGTAGTTATTTTGGGAACCATAGTTTTACCTCTTACAGTGCTTCCTATTTCGGAGTCCTTCCACTTTACTAGCCCACTAGTATAACTTGATTAAAGATTGCGTTTTAATCGTCTACTTGTTGCTACATTAGCTTTGTCGGCTAATGGATTGCAGCTCCCCCTTGTGCCACAGCGATCAAGCTGTCAAACCACACGCAGCCCGCACAGGACTCTTGTGTTTATTGACACCACAGAGTGGTAGATGAAACCCAAGATTCGAGTTATGGAAATCTAGCGCATAAACCTCATTTCGGTGGGTCCGGCTTAATTTTCTGGTCGTTTTTAGTAAACCTCCAAACCATGCCTTCAGCACGGTGCAGTTGGGGAATGTAAGAAATTAAACCCTTGAAAGATTCACGCTGGAAAGCATATTTCAGTGTGGGAGTTTAAAAACATACACCAAATGTGAGCTCTGCAAAAGAGACTTGAACACACTTAAAAACACGCCCCCTTACTAGTGTGACGGCTAGAAAACAGGCGTGTCAATGGGGCTGGAGGAGCAAACCCGTTTAATGTGGGAACTGTGCCACCAAAGCTGCCCAGAGGCAGGGATTTGTGAAGACACCACTTTCCCCTTGGTCCTAGGATTGACAGCAGTACTTAGTAGGAAGTCGGCCAAGCTATCCACGAACCCTCGCCTACTGCACGTACCAAATGTAAAGTTCAAACGATATGCACGTTGTTCATTTTCGATACCAGTTAATTAAATGGACAGGGGAGTTAAGGATCAATAAATCAAAAGTAAATTTGGCCGTCGGGAGCTATCACACGCTGCGCACAAATGCCCTTTTGTTTGCAGCCGTTTAGTAGAAAGGGCACAGTGTTTGCTGAGTGCAAATGAATTAAAATTGCTGACCTGTTGTAATTTCACAAAAAGCTTCTGGACAGAAGGCTAACTCGCGGTGACTTTATTCTGCCTGCATCTATCTTTTTGAAAACTGCTCATTGCTTGAATTTGACGAATGAGACCATGTGGTAGATATGATCTTAAACACTGGTCGAGATTTTAGTCTGGAAATTGCGCTTTTCCTCTGTGGCTCAGGCGAGCTGCCAATCAAAGTTGTTTTTCAAGCCTCTTTCCCCAGCAGTTGGCAGCTGCTCCGTAAAACGTTCTTATGAATCTGCTGTAAAGATGTAACCTTTTCCCCATTAATCTCAAACCTGGCTTTCGCCAACAGCATACAACACTTACATTTTTCAATCCCGACAACCCATTTTAACTCAACCCTTTTTTTCCCCCACAGCTCTAGGATCAGTTTACAGTTATTGCTCTAGAGCCCCTCTACCAGTGCAGAGAAAGGGGCTGCTGCGGGGAAGCCCTGTCTCAATTAACCCTTCATGTGCCATTGTTTCCCTTTTATACGAAACTTCCAATTCTTTTGACAGCGACTTGTAAACAAAATAGGCCATTTAAAGACATGTTCTTGCCACAGAAGTGCATTCATATTATCCAAATCACTCACCAGAGTGACTTCTAAAACCAGACACTAGACAAGGGATTTCACTCTTAGGAATTGTTGCCAGCCCATCTGGTCTCTCATATGAACTCAGTACTGTAGAAAAACGCCTGTGCATGGCCCACTTAAAAGACCGTTTGATGCATTTTTATAAAAACTTGATTTCTTTGGGTACCTCAGAAGGAGTATGTGCAGTGCTTGTAACAAGCTTCACAGCAACTTTCTGGGGCTCTTGTCCTTAACCATGCGGCTAGGGCACCCACCTAAGATCCAATGCCTACTCACCAGTGCCATACTGACGTTGTTTTACTTTTCATGGGCAGGCTATCTTGATGCCTTCCTCAAAGTAACACAGCATAGTTAGGCCGCCAGGTTAACCTCTTCTGAGTTTATGGCCACGTGGTGAGGCCGGAACGATTTCACTGGTCTCACTGAATGTGCTCACTGTGCAGACGTTCATGTCAGGAGAGGAGACACCTAATCCCAGTGCCCTAGAGTATGGGACTTTACCTGTTGACTCATAAAAGATAATTGCCAAGTATCTACTTGACAATGGCGCTGGTATACCACACTGAGTATAAAAAGGTGCCCACCACATTTTTGGCTTTTTTTTCGGCATTTAAATTACGAACATATCAATCCATTGGAAAACTTGAGCATCCCTTTGAAGTCTGACGTGCCCTTTGTTGGCCCTGTTAAAAGTCCTACCAGAGCAGAACAGTTCTGGTGTTGTAATAATCGTGAAGTTTACATAGCTTACATTTGTGTAGTGAGTAATGTAAATTATTCTGTTGCGTTCAATGCAAATACTGTGCTAGCATATCCCAATTCCCTTTTTATTTTACGTTGAAAATACACAGGCGTATTCTTTCAGTGCACTTCAAAAGCGCTATCAATATAGATTTGGGAATTTTTCATATTATTCTGGCCCAGAGACACCAGCTGATGTTTAAACTGAGGGAGTTTTTTTGCTAAAAACCTACCTTTAATCCGTGTGTAGTTTCGGTTTGTGCGTGCGCAGTCAAGGAACCCTAGCGTTGTGCATGTTTAGTGTGCACACACTTGTTGTCAGCAGTGCCACTGCCCAACTTGCAGTTGGCTACCGTGAACATAGCAGTAACTCGTAATTCCGAGGCTTCCATTTTACAGCACTGTATATTAAACAGGTGCTGTTTGGTGATTGACCCAGGTCAGAGTTAAACTCAAAGGGCCTTCCTCATTTCGGCACACAAGTGGGCGGTCTTAAAAAAGACAGCAGCTTAAGTTGGCTAAGTCTTTGCCTTTTAAAGAGAAACACAATGCATATGGGCAGTGTTTCTTTACGAATAACATTAGTGCGGGAACTAGGGAGGCCTCCTTTCCAAAAGAAAATACCGGCCATCTGTTCACTTTGTAACATTCTGCAAATGCCCGGACAGGAATCCTAAGCAAAACTTTACATAAAACCGTCTGTATAATATTTTACATGGCCTTTTTGTTTTTATTTAATTTAATTATCAGTTGGGGGTTATTAGGACAACCGTACAGCACACTGAAGTGTAGCTCAGCTGCTGTGCAAGGGTTAGCTGCTGCTCAGGGTTTAGCTGCTGTGTGTGTGGCTGTGTGTGTGTGGCTGTGTGTGTGTGGCTCTCTGTATGTGTGTGGCTGTGTGTGTCGCTCTCTGCATGTGTGTGTTTGTGTGTGGGAGCAACAGCAGTGTGAGAGCGACAGCAGTGTGAGAGAGACAGCAGTGTGAGTCTTCTAGGGAGAGCATGGTGTGTGGGAGAGCATGGTGTGTGAGAGGCAGCAGTGTGTGAGAGACAGCAGTGTGAGAGACCTTTTATTTATGTTTTGGTTTTGGAAACATAAATAAAACGCATTGTTATCTGCAATATCATTAGCTCAAACTCGCGTAAATACGCGACCTATTGCATTGCAAATGCTATAGGTCTCATTTGCGAGAGATTAAGCTATTGGCATTGTAAATGACAATGCCATTTATTTATTTATTTTCAAAACCAACACATAAATAAAAATTGTCATTTACAATGCCAATAGCTCAAACTTTTCAAAAGGCGAAACCATTGCATTGTAAATGCTTGTTTTAAGTTCTCTTCGAAATACAATGTTTTATACTTGTATTTCTGAGCCAAGAAGTTGTCCCAAATTAAGGGCACGTTATAGATTACTTCAACCGCAAAAGCTGAAAACCCTAAATGTAGTTGCACTGAGGAGGTTTCTTTTACATGCAAAGATTTGCCATTATTTAGGCTTCTAGGGAGAATGTTCTGAGAAAGCTACTCCTCAAAGCTCTACTTTGCAGATTCAATGGTTATGGCAAGTTTGTGATATCAATTAACATTCTGGGGTGGACATGGAATTAGAGGGACTGGAGTACCTACACAGCAGTCAACACCCGACCTGTATACCTCAACCGCAGTCTCTCCTTCTATACACACACACACACACACACCAGACACAGTGGCAGCTCATCAGCTAAGGTGGAGGAGCAGCGCCCCACTGATTTTTAGCAATGTAGTAAAGGAAAAATAAAATGACAACTCAACGTTTTCATTTGATTTGTTCCTGGTCTGGCAGCTTTGCGGGGTGGGGCTGCTCCAATGACAGAGGAGCAAGGGGAGGAGTAGTTTGCCCATGCCAAGTGTGCATGAATGTTTGGCCGGCCTTCTCGGTCCAGCCAAACATTCATGCACACTTTGCATGTCCTCCACCCAGGATGCATTACAGCTTGGGTGGAGAACATACCCAGGCTCTCATTCCCTGGCTGAGCGCTGAACCACGGCGTTCAGACCAATCACAACGCAGCATTGCAGCGTTGATTGGTCAGGGGAGCCAGAGTGCTTCCTGTTTTGTTCCAGACGCAAGGAGACAGGCGGCGATAAGGTAGGTGTTTTTTTTTCTTTTCTTATTTTTTGATTCTCCCCGCCATTCCCGCCTCTCCCGATCCATGCCAGCCGACACGGACCAGACATCTCCGCTTTGCCCAACTAGCCATGGCCATCATCCCACGGACACGCAAGACCTCGACCGGAGCAAGATCCTTTTACCTCGCTACAAAGACCTGGAACTCCCTGCCTCTACATCTCAGGCAATCACGGTCTCTGCATCACTTCAGGAAGAACCTGAAGACCTGGCTCTTCGAATGAACCGCAGACACCCTCCCACCCCCCAGTTCCTCGAGACCTTGACGGGTGAGTAGTTGCGTTTTACAGGAGACCCGATTGATTGACTCACAATGCACTGACCGCACCCTAAACACTCTGCTTCCTTGGTAGATTCAGTAATTATGGGTAATGCTTGTGTCCTTCCAAACCTGTTTCCTGTGATTGCTGTTCATTCAAAAGGGTACTTTTATTTATTTTACGTTTGACGACCTCACCATAATCGCACTAGTTATCGTATTGAGCCTCTGCAGGTTCCTGTCAAGACATTATAGCATTTCTCCAGGACTGAATTGACTGCGGGGAAAGTGTGCAGGGTCGACTACTGGAGGACAGTAAGGAAAGTAGACTGGGAAAAAAAGATGGCCTGCTGTTAGTGAGGTACAACTCATAAAAAGGCTAATGTATTGCAAGTAGCCTGTTGTGAAAGATTGGAAGGAAAGGGAGATGGAACAGTTAATATAGGAAAGGAAAGAGGATGCAGACTTTGGTGAGAGAAGTGGCTTGTTACCTGTAATGTGAGACTGGGCCCGGGTCATGGAGATTGTGCTAAGTGGATAGGAGGATATACAACATGTAGCAAGAGAACCTATATCGAGAGACTAGAAGGAAATGGCAAAGAACTGTCAGTGGAAGAGGCATAGAGTCTACATAAAAAGGAGAAGAAAAAGGTTTAGCTCCTAAAGTGAATGTGTGCGGAAGAGAATTGTTTTAAGAGAGGTAGTATGACTGCTCGCTACTGGACAAAGGGAGTCAAGTGTACCTGGGAGTCTGCAGTAGACTAGTAATGTGCTTGTGCTGGCGCATCCGTTTGATTTAGTCAGGATGGGTGGAAAAAGTGGATTTCTTTACAGGACAAGAAGATTTCTGCAGCAATTTGCCCTTTGAAAAGTGGATTTAAATATAAAAAAAGTAAAATATTTCCCACCACCAATTGCAACAAAATAAAAATGTTGGTGCTTATTCCTAAATTCCACCTGAAGGTAAAAGTGTGATATTGGTTCCAGCATAATACAAAATATCGCAACAATCTTTTCACATGCATTGAGAGTCTTTTTGCTTCATGTGATAAGTCAGAGTGAAGACAATCCAGCTGCACCACAACCTTCTCATTGGGACTTACCTTTTGCAGAAAGCAAGTCAAATTAAAGTATGCAAGCATGCCAACATATCTACACTGATGGTTTAATTTGGTTACTATTTCTTTGGAATTGTTTAGACCAGGAATCAAGTGCTAGAGCTTAGCTTTGCTAATTATAGCTGCCACAAAATGTAACACCTTAAATTAGAATGTGCTGGCTGTTTTCCCTTTTTTAAAGCGCTTTCATCCTTGAACTCCCATTGTTCCCTCTAGTTATCCTGCTGTGAAAGTCTGACCTTTTACAGCCAACACTCAATACCACTTCAATTGTTGATTGTGATCCCTGTCCTCTATAGAGATAAGCAGAGGAAGGGATTCCCAAGGATAGATGTTGCCAAAAGACAACAGTAAGGACAGATTCTATATTGAGGTATCAGGGTAATCACGGATCCCTCACTCTGATGGACCCTATATCGGAGGTGTCCACTTTTTCTGAGAAGCTGGTATGGTGTCAATCAAGTGATATTTATTTGAGCTTAATGGTCTAAACCGCCAGGCTCTATAATTCCCCTTCTGTGCTTTTACATCCACGTGAGTAAGAGCAGATACTTTTCACTGTTGTGTTTTAGCCATTTTAATTGTTTGAAGTTCATTTTTTTCCTCTTCGGCAATATCCTGTGTTGGGTTTAACGATGATGCACCAAAGCCACCAATGCCACTGTACTCCTGTTGGATTAAAATGCTACTCCCTTTGGGTAGCTGACCTCCCAGAGATAGGAAAGTCGAGCAGTCAGAACTCTCTCTAGGTCCTAGTAGGGCACTATATCTTACATAACTCTCAAACTCCTTCCCCAGTCAGTGTAAATGCAGCCAAGAAGAATATAGCTTAACAAGCAAGGACAAATTGCAGTTAAAGGTAGTATTTATAGAAAAGACAAAAGGTGCTCACACCTTCTGGTTCAGAGATAGGACTGCTAAAAATGTTTGAATATGTGTGGTAGGTTTTCAAATGACAGTTGAGCAATATGGCCAATATTATCCTCTGCTGCTTTGTCAGTGAGCTCTCCACTTCCATCTGGAATGTCACTGTCTACTCTTAGTAAATAAAGTTTTGATTAATGGGTCAGAGATGCCAGACAAATAAATATGTTGCAGCAATGCTGCTAGAAATAGGTTTACTCTGTATTTCAAATATTTCTGTCTCAGAGAATAAACTGGACAATGCAGTGGAATTAAACCCCAACTGCTGAGTTTTCAGATCAAATATATTTTTGTTTAAATCCCTTTTGCTTAACAGCAAACTATCCAAACAACAAATATACCAATGAAGTCCAAAAAATGTTTTTTATTTCACAGGATTTGTACATAATAGGATTGTGGCTGATTGTCACTTTGTAACTGTGAAAGCAGAGCGAAAAAGGATGCTTTTTGGTGAAGAAGAATAGTCTTCCTTACAAGACACATTACTCTGGCTGAAGAATAATGTGGTCATGAAGGCTGATAGATGGCACTGTGGTTTCAGCTAGGACTTAACTCAATACCATGGGGCACTGTCAGAGACTGGTTTTCACTTTCCTTTAGAAAGGTGCCAAAGTTTGGATGACTTTTTAGATTTCCAGAGTTGCACCTAATCCACTTTTGACAATGTAGAGGATGTTAAACTCCACTCTCTTTACCATTTAAGAAGATATAGTTGTCTAAGGGCCATTTTGCTGTGCAAGGATTTCTGTAACTTGCAACATAAGTTGAATGTGTTGTTCTGCATCGTGTTGAGTTTCTGTATCTTTCCTCACGTTGCCCAGCATTGATAGCACCAACACTTGTCAACTGAATCCAGTAACGATGAAGAAACGGGATCATTTCGTAGGAGCATAAGAAAAGTGCTTTTTTGGTTACTTCTGGTTAAAAGTTGAAATGTACTCCAACGTTTTTTAAATCCTTGGCACGAGTCAGAAAGGATTTTCGTTGCCTCAGTTTGTCATAAGGAAGGCTATCTCCAACTCTCAGAATGTCAGTTTTTAAACTTCTCAGGCACACATAGGTCTCCTTCAGCGTTCAATCTCTCAGGGAGCTGTAGATAATCTCTCTTTGTTCCTTGAGTCGTCCACTCCGATATGAAACTGAATCGCCTCCATGTACATTTGGAACTGAAATTGGGATTCCAAGGTCAACTGGGAGAACACTCTCCTGTATTTAATAGACAGACATTGGCATAGAGAGAGAGTCCATACACCTTCATGGGATATAATTCACAGTTGATTATGAGGAACCAACTTTAATTTGTTGACTAAAACAGTTACATACATTCCAGTGAGCTGTGCACATTTTTCAAAGTGGTCCATAATACTTTGTTTCTTATTGTGTAGTAGGTGCGACAGGTGAAGATTTATCAGGATTTTAGAGTGATCTTCACCTAGAAACGAATGCACAACTTCTCTGAGATCTGAAGTTGTTTCTGTCCTACTCCCATCAGAATGTAGACTGCTTTCGTGATGAACCAATTTAGGTTCTATGAAGTCTTGCATCGGTATTGGAACTTCTCTTTATAAAATGTTGCTAATGAATGAAAGTTTAGCAATAAGTCTCCAACACTGGAGATCCAGGAAGTGGACTAAAAGTATTTTTAATAACCAAGTGATTATTGCTTCATTTCTTTAGCGTGCTAGTGACCACTCCCCATAGACGAACGCAAAACAGCTACACGTTTTCCGGATATAGCCCCCCGATCCTAGTGAAAGCCCTCCCTCCCACCCCCGTCTAGTAGGTGATGGCGGTGGGCTTTGGACCCATGCTGAAATAGTCTTAGGTAGGGAAGAAGCAAAGGGCCTTCTTTGCCACTTAAAAGTCCCCGAAAGGGGGGGGGAGGAGCCAAGCTCGTGTCCGAGATGGCAGCGCTTTAGCTCGGCTCCGTCTACTTTCCTGTTCGAAACATAAATCCTGCCTTTATCCTGCCCCGGGAAGACAATTTCTGCTACGCTGTGGATCTGCGGCGATCTCTAGGCACTTACCGTCTGTTCCGGTTGTCTCTGGGTGCCGTGGTTCCGGAGCTGTGCCTTCGCTCGCTTCGGGGCCTTTGGAGCGGACTGGCCTGAGTCTCCTCGGCGGCGCCGGACGGGGCGCTACGCTATGGCCGGCCTTTGATGGCGCAGAGGGCTCGGCCGACGAGGCGGTTGTGCAGATAGGCCGGTTGCGGCTTTCTGGCCTGATCAGACGGTCCCGCGGCCTGAGGTGGAGGCGCTGCCTTTCGTTGACGGGGCTGACCGTAGATGTGGCCTGTCCCCCCCCTTTGTTCTCCGGTCCGGCCATTTTGAGTGCCTCCGCCCGGACTTGGAGAACGGGGCCGGTGGCATTGGGGGGCCTGCGATCCTCCTTCTTCTGGTGGCCCCCCTTCTTGCTCTGGAAGTGCCTCTGCTGATGGTTGGCTGAATTCTGTTTGCCCTGCTGCGGCCCGGGCCGGGGTCGAGGATCGCTGCGACCCCGCCGGGCTTCCAAAATGGCGGCCGACACTGTATATCTCAGCCGGACCGAGATGGGCGGCGGTGGTCCACGATGTGGCACAGAAGCCGGATACTGTAAAGGTGTTCCTACACTTGCCGACGTCCTCGCCGCCCTGCGCTCCTGGGGTGCTCCGGTGGCCGCACCCGCTGATAACCTGGAGGAGGCTTGTTTCGCTGGGCCGTTTGAGCCCCCCCCTGGCGTGTGCGGCTACGTCGCTACTGGGTGCGGCTGGAACTATCCTGGAAATTATGGACCCGGTGGCTGCCGTTTCTGCGGATATGCGGAGTTCCGCTGCCCTCCATCGTGATGTGTCCTCTCCTGGGCTGTGGGTCGGTAGGCCGGGTCCTGTCCGGACCGGACGCGATGGTTCTTCCTGTGCTTCATCTCCTCGAATGGCCGACCGTAGATCCTGTGCTAACTCCGTTGGGTCGGCTTTCCTCAGATCATCTTCGGAACTGTGCCTGCATTGTGTACAATGGTTTCTGACTGTTCCAGATCATCCAAGTGATACACGAAACATCTTCTGCGGATTGAAGTTTGACCTCCCTGTTCTCTGCCTCCTGTTCCTCATGGTCTGGTTCTTCGTGAGGCGGACTGCCACAGATTTGGAAAAACAAGGACAGGGATGAGACGATTTTGCCTTTGTGGACTGGTGTTTTGTAGTGGTTAGATGAGCGGCTGGTAACGGTATGACCTTGTCGGATTCTTGTCGTATTCCTGTAATGTGTCCTTAGAATCTTTGTCTTCCCGTGGGCTCTGCTGTTTCGGACGGGAGGGTGGGAGCATATGATTCTGTTTTATGGCCCTCTCCCGTGTTCTTTCCTCCCTTGTTCCTCCTTTTCCCCTTTTTTGTCTTTATGGTTCAATCTTGCTTTAGTTCTTCTATATTTCGGGTTCTGATTAGGGCGACAGGCACGCTGCTGGGGAGTAGGCCATAGCCTTCTGCAGGGGTGCAGGGTGGGCTTGTGGGGTGGGGGGTCTGTCATTTCTTTGGGGTTTTTCTCCCCTCATTTTCCTATTCTTGGTTCTATGGCTCTTGTGTGGCCTCTTTTTCGGGGCGCGGTCTCAGCATATGTCCCCCTGGGTGGGTTATTTTTGTTGCACTAACCGTTTGGTCTTACTGTGACTTGGGCTCACTACGTAAATTTGCTCCGGTTACTACTGGTTCTGTATACCGATTTGTGGTTCCCGATCTCGTTTGCCATGGGGCGCGTGCTTGAGGTGGCGTTCTTCCTTTCCCCTTTTGTCCCCTTCTTCCTCTTTTTCTTTCCTTCCTCCCCCCTCTCGTGGGGGGGTTTTTTCCTTATTCTTTGGGTTGTGTGACGGAGGGCTTTATTTGATAAGCTTTTTTCGATTCTGTTTGATATGATATGTTCTTGTTGTGGTGGGTGGGCGCTGCACGGCGGTGGCCAATGTTTTTCTGGCGGGACTCCTATTCTGCCTTTATCGATATGTGTTTGTCATTATTGCGTTATCCTGTATCTTCCAATGCGGCTTGTTCGCGGCCCACCCCGGCCCTCCGAGACTTCCTACCTGTTATTATTCTGTCATTCCCGTTTCTATATTAGAAAATCAACCTTCACGTATCCTGCCCCTGCTAGTTGCTATATGGCTTTTAGCCCTTATTTCCTGTATGCTTTGTTGTGATATTCTGTATGCGTTTCGGTGCAGTTGACTCTGTTTCTTCTTTGTGGTGGCCGGCCCGCTGGGTTGTGGGCCCGTATTTGTGAGCCTTCTCTGTACAATAAAGGTTTAAAAAAAAAAAAAAAAAAAGTCCCCGAAAGGTAAAGGCTTCTCTGTAGAATTATCTTCCTTATGAGCCCCTTCCCTCTCTACCTCACTTCATCAAGCCAGTGATGCAAGGATCAAGCTCTGAGACCATGGTTCCAACCCAACCTACCAGGTTATTTCCCCTCAAAAACCAGATTGGCTGTATCCTCGATGCCGGGGGGGGGGTTGCACCCACTCTTTCACTAGATTATATTGCTAAGAAATTAGGAGTTGGGACATACGCCAGAACGCTTTAATTCTGATTTTAGACTTGGCTGGTAACAGGTAAAGAAAATAACTGTCTGATGTGAATCAGATCTCCTAAAAAATATCACACTATTTTCTAGTAGGTCATGAATTTTCACAGAATATTTTGACAGCAGGAAAATCATTTATTTATTTTTTGTATCAGGCTCTACACTCAAATCTTGCTCCATAGGTTTTTCTCCCTGTGTGTATTCATCATCATGAAACCAGGATTGTAGTGAATTAATATTTTCCCTTTGTTTTAGCTCTTTAGCTCATCAATGTCTTCTTAATACCCAATGGTTTTGATGACTCCGGATACGCCAGTGCTTCTTTAAAGTTCTGTTTGTTTGTCTTTAAATTGCCTATTTCTGCATCCAATTTTATTTGCCTGTTTAACTACTTCTGGGGTTGCAGGCTTTCCTGGTTCCAAAGTTTATATATTTTTGAACCCTATTATGCTCTAAATATATATTAATAAACCACTTCAACAGGATGTTCTTTCATCGTCTAGGGTTTTTCTTTATGTGACCTTTCCTTTTCAAGTGAAATCAGCTTGCTTCAATAGTTTTAATTTCATCAGATATCTTAATGTCTATAGATAACGTTACTGTAGACTTGGGTCTTTCAATTTTGCAACAATCCTTTTGAGAATTGGATCTTGTGCCTCCACCATTTCTGATTAAATGCTATGGAGGTCACAAGTACAGTGATGGTCCCTCTGAACCCCCCATGAAAAATCCTAATCCTCAGAAAAAAAACATTTCCTGTACAGATGATACTTGCTTCCTTTGACATTCCGATCATGATAGAGCCATATCAATGGTTTGCCTAAAGAGCCAAAATGATTGTTTCCATGTGAATCAAGGTGTTGGGATTTAAAGACAAAGCAGACATGCAGTTCTTCGACTTAGGTCTCTTTGGCGACAATACACTCACCCTGTTTTCGCCATTTATGGAAAGCTTTCTTTTGCACTTGGGACAGACCTTAAACAGTGCGCTCATTATGGCACTAAAAGGTCTCAGAATAGGCCTCCTTTCCATGTCAACCAGACGATCACAAATGCTTCCTGGAAGGTGGAGGCTTTGATCAGCCAGTCGTCCAGGTACGGGTAGACAAACACCTTGTTCTTTCTCAAGTGCGCCGCCACCACTGCCATGCATTTTGAAAAAGTCCTGGGTGCAGACTTCAGACCAAACGGAAGTACGGTGTACTGATAGTGGTTGGTGCCGACTAGGAAGCGTAGGAACTTACGATGTTTCTGTGCAATGGGTACATGGAAGTACGCATCCTGCAGATCTACTGCGCAAAGACAGTCTCCTCGATGCAGCCGAGGATAAACCTGGTGCAAGGACAACATGCGAAACTTCCCCCTGCGGATCCACTTGTTTGCTTGTCGCAAATCCAGAATGGGCCTTAACTCGTTCTTGTCCTTTTTGCGCACCTGGAGTATAGACCCTTTCCCCTTTGAAACAGAGGGACGTCTTCTATCGCCCTTTTTCTTAATAGGGTATCGGCCTCCGCTTGGAGCTCGCGCAGCTGGTATTGCGAGCGAACCGGTGGAATAGCTGGAGGGCTGACAAAACGAAGACTGTATCCATTGCAAACAATATTCAGCACCCACTTGTCCTGAGTAATTTTTCTCCACTCTGCCGGGTAATTTGGAATGCTTCCCCCCACCGGAGTGGGTAACAGACGAGGGGGAAGTAATTCCTCAGGGCTTCGACCCAGCTGGGCCCTTATTCCCAGATGAGGCCTGCTGACCGCCTCTGCCCCTCTGATGCTTCTGGAAGGGCTGCCTCTGATATTGTTGTTGCTGCTGCTGGCCAGCTTGGCGACCCTGCCCTCGCTGGAATCATTGGGAGGAGTAGCGCCTCTGGAAGGGGCGGAAAGACTTCCGCTGGTCCTTTGGTTTCTCCAAACCAACCGCCTTCAGCGTCTCAACTTCTGCTTTCATGCGGGCCATCTCCTCATCCGCATGAGTCCCGAAGAGGGTAGTGCCCGAAAAGGGCAAGTTGGCAATACGCTGCTGCGCCTCCGGTTTAAGAGAGCTAAGGCGCAACCAGGAGTGGCATCTCAAGTTTACTCCATGGCAGTACCCGTGAGCAGCCAGGAGAGAGGCATCCGCATCCGTGCTGATTACTTGGTTGGAAACCATCATGCCCTCATTTAAGATTTCCTGAAAATCTTGCCTTCTGTCCCTCGGAAGAAGCTCAATGAATTGCTGCAGGGACTCCCACAAGGAGCGGTCATACCGACCCAGCAGTGCTGTCTAACTCGCAGCTTTCATAGAAGTGGCGGCTGGTGACAATTGAAAGTGGTGAGGTGTAAAGGTTGGGGGGATGAGTGTTGCATTGTGAGGGAGCCAGGCTGACATAAGGCGGGTTTGGGGTGGGGTTGAAGGTCTTCCCCATGAGAAAATGTTGAAAAAAGGAGTGGCAAATGAAGTATTTTAAAGCAAATTTGAGAAAGCAAGAAATCTATTGTGAACATGAAGTCTTGAAATATTAAAATAAGAAACGAATACGAAGAACAAAATGGCATAAAAGTCTACAGTCGACTTTATCACCTGTAAACCTGCAGGCACGTAACCTCGCCTTTAATGCGAAAACCAGTATCTGCATATGTTTTTTTTTTAAACTGCATTATACACTTTCAGCACAGTAGCCAGCTCCTCAGTTTTATTATTATTATTTTATTTTAAGAAAAAATGATCTAACTGTCAGGCGAAGTCAAGTAATAATATTTTGGGAAAAATCCAGTAAATCAACCAAAGAAAGAGAAATGAATTTATGGCACAAAGGTTCCATAGTTAATATGTTATGCAGTCAAGCCACCCCATTAAGATAAAAAAAGATGACCATTACATATACATTGTTCAAACTGGGTTCATAAAAGACAATGAAAAGAAGCACATCTCATTTACTAACGTGCACACTTATTTACCTAAATAAATCATGATGGTTTCTCATTGTGGGCAATGAAATGGCGGTTCTAAAATTCTATAATTACCGGCGAGCAGCAGTCATGATTCATTTGGGGAGATAAGTGTGCGTCTGGTAAAAGTGGAAGCTGCAAACGTAGACAGAGAGCAACAGAGGTGTGCCCACTCTAGTGCTACCGAGATCCGACCTCGAGATAAACAAAACCGACTCCATCCAAAAGAGAAAACAAAATTTAACTGGCACGTTGTAATATCACACATCTTCCTGGTTTTCAGACCAAGCATGCAGGCTGGATTTATTTTTTAATCTATGTACTAGTGACAAATCAACAGTCATGGCCGGCATGACGGGTAGGGTGGAAATGGGGTAATCGTGGGGGGCATGGGGGAGGAGAAGGCGGGAGGAGTTTAATTAAAGAAAATAAAACTTACCCTCCCGGCCGGCATTATGGGGCAAAGAAATATGTGCAAATATTCAAGGACGGATTATTTATTTTTCTTGCGCCAAAGTTTGAATATCTGAGGAGAGAGAGTATGTTCGTATGCATTTCTGGTAGTACCAGCAGTGGGGATACTAAAGTTACAGACAGGTCAGATGTTGCAGGGAACTGAAAGGCAGGTAAGTAGGTAGCTTTAACGCATTCGATGCGGGCAGCGGCAGATCTGTGGTAAGGCTGACATGTTTTAAGGCCTTTGCTTCTTTTTAGACCATCTCCTTTTTATCGCGTGCATCTTCCTTCATTCCTGAATCTCTCTGCCCTGTCTTGGAGGCTTTGAACATGACAGGAGTGCGCACAGCCCGCGCTTCGGTAAGAAAGACGATGTAGCAAACGAGCGCGGAGGGCGCGCAGTGTAAAGTGCCCATGGGTAGCAAGGCAATAAGCTATTTTCTGTTTTTCTTTTCTGCAGTTTGCATCTTCTGTGCCAAACGACCCCAAAACATACAAATGTCATCTCGAAAACAAGTGACTCCCGGCAGTTTCTTGCAAACGCAGTGCGTCAGCCGCGCCGGGTTGCACAGACGGGTCCGGCGGGAGCTTGTCTGTCTGTGTCGGAGATGGCTCGGCAATGAATCCGTGTAGCTGCAGCTGTCTGCTGTCGGGGGAAGAGGGATGGAGAGGAGGCACTGGTAATATCTACTTTTTATGTCCTTCATCTCAACCACACCAGCAAGGTTCCTGCATCAGTTCAAGACTCCCACCGTTCTGGTTTTCAATTCCTGCAGTGCACGTCACGTCATCAGGAAGGCTGCAGACAGCCTCCCTCCCCTCCACCACAGCGCAGCGCTGTGATTGGTGAGGCCGCTGCCCCACCAGCGTCATTTTCTCTCTGTATGCTGCAGCATACAGAGAGAACAGGGAGAGTGGGCGGTGTTATTCGAGGGCAGGGGGGGGTGGCTTGTCCACTGTTGTTCATAGGGACTGTTTGGGCGGCCTCAGGCTACCCAAACAGTCACTATGAACAACAGTGGACAAGCCACTCCCCCTTGCCCTCGAGAAACACCGCCTACCCCCAACCAGGAACTTCTGCTTTCATGCAGTGCGAGAAGGCAGAAACAAATGGTAGTTATTATCGACTACCATTTGTTTCTGCCTTCTCGCACGGCGAGAAAGCAGGGGGGGGCGACGTCCCCATAGAGGAGCCGCCGCTGGCCATACTGCATACCTTTCTCCCTGCCAAATCTATTTGACGGCTCTCCTTGACCGGAGGGACCGTTGGCGAAGGAGCAGTAGAGTGTTGCTTCTTTGCCACTGTAACAATAACCGAATCCGGTGCAGGATCCGTTCTCAGAAACGCCGGATCCGAATCCGGGGGCCTGTACTTCTTCTGAAGCCGGGATGGGGCAAACTTCACCGAGGCCAGCGTCAAGAACAGCTCCATGGCCGGTTCCTCCAACCCTGGCACCAAAGGCAGCAAAGGGCGAGACAGGTGCTTACGCTGTAGCGTTTCAAAGATTACAGAGGTAGAATGGGTGGGCACCGTCAGTGCTATACCCAACTTCGCTGCTCCCCTCAACAGCATGTCCTGAAATGTCACAATGTCATCCACTGGTGACACTCTCGTTGGAGCAGAGCCAGACAAAATAGGCGAATACCTCCTGTCACTGGAAGAGTCCGTATATCTGGTATGCCTGGACCGCGACCTCTCTCTACAACGACGAGGTTGTGACCTGGTTGAAGATCTACGCTCACTGCGAAAGCGATGCCTCCCCCGTGATCTCGGTTTCCTGGGTCTCGCCAGACTCACCGGCACCGGCTGTTGCGGAAGAAGAGGCGGCTGAGCCGGAATCAAAGGCCTCGGTTGTAGAGGCTGAGGAGGTGGCGGTGGAGGAGAAGGATGAGGAGGAGGATGAGGATGAGGAGGTAGTTGTTGTGGTGGTGGAGGAGTAGATGTCCTAGGCCTTGAGGGCGAGTAGGTCCTCGAGTAACCAGAGTCCGGAGCCCTAAGTGCTCTCCTCTTCTTACGAGCAGGCCTCGGAGAGGATGCTCTGGAGGTAGACTCTCCTGAGGAGGACCGCCGGCGCCACCGTGACTGGGAACTCTGATGAAGAGACACTCATCACACTAGACCCCACCTGGGGAGTAGACTTACTCTTCGACGTCGACTTTTCCTTCCTCGACGTGGATCTCCCCGACGTGGCTCTCCTTGGCGTCGATCTTCTTGATGTCGATCTTCGTGTCGACGTTGACAGCAAACGGTGGTATCGCCTCGACGGCAAGCACCTGCCTCTTTGGGACTCAACGCGACGACGATGGTATGTCGACGCCGGTGAAGTCCTCGACGTCGACCTCGTCCGAGGTCTCGACGTCCTACCCCTCGACGTCGAAATCGCTTCGACCCAGGACTCTGGGTCGACGGGGAACAGATGGTAGTCATACCTCTCAACGCCGAAGCCCTCGACGTCGACCGGGACCGGTGCCATTTCCGGGCCTATTCTTGACTGGGGTGCCCCCCAGAGGCCGATGCATGGGCAGAGGATGAAGATAGAGTCCCTCTATGCCCAGACGTCCCACCTGCTTCTTGATGTCTCCTCTCCTCCAGGCCTTTGAGACGAATCTTCTCCCTCTCACGCAGGGTTCTCATGGAGTCAGAATGGCAAATAGCACAGGAGTCAGGTACATGAGAAGCAGGCAGACAGAGTATGCACACTCTGTGGGGGTCTGACTTGGCCTTCTTCCTACCACTCAGGGGACTTGTCGAATAAAGCTGGCATTTCGACAAGATAGAGGTGTTAAAACAGGTAAAAAAAAGACAGCAACTGGAAAAGGAAGACCCCAGACGTCGAGTGAAAAACAAATCTCACTGAAAAATATCCAAAAATTTAAGATATACCCAAAAAAGTAGAGCTCAATGCTCCAGGGTACTGCTAGCAGGAGTCTGAAAAAAGAACTGAAAGTAAACTTGCCTTTGGCTGTGCATCATGGGATACCGAGGGTCTCTGGAGGGTTCCTTAAAGGCACGGTATCCCTTTTCCAGACACATAATGGCAGCCTATGAGGCTTGTCTGTCCAACCCTTTCTCTCTATCATGCAAAGGATTTTTGTGAAGGGAAGTTTCTATATGTGTGGTGAAACTCTGTAAAATGTAATGATATTATTTGGCTATCCTTTTCACTTCAGTATGAAGTGCTGGCCAATGTAGCCTTGTTAATGTCAGGCTGCCTTATTTGTCTTTTATTTTCTCTTAAATGTCTATGCAGGACTGCAGAAGAAGACGACTTAAGAGACTATTTTGATTGCTCCAGGGTCCCCGCACATGGACGGGTCTATTCACAGATTATGACTATACACAGAGATCCCCTACTACAGAACTTCGATTCTCATCAATCAAAAACTCTCTCAAAGATTATCAGTACATCATTGGCTAATACCCTACACTCCCCTAACACCTCTAAATCTAGTGATCTAGTATTAGGGTATTTAGGGGAGCTCCTGGTGCCAGAAAAGCAGATCCTACCGACCCAAAACAAGGAGCACCAAAGAGCCGTAAAAAGCAAGAACCAAGGATGAAGCGACTGACTGGACACCAGCCCTGCCGGCCTGTTCACCTATTCCTGACAATTGCACTGAAGTAGACTCACCCTGCAAACTGCTGAGCTTCCAAAAGCATGGGAAGCCCACCAGAACTAAGACTCTGCAACTCCCAAAGAGCAGCTTACCTGCATCCTGTAGACACCCCAAGAGACCTGTGAGGACTCCGAACCACCACTGCACCTGAGCCGCCTAGCCCAAGCGGGCCAATGATGCTAGCGAAGTTCCCCGGCCCTCCAAAGATAAAGTCCAATATTTAACCGGTGTGGACATCCTGACTCCGCCTACAGCCTCTGTTTGCAGACCCCCTATACTGCGGGCGCTCCAAGAGACGAAAACCTGATGCCTCGAAGTACCTCTGCATCAGGCCATGGAGGTCCAGGAGAAGAGGATCAAAGGTCTCCCAGGTCCCTGGGCATCATGAGACCAATTCCCACAGACTAACACTGGGCACCCAACGCTGTATTGCACCTCTGTACTCGGCTGCCCCAGTGCTGCCCTGTGTGACCTCTTGTTGCTGCCTTGGACCCTGTCAATAATCACCTTCGGTCCAGGAGATTGGCCCCCTAAAGTAGCTGTAAGGAACTTGAATGCAGTACTTGTTTCTCCTCCATAGGTTAACATTGCAAAGTGTTGGCTTTTAAAAAGTAAATGTATTACAGTAGCTAAATGAATGTACTTACCTGATCATATAGATTCTGATTATATATATATATATATATATATATATATATATATATATATATATATATATATATATATATAATAACTCCCTTCTAAAAAGAACGGACAGAGGCCAGAGGGGTTTCCAGGGAGAAAGCAGCTTTAATTGGCAAACAAAGCAACGCAGCTTTTGGGCGGATGCATTTCGGCGAGTAGCCTTCCTCAGTGCCCTGCATTGCATCACCAGCCTCTCTGAATAGTCCCGTAACTGCACCCCTTCATTTGTAGGTCAGTGGGCTCCTCCCCCAAGCAAATTCAGCTCACCTGCTGGCTTCCGCAATATATATATATATATATATATATATATATATACACATACACATATACTTATGGAGTCTTGTGCATCATTTATTGACTGTAGATGTCCAACACTCCTCTTTGATAAGCCTAAGGCTGCTCTACCAAACTGCCGACTAGAAGAGCCCCTTGGGATTGCGAGTGCCAGCGCCTACCCACTTATAAGGGAATACCTGGACTCATTGCACAGTACATCTCTTTTTGATATACTATAGTCAGCTTCCTACTGGGACATTGTGGGCTTACAGTCATCAGCTTGAGTCATAAGGCTCTGCCCAAATCAAAGACCAACAATTTAATTTTTTTTTAAAAGACTACAAACATGTTAGGGCCCAACCAGTAGATGGTAGAATTATGCACAGCATATGAATCTAGGAAATATTTTGTGGTAAACTGATCAAACAAATCTGGTCTAAGCTATCCCCTTGAATTCAAAGACAGCATTTGTATTTAGAGGTAGTGCCATAATTATTATGGATGGTGTCAAGGTGGACCTATGAAGGCTTTAGAAAAGGTATTTAATGTATTTGTGGTTGGCCAAGGAAGAATCGGTTGGTTGATCTTTAGATTTACATTGGGCTGATCATGTGTGGGTGTGTGGGGGAAGGAAGTGCGGCTGGGGTGTAGAGGGTGAAACTACAGGTACCAGTTGGGTTTGGGCTGTGCAGGAAGAGTACCTTCAACAGTGCGTGCAGCCTTTTTTTCTTGGAGATATCCTTGTGATCACATGTCTAAGCATCCTCCTGAATCAAAATAAATTATGGATGCCAAGATGTATATTGTTAAGATTATGGAGTAGGTAGGGATTCTAACTATTCCCTGTCGTGTAAATATTGTGTAAATCTGTGATCACGTGTCTATTCATTTTCCTGAATCAAAAAAAATTATGGATGCTAAGATGTATATTGTTAAGATTGTGCAGTAAGTAGGGATCTAACGATTGCCTGTCCTGTTAATATTGTGTAAATCTGTTGATAAGATGGTATTAAGGTTGCCACTGGGGTGTATGCACTAATCAAGATTCTATATTAAAGTATAAACATTTGTAGGGCAACATGCATGCCTTACACTTTGTGAAAATATAAATCACAAGAACTTGTTTGTGAGCAATGGACGGGAATTTGGCTCATACCCACCCTATACTCGGATACTGCACATAATAATGCTCATTTTGATAATGCAAGCAAGTCAATTCTGGTTTGCTTTTTTCATTTTTTCTAACTTTTGTTTTGTTGTGTAATGGGATTTTTCTTTGGGCCTTAAGGCAAAACATATGGGACTAAAAACAAATTGTGAATTTGTTTGTAAAAAACACTATCTGTCTTTAGATCTATATTAGCATTCACAAATACTAACAATCGTTGGTTAC
Source organism: Lissotriton helveticus (assembly GCF_964261635.1). Lineage (NCBI taxonomy): Eukaryota > Metazoa > Chordata > Amphibia > Caudata > Salamandridae > Lissotriton > Lissotriton helveticus. The sequence continues at coordinate 1,724,420,466 of NC_136061.1, read as the reverse complement.
TTTGCCTTTGCTTGACTTCCAAGCCTTTTTTTATTTTCTATTTTTCTTTTGATGCCTGGTATTGATTGTAACTAAAGGTGTGACACTATCACAATTATGCAATTTAACCAAAACACAATTCTGCAAAGATAAGTCCCTGAGGAAGCAACAAACTACTGCAGAATAGCTGCAGAACACATATTGGTCAATGTTTGAAGGTTAAGCTTCAAGAATTAAAATTTAGCATCAATACCACTGGTATTATGGGATAGGAGAGGCCATACGCAGAAGGGTTGAGAAATGTATGTGGCAAGAAAAGGCAAATTATGCTGCACATTTTGCAATAATATTACTACATTTTGTAATTTTTAAACTTGTTCTATATAATACTGTTTGATACAAAACGAAATGGGCAACCCAAACTACCCTTGAGGGCTCGGGCAAAATGAAATGATAGGGCAAAGGTGCCTTCAAGGGATTTATTCAAGTGTTTAATTAAAATTATTTGTATAGTTAAATTGCAAGGCCAGATGAATGATTTCCTTGATCAATGGTTGATTCCAGCAATTTAGTAACTCAGTGCAATAGTGTGTAAGAATCACAAGTAAGAACATTCATTATCATGCAAGATATGAATCATAAGTGCACAAGCATACAGAAAAAATAGAACAAAGGTGGGTGTATATAGGAAAATATTCACTTTTGAGCTTGATGAATCAAGTCAGGGTACTTTAAAAAAATATATAAACAAGAAGGTAGCAGTATAAATGTGAAGCCTTCACTGTAACAATAGTCAACACCTTTCTTCTTAATGAAAATGGAAACAAATTTCAGAAGAAAAACCGTGGGTCGACGTTTCGGGCTCTCCAAGTGTCCCTGATGAAGCCCTACCTAGCCCACAAGAAGTCCTGAATAGCCAGCAGCTGTTAAGCATGAAATGGTGGCTCCTCAGCTAACAGAAGAGAAAGTGGAAGGAGGGTGTTGGCTACATGATGTATTTACACCCCACTCTAAAACAAAAGACAGGCAACCTGAACCAAAAGAAGCCTGTATGTTAGCACGGTCACCTGTCAGTGAAGAGCTAAAAGTATGGTTCTGAGCACTGACAACTGTTGGTGGCCTCTGCTGGGTGTTAGCCTTTATGGCTGCACTGTCCTTGGCATGGTGGTAGGACCCCATGTCAAATAGCAAGCTAGGCCCCGAGACCCTATTGGTTATGGTGGGGTTGCTCAAGTTGTGGGTAACCACTCTGCTTAAGCTGGGGGTTGCCCTGGCTAAGATAGGATTAGCAGAGGCAGATACCTTTGAGCCCAAAACCAGAAGAATGGGTGAGGACACTAAAAGAGTAGACAAAGGGCATTTAAAATTGGGTCCCAACACTGTTGAGGTAGGTCATCCCCTCAGAGAGAATAACCTAAGCAGGAGCCTGAGAGACTAGGAAAACTCTCCCAGGTTTGGCTGGGCCCGTGGGCTAGGGGATGGGGGTTGTCAAAGTGGGGTACGGCTATTGTAGGAATCCAGCTTTTTGTTGCAGTTCCCCACACTTTTTGCCTGGTATTTGATTCAACTCTGACTGAAGTGGACTGGGTTCCTGCCAACCAGATCCCCTGCATCAGTGTTATTTCACTAAAAATGAACAATTATTTCCCCAAATGACAAAACCTTTAGCACCCCCTTTAAGTATATAGTCAATGGTACCTAGGGCCTGAGATACTAAAGAGGGTCCTTAAGGGCGGCAGCACCCTAAGGGACCCCTCAACAAGCACCTGCAAAGCTGCCATTACAGGCTGCGTATCTTGGTACAGACAAAAGTGAATACAGGACTTGTCACACCTCCCTGTGTGCCATGTCCCTAACCCTGCATGCAATATTTGTAAGTCACCATTACAGCTGGCCTGACAGCCCTAAGGCAGGGGACTGAATATTACATCTGAGGGCATACCTGCATGAGCATGTATGCCCCTGTGCTGCTACTACTGCTAGTACAAGTGACCAGGGAAGCCATTTTTAGGTTAAGCCTTGGCAGCGCGCATGCGCGTTCTGTAAGAAATTCTGTAATCACTGTATGGGCTTTCATGCCGCCTATTGGCTTTTTATTGGTTGGTTCATGGTCCTTAAAAACATTTGCTTTCTAATTTTACACAAAAAAAAACATTTGCTTTCTATTGGTTATCTTTTGTTTTTGGTCCAGCTTTGGGTGATTGGTTCTCTCTCAGCAGATTTTCCCTCATTGTTCTTTTTTGTTGGCCATCTGAAAGCATTCCCGGCTGGCCATCTCACACAACTGCAGTAGTATTTCACTCATTGTTTCTTCTTGTTTTTGTTATAATAAGCACTTGTCTTTCCGAACTTCCATGCCTTTTTTCTTTTCTTTTCATGAATACATAAAGAATGCATATAACTGTGTGGAGGGAGTGCTTGTGCATTAAAGATTAATCCTGTCCAGATGTAGCTGTGGTGCTGCAGGGGCCATGTTTGCGGAGGGACTGCCTATATAAGGACTGGGCATCAGTGCTGTAGAAGCAGTCGCCCTTGAAAGGAGTGCATATGGATGATGCAGAGGCCGTTATTACCGAGGCACTGTGCTTCTTACAGCTGTGCTCCTTTTTTGCATTCTATAATTCATTTAAGTAAAAAAAAAAAAAATAGAGTCAGTCCGCAGTCTTTTGTATGTAGTCACATTTTACTAAGAGCTCTGCTTGGAGCTCAAAGGCGTAACTGCAACAAATGATGGACGGAATGCTGAATGATTCAGACATTCTCCCCCTGTCAAGAGATGTGGGTTAAATCCATTTTTCTTTTGCCCACTACGCCACCCCAGTTTGGACCCAGCCATATGCAAATCAGTCTTGACCCTGTGCCTCATGGGAACAGTCCAGACCGAAATGCCAAGCCAGGTCTTCCCTGGACTGGAAACAAGCATCTTGGTACCGGTTTTGTGGTATGTCAGCCTTCATCAGCCAGGCTAGCTTGAATCCAGGGGCACAGTGATCAGCATGGCTTATTTAACGTTATGTATTTGATTAACTCTGTGAGCTTTTATTGCACAGAAAGCGTTGGCACATTATTTTTTTTAAAAGTGTGCCTCAATTTTACAAATATTTCTTTACAGGTCGTATTTGAGTGGTCAATTAAAGTTTTGGGTTACTTACAACGTGTTTCTTACTTTGTAAATGGAGAGTATTGGCACGTTATTTTGTCAAAATTGCACATTTGCAACAAAAGAACAGTGTTTACTTTGGTGGTCATGTTTCTGCGTTCACTTAATTTATTGGGTTTGTTTATCCTCGTGGGATTTCTGTGCTTTTCTTACTGATGAAAGTTAGTCCACATTTCTATTATTTCAGTATTTCGAATTTAATTGCTTTGTAAGCACCAAAAGAAATTGCTGCCAATTTCTTTTTGCACGCGGTATGCAGTGGTAATTTCTTATTCTTAGTCCTCGAGACAGTGCTGCTAGCTGCAGTGGTAATTTCTTATTCGTAGTCCTCGAGACAGTGCTGCTAGCTGCTTCTCTGGTCTCACTCTTAATTCCTCATTCTAAGTCCTCAAGACTGATGCAGCTGCTTCTCTGGTCCAGTCAGTAATTCCCACATTTTAAGTCCTCTAGGCAGTGCTGCAATTCCTTCTTAGTCCTGTCAGTAATTCCTCATAACTGCTCTAGACAGTGCTGCAGCTGCTTCTCTGGTCCCAGTGGTAATTATTCATTCCAAGCCCTCTAGACAGTGCTGCCTCTCTGGCCCCAGTGGTAATCCTCATTTTAAACCCTCTAGGTAGTGCCACAGTTTTATTTGCAGTGTTAATTAGTCATGGTTAGTCCTTTAGAAATGCTGCTAGCTGCTTGTCTGGTCCATACGGCAATTCCTCATTCTCAGTCCTCTAGACAGTGCTACTAGCTGCCTCTCTGGTCCTGACGATAACTCCTTCATACTCAGTTCTCTATGCAGCTCTGCAGCTGTGTCTCTGTTCCCAGTGGTAATTCCCCATTCTTAGTCCTCTAAGCAGTGTTGCTAGCTGCTTCTCTGGTCCCATCTGCAATTCCTCGTTCATAGTCCTCTCGACGGTGTTACTAGCTGCTTCTCTGTTCCCGGTAGTAATTCATCATTATAAGTCTATAGGAAGAGCTGCTAGCTGCCTCTTTGGTCCTACTGGTAATTCCTCATAATCAGTCCTCTAAACAGTGCTGCGAACTGCTTTTATGGTCTCTTTGGTAATTCCTCATTCTAAGTCTTCCAGACAGTGCAGCAGTGCTTCTCTAGTCCCGTCGATAATTCCCACATTTTAAGTCCTCTAAGCAGTGCTGCAGCTGTGACTGGTCACAAAGGTAATTCTTCATTCTGAGTCTCTGGTTACAGTAGTAATTCCTCATTCTTAGTCCTCTAAACAGTGATGATAGGTGATTATCTGGTCCTGTCAGTGAGTCCTAATTTTAAGTCCTATAGGCAGTGCTGCTAGCTGCTTCTCATTGGTAATTTCTAATTCTAAGTTCTCTAGACAATGATGTAGCTGTTTCTCTAGTACGGTCGGTAATTCACACATTTTAAATCCTCTAGTCAGTGCTGCTACCTGCTCCTCTGGTCTTATCGGTAATTCCTCATTCTAAGTCTCTAGACAGTGCTGCAGCTGATTCTCTGGTCCTAGTGGTAATTCCTCATTCGGAGTCCCCTCGGCAGTGCTGCAGCCAGGCCTGTTCCCAGTGGTAATTCCTTATTCTTAGTCCTCCAGAGAATGCGGATAGCTGCTTTTCTGGTCCTGTCAGTATCTCCCCCATTCGAAGTCCTCTAGACAGAACTGCAGCTGTGTCTTAGTTTCCAGTGGTAATTCGGCATTCTAAATCCTCTAGATAGTGCTGCTTCTCTGGTCTACTCAGTACTTCCCTCATTCTAAGTCCTCTAGACAGTGCTAATATCTGCTTCTCTGTTTCCAGTGGTAATTCCTCATTCTAAGTCGTCCAGACTAGCTGCTTCTCTGGTCCAATCCTTAACTTCTCCATTAAAATGTAAAGAAGCATACATCAGGCAATACAAAAAAAACTAAAGTTATCAATTATTCGAGGGAAAAAAAATGCTAAACATTTAATGGTACCAAGTAAAAAAAAATGAATTCAGCAAACAAACTTCTCAAATACTAAACACTATCCCTTCTAAAACTTGATTTTCATTCCGTGGTACAGCACTAATGTTGTCTAAACGAAGCTCCATTCATTATTGTCTTCACCTTTAAAAGTAAGGTATAATTGCATGGTCGTCATACTTAAAATGACAACAGAGTTACATTGGAACGTTAAGGAGAACCCTGCTGTTGCCAAAATTAATACACAAGTTTGAATTACAAAAAACACACATCTTCAGGAAAACATTACATCACAACCATTATTTGCATAATTGCAGAAGCTCTCACTCTACTTAAACATCTCACAATACCTAATACTATAATTATTTTCTATCTCCTAAAATGACAATTAATATAACACACACCATCAACTACACCCCAATTCCATCTTTCCCAATTTTACTTCCTCTATCTCCCTCTCTCAAGTTCATACACAATTTCAAACTTAATCTCTCACTCTTATTACTCTCTCAATAACTATTGCTAATACCTCTAGGTAGAATTATTTATATTCAATTACTCACCTCTCATGCTAACTCCAACTATTTCACACAAATGTATTTCTAACCCCCTTTACTAACAACATCTTCAAACTTTCATAGTCTATCTCAAACATAATTATTCTTTATATATTATATTACACTAAGTTCAAACCCCTATTGCAATTACTGCAATATGCCATCAAAATATAGCAAAAATTACAAAAACCAATAGCTCTAGCTAAACACTTATAAGTTCCCAAAGGCAAGACATACTGGCTATGCCAATGCTTGTTAAACATGTGCTGGACACTAAAAAAAGAGTTCCTCAGCTACACGATGGCCTCACTAAAAATAGGGATGTTTGGTATCAAACCCCTCATATTGGTCAACCCACACCGTTGCCAGTGTTAGTGTTATCAATACATGCACCCAAAGGGAACTTTAGATGTGACCCCTGAAAACTTACCAGCTTCTGGTATGCTTGCTGACTGGTTTCCGCCAGTCTCCCACCCGAAACTATTCTGACTTCCTAGGGTAAGAGCATTTGCTCTCAGGAGACCCAGAACAAAGGCCTGTCCGGTAAGACTACCACTCCCTCCCACAGTATGGCCTGCTGATAAGCCTTTTTGGGCCAGCGAGCTTCAAAGAACCTGCCGCTTTTGGAATATCTGGCTCCTCCTACAAGGGAGGAAGCCAGCCCCCCATCCAGAGCTGACTTGGCACACGGACATGTGGAAAAATTAGCTAATAAGCTAGGTGTGTAACCTACCTGCTAGTACCACCCCTAAGGTGGGTTACTTGTCATAGCTATTCAGAGGTAGCTATCTTTGCGATGGCACACTTGGGAATTCTGGGGCAGGATTATGGCCACTTCCGGGACAGAGTTAGGCCCACTTCCCACAGGAAGTGTTCATATAAGGGGCATAGTGACCCCCAAGGGTCAGTAGCCCATTGGCTACTACCCGACACTTCGCTAAGGCACCTAAATTCAGTACTTGAAGGATCCCCTGGCACCAGGGAGGAAGATCCTGATGACTTAAGAATAGAGAGGACACCGAAGAGCCACCAAAGCCGAGAAGAAAGAAGAAGCAACTGACCTGGTATCAACCCAAATCGGTCAGTGCTTTTGAAAGTGAAATTAGGGACATTAATACAGGACTGATATGGGGCCATTTCAAAGTCAATTTTGTATTACTGCCTGGTCTGAGACCCATCTGCACCCAGCCCAATTAAAACACTGAAAATGTACGACATCAGGCTCTGTTAGAATGGTAAGGAACCAAGCATATAAGGCAACATATGAAAATATGACGTCCTGATAACACAAAGAGGCAGGGAGAATAATAGAATTTCCATCAATGGTAACACTTTGAAGGACATTTTAAAGTGCCACTCATTATTATTTAATATTATTTCAATATTGATACGATCTTATGAGAAAGTACATTTTGGGAACGGAAAACATGTAACTCATTCATAAATAATATTTTCGGTCTAGCGTTTAAAAATGTTTTGGGTGACCACATTATTCTCTTGCTACCAGATTAGAAATATTATACATCGCATCCAAAGTCTAAAAAATGGTGCAGTAGACAAAACTAGTGCAACACCCCTTTAGTTTTTTTTAATGGTTTACAATTTAATTACTTTTTAAATGATTTGAGAATAGGACATCAACACTGTGACCCCATAAAATGTGGGTACCATTACAATTTTGAACAAGACAAAAATATGTCAATGGTCTGGGTCCAGTCTCTGTCACTTTAAAATGATTAGAGATCCATCATTTTAAAGGGTAAGCATTTGAGAGTGAAGCACCTAAGCAGTCCAAGAGATAAACTTAGTAGTGTGAGCGTTCATGGAAGAAGTGGAACTCTTAGGGGACAGAGAGGAGATCCAACAAGGAATTTTGATGAGACTGTGGCAGGATAATGGAAGTTGGTCACTGGGAAATAAATAAGAGGAGTGAGTTATGTAGTCAATGATTAATAGCGAAAGAGATGTTCTTACTGTCCCACTGCCTGGCTAACTCACAAACTGAAGTTAAGTTCTTTAGTACTACTAACAGCAATGGCATTTGCAAATATTTTATCTACAGCCTTATCTATTGAAAAAATTGATATATAGAAACAAACCTGGGACAGAATGAGAGCAGTACTATGTAAACTTTAGGATACATGCAAGGAAAACAGGTGTTTATAAAGGACATTTCTATCAGGCAGTGGTCTTGCAGAATCAAATATGACAAAGCAGCTACAAAAGAGCGCATTCTGATCTACTCAGGCCTAAATTTAGAACAAACGACCAACTGCTGAGGAGAGAAGAACCCTGTGTTTACTACTTTAACACTAAACATGGTTATATGCAAGATACCTTAATGCAATTGGTACAGAAATAAACACTGGACGGTGTGAAAGTCAGAGAAAGTACACAACAGTGAAAACATTCATAATTCAATTTTGAAGAGGACATCAATACCTATCTTAGAAGTTCATAGCGAGAGTCAACATTTGCCGTTATCATCCCATTCCAGCAATGGGCAACATCCCCTTCGAAAGCCACACCTAATCCAGCTACCAAGGTAAAAGCTGCAACAAAGGGATATGCAGCGTACCTGTCTGAACCTCTTCTTTATGTCTTCATCAGTAGCCTCTGGATCCAGTTGGAGGACCTGTATCAGAAAGAATTTAAAATAATGTTGTCACTTTCAAAACAGAGCAGAACAACTAGGAACATTTTGTAGCATATTAATATCATGAATAGGCTATAAGTACTTCACTCAGAAAGGAATTCATGTTTGCTGGCAAAAGTACTAACATGAGGTAAAGTGAAAATTATCAGCTTATGATCATCAAGGTGACGTGTATTTGAACCTGATTATTCTTAAGTCAAACAAAAACTGTCTGCATCATGTTGGAGGGAGAAAGCAGGAATGCATACATGTGTAATGTCAGAGATGGGTTCTAGGGCCTAGATAAGAGACTATCTGTTGTATAAATGATGTTCTATGGATGACACTGGTTGTTGGAGAAAATGGTGTTACTGTCCTTGAGGTGTTCCTCGCAGAAACCCTCCCTCCAACACCTGATGGAGTAAAGTTATTATATCCTCAGCCTGCTAAGCCCAGGACTTCAGCCAGCCGGCAATCTCTCTCATGCACAAATTCCCCCAGTGTTTCACTGGGTGCCCTATAGTAACAGATCTTCCAAATTCGAACTAGACTATCTGCCCCGGGACTCTCATACAGACTTTGCCTGAATTAAGAAGCTTATTACAATTTTACCACATGTATTTTTAACCAGTTTAAACTCTTGTTTTTAGAATACAGTGTTACCGTTTTAAAGGAAATATGAAATTGTGCTATATATGTGTTTTTATAATTGTACAGACTAAGATTTTAATTAATTAAGCAATAAAGACTTACTTACTATGCCCAGATAGTGTTAACAAGTGTAACAATGACAAAATAATGAATACTGCCCTACCCTGTTGCATAATTCCAGTGGCCCTGTTCTTGAACTAATAAGTGTATGTCACCCTGTTCCAAGGCGAAGTCCGGCTGCACCAATGTGAAAGAACATTTGCTAGGAGCAGGCCTCTTCATGCATCAAAAATATTGCTAAGACCCTAAATACGCTGAGCAGCATGCGATCTGCACTGAAAGAATAGTGCCATGCCGGTCAGTGAACCCAATACACTTAAATGGCTTTAAAACGTAAGTGGTAAATGCTGATTGTTTGAATGTAGACTGGCTGTATCAGAATCTCTCTTACCCGCACTTTAAAATGTATGCTATTTGCACATCACAAAATCGGCTTTTCCGATTTTAAGCTCCAACCTCGTTTTAATATTTTTAACTGTTCCAATTGTGTATCTCAATTTTATATTGCTGCCTTACTCACTGTTTGATTCTCGCCGCAATTTGCTCTGAAAACGCTGGTTGGAGGGCGGTTTACAGATCTTCTTTCCCCGTTTTGGGCGCCATCTTGGGGGTTAGCGGACTAGTGGTTAGACGAGCCGGCCTATTTCCATATGACCTCACAAGCGCCCAGCGCGGCAAGCCCGCCTGCGCCCATCCGCGTCTGTATCACGGCTAGCGCAAGCCATGCTGCCAGTTTGGCCTCTACACCAGCAATAAAATGGTCCAGAGATGAACTTTATGCCCTACGCCCCCTACATGCGAGGAGATTTATAAGGTAAACCCGGATAGAACCAGGAGAGGGGGCGGGGGGGGGAGCGAGAAACATGGGGGGGGGGGGGGGGGGGTTGGAGGGGGGATTGCAAACATTGTAATTTTAGCTTAAGTTCCATGGCAGTACAGTAAATTCTTGACATTGACCAAAAGGGTGCCCAACAAACTCGAGAATCAGGGGAACGGATCAGGGCTGGTTATGTAAATTACAGGTCCCTCCCCAGACACTCTGGGGATATCTGGTTCAGCATTCAGAATGAAGGCTGGGATATGGTGTTTCTTACGGAAACCTGGTTAAGAGAGAGCTCCTTACCGGACATTGCTCTTGCTATACCGGCGGGATATAGGTTAATAGCTGTTAACCGTCCTAACAATAGGCTAGGGGGCGGCCTGGCCATTATAATCTGTGACAAGTGGGAAATCTCCTATAAACAATTGGAGAACTTGGGTCCCATCGAGGCCTTAGCATTCAATATCTCCTGTACCCATTTCCCCATAATGTCAGGCATTCTTTTTGATAGACCCCCCTCTTCCCCGATTAGACATTTAACGGAGATATATGAATATATTGGCAGTTTGGTGCCCAGATATTCCTCGTTTACTGCCCTGGGGGATTTTAATTTGCATGTTGATGTATTAGATGACCCGTTGATCATAAAACTCACTGACACGCTTAAGGGCCTCAATCTCCATCAGAAGGTTCTAGCAGCCACGCACATAGGTGGCCATATGCTAGATCTTGTTTTTTCGAACGATCAGACCTTAACCATTGACTCTAATCATCAGGTAACTTGGTCCGACAATTTCTTGATTGCTTTTAGTACTGGTAGGGGCCCTACGATAAAGAAAGGGCTACCCTCCACTAAAGGGACCAGGAATTGGAGAAATATCACCCTTGCCAACTTCGGTAGAGAGTGGGAAAAATCCCCTTTTGTGCCGACCGGTGACCCCTTACTGGCAGTTAATACATTTGAAACATCTATAGTGGCTATCTGGGATAAGCTGGCCCCGATTGAAAATAGGACCTCTGTTAGAACGGTGATGGATCAAACCCAGATCTTTTGACTGGGTGTGAGTGTTTGATTGGTTCAGATGCTCCCTCCATTTTGTACCGCTTTGGCCGCCATAAGTGTGGCATGGTATGCTCAGACGTGAGTCCCTTGCTCACTTTGCCACTGGATTCAAGCAAGCCGGGCTGAAGACGGCTGGAATGCCAGAAACCGGTCCTCGGACGCTTGTTTCCGGTCCAGGGAAGGCATGGCTTGGCAGTTCGGGCTGGACTGTTCCCATGAGGCACAGGGTCAGACTGATTTGCATATAGCCATGTCTGAACTGGGGTGGCAGAGTGGGCTAAAGAACGGTGATGGATCAAACCCAGATCTTTTGACTGGGTGTGAGTGTTTTATTCATTCAGATGCTCCCTCCATCACCACCCCCTTTTGTACCGCTTTGGCCGCCATAAGTGTGGCAGGGTATGCTCAGACGTGAGTCCCTTGCTCACTTTGCCACTGGATTCAAGCAAGCCGGGCTGAAGACGGCTGGAATGCCAGAAACCGGTCCTCGGAAGCTTGTTTCCGGTCCAGGGAAGGCATGGCTTGGCAGTTCGGGCTGGACTGTTCCCATGAGGCACAGGGTCAGACTGATTTGCATATAGCCATGTCTGAACTGGGGTGGCAGAGTGGGCTAAAGAACGGTGATGGATCAAACCCAGATCTTTTGACTGGGTGTGAGTGTTTGATTGGTTCAGATGCTCCCTCCATCACCACCCCCTTTTGTACCGTATTTTGGGGTAGCATTGCTTTATTATTTAGAATGTTTTTAAACACAGTAATACTGAGGAAAGATTTCACCCCATCAGTACCAGTTTATAACCAAAATACAGCAATTAACATCAGAACGATGTCAAGTCAACCTCTGTGAAGGACCTCCAAATCCGAAGGAATACACGCTGCCACATTAGAAGCTCACCTGGCCATGGCCGGGAGCAGCAAGGGTCCCTTCAAACCGTGGCGGTCTTGTGCAGAGTTAAGCAGTTTACCCATGTCCCTTTCCTCTCACCCCTTCCTTTCATCCCTCTCTTCTCTCCTCTCCCAACCCCGGATCCCTCTCTCACATTGCAGGCAGATGGTTATTAGCCCCATGACACCTTTTGGTAACAGTAGCGCACTACAAATGTAAATAATAGGCAGAAGCAGGGGATCCACTAGACCGGAACTTCGGGGGGGGGGGGGGGGGGGGGTTACCACTCCCAGCCAGGGCTTGTCCAAGCACTGGTCGCACACGGTGCAACAGTCTTTCCACCTTCTCCATGAATTCCCTCACTACCACTCACCGACAATACACCTCATCTCTCTATAGCACCTGCCTGACAAACATTTCATTTTTTTATAGCGCTACTCATAGTTTACTCACACTCAGTTCTGTGATGTGCATGGTACATCTTCTTTGTACCAGGCACTTTAACCTTCTGCACTGTGTGGGTGACAAGAGTGCCCATGTGACTGCACGGTGAGCAATGCAACAGTGTTAGAGTAGGGTAAAAGGAGTGACTGCAGGGTGAGTGAGGTGACCATATGAATTTGGGTTCGGCTGTAAGGGCAGAGTGGGACGAATTAGTGCATGGTTAGTGATGGCCTTGTTTGAGTGAGCTACAGATTGAGCAGTAAGGGGGGGGGGGACAGGTGAATGAAGTGTCACATGAGTGCAGGGTGAGAAGTGTGCTCGTGTGACTGCAGGGTGAGGTACAGAGTGGACATTGCAAGCAAATTTTTATTGCAGAGTGATCACTGTGAGAGCAGGGTGAGCGGGTGAATGTTGTGAGTGCATGGTGATCAGTGTGAGTGCATTGTGATCACTGAGTGCAGGGTGAATGTTGTGAGTGCATTGTGATCACTGTGAGTGCAGGGTGAGTGGGTGAATGTTGTGAGTGCATGGTGATCAGTGTGAGTGCATTGTGATCAGTGTGAGTGCATTGTGATCAGTGTGAGTGCATTGTGATCAGTGTGAGTGCATTGTGATCACTGTGTGCAGGGTGAGCGGGTGAATGGTGTGAGTGCATGGTGATCAGTGTGAGTGAATGGTGATTACGGTAAGTGTAGGGTGAGCGGGTGAATGGTGTGAGTGCATGGTGATCAGTGTGAGTGCAGGTTGAGCGGGTGAATGATGTGAGTGCACTGTGATCAGTGTGAGTGCATTGTGATCACTGTAGGTGCAGGGTGAGCGGGTAAATGGTGTGATTGCATGGTGATTGGTGTGAGTGCAGGGTGAGTGGGTGAATGATGTGAGTGCACTGTGATCAGTGGGAGTGCATTGTGAATACTGTGAGTGCAGGGTGAGCGGGTGAATGGTGTGAGCGGGTGAATGGTGTGAGCGGGTGAATGGTGTGAGTGCATGGTGATCAGTGTGAGTGCATTGTGAATAATGGGAGTGCAGGGTGAGCGGGTGAATGGTGTGAGTGCATGGTGATCAGTGTGAGTGCATTGTGAATACTGTGAGTGCAGGGTGAGCGGGTGAATGGTGTGAGTGCATGGTGAGCGGGTGAATGGTGTGAGTGCAGGGTGATCAGTGTGAGTGCAGGGTGATCAGTGTGAGTGCAGGGTGATCAGTGTGAGTGCATTGTGAATAATGGGAGTGCAGGGTGAGCGGGTGAATGGTGTGAGTGCATGGTGATCAGTGTGAGTGCATTGTGAATACTGTGAGTGCAGGGTGAGCGGGTGAATGGTGTGAGTGCATGGTGAGCGGGTGAATGGTGTGAGTGCAGGGTGATCAGTGTGAGTGCAGGGTGATCAGTGTGAGTGCAGGGTGATCAGTGTGAGTGCATTGTGAATAATGGGAGTGCAGGGTGAGCGGGTGAATGGTGTGAGTGCATGGTGATCAGTGTGAGTGCATTGTGAATACTGTGAGTGCAGGGTGAGCGGGTGAATGGTGTGAGTGCATGGTGAGCGGGTGAATGGTGTGAGTGCAGGGTGATCAGTGTGAGTGCAGGGTGATCAGTGTGAGTGCAGGGTGATCAGTGTGAGTGCAGGGTGATCAGTGTGAGTGCAGGGTGATCAGTGTGAGTGCAGGGTGATCAGTGTGAGTGCAGGGTGATCAGTGTGAGTGCAGGGTGATCAGTGTGAGTGCAGGGTGATCAGTGTGAGTGCAGGGTGATCAGTGTGAGTGCAGGGTGATCAGTGTGAGTGCAGGGTGATCAGGGTGATCAGTGTGAGTGCAGGGTGATCAGTGTGAGTGCAGGGTGATCAGTGTGAGTGCAGGGTGATCAGTGTGAGTGCAGGGTGATCAGTGTGAGTGCAGGGTGATCAGTGTGAGTGCAGGGTGATCAGTGTGAGTGCACGGTGATCAGTGTGAGTGCACGGTGATCAGTGTGAGTGCACGGTGATCAGTGTGAGTGCACGGTGATCGCTATGAGTGCATGGTGATCGCTATGAGTGCATGGTGATCGCTATGAGTGCATGGTGATCGCTATGAGTGCATGGTGATCGCTATGAGTGCATGGTGATCAGTGTAAGTGCATTGTGATCGCTGGGAGTGCAGGGTGAACGTGAAAGTGAAGGCGAGAATGAGAAGTGAGTAGTCTGAAAGCAGAGTGCATTCCCAGAAACTTGATGCGTAGGGTTTCAGATATAAGTTAAACTATTGCTATAATGGCATTAATCAGGGTTCGAGGGTGGAGGAAATAAATAATGTGCTGATCCTGCAACAAACTTCCAGTCTAATGATTAGGGTTACCAGCTCATTATTTTGACGGCCCAGAAATAAGCAGTCACCTACAGCTGTATTTTTTGCACGTATCTGTGAATACTTAGAACAGCAAATATAAATAGAAAGCACTTTTAATTGTGTTCTAGGGATGCCTCAATGATCCATGACTAATAATTAAAGAGAATAAAGACAGAAAAGTCACATAACTAATTAATACATACTTTTTTATTTATAACTCAATTCAGTGTCAAGAGCAGGTCTCTACAGGATCTTTAAACACATAGCATGCATGTTTCTTTTGGCAACCCAACTTTATATTTCTTTTCATTAAATGCATTCTCGCACTACAGCAGTAAGTGTAAAAAGACAAATGTAAGGAATAGGCAGAGTGGGGTCCCTGGGGGTACTGGAACCATAAAAAAACTAAGCTTTGGTAATCAGTTAAAGGCATGTAAATATGCTAATGGTCTTTAAAGACCTGTGAAAAACTTGACTGGAGATAAGACTCCAGACACTGCCCAGCCGAGGCCCCAGGAGCGTGAGCTGCACTGCAGCAGCCCAGGCTGAGACACAGGATGGGGGAGGAGGGGGGCTGAAGCCCTGGAGGCCAGGGCAGAAGTGACACTGTGAAGGCGCGACCCCCTTAGCATCGCTCCACGGCCCCCCTGGGGGTCGCGCCCCACAGTTTGAAGACCCCTGCTCTAAAGCCTTGTGTGATAGTCTGGCGACTTTCTTTCATGATAAAATCTCAGAAATCTATGCTTCATTTCCCCGACCAAAAGATGCGGAATCCTTCTCTCCCATGTTGGGTAACGTACAAAGATGGTCTGTTTTGAGTAGGGTGACCAACTGGCATTGGTGCAAATTCAGGACGGTGAGTGTAAAAATTCAGGACAAAGGGTCAAATTTCAGGACACAAATCCATCCATCCTTCCCATCCATCCATCCATCCCCTCATCCATCCATCCTTCCCCCTCATCCATCCATCCTTCCCCTCATCCATCATCCAGCTACCCTTCCACCCATACATCCAGCTATTTACATTTTCTCTCATCCATCCTTCCCCTCACTCATCAATCCATCCATCCTCTCTCATTATCCATTTATTCAATCTTTCATCCATCCATCCATTCACCCTTTCACTAATTCATCCAGCCATCCCTTCACTTACCCACTCGCCAACCTTTCCTTATTAATTTGAGCTGAGCCCTTTTGAGAAGAGGCCCATCAGGAACTTCACCCTCGCTGCAGGAGCCATTGCAGGACTGGGACAGAAGCCACCCAGGGCGGAGACAGGATCCACCACACGGGGGGACAGGAGCCATCACAGACGGAGGGTCGAGGGGGGGGGGGGGGGGGGCGGGGGGGAGAAGAGAACAGGATCCACCACATTGGGGGGACAGAAGCCATCACGGGGGGGGACACAGGAGCCATCAAAGGCAAGGGGGGACAGGAGCCATCACAGGAGGGGGAATAGGATCCACTAGGGTGGGCACAGGGGTGGGCATGCAGTATTCTAGTATCATCTTGGGCTCCTCGCCCCCCTCCTGCACAAGACAACAAGAAGACTGGCTCTCTGTCCAAAATGCCATCCCCCACTGTGATGTACAGTACTTACAGGAGATACTCTAAGAGAACTGGTTTAACTGATTGTCCTCCATACTTTGTTAATCAGTGTGGGTACGATTGTGCAATTTCTTTATTTTATTACACTATAGACTGCATGTTTGAAGAAGCAAGGTTTGCTTACAGTTTAGTGACAGTAATTAAGCTCTGTGAAGAGAAACCACGTGCTGCCTCAGTGTAATCTGGCCGAATCTAGGATGTTTGGGGGCCCTGGGTAGAAATGGAATGTGTCAGGCCCCTCTAAATTGCAGAGACATGAGGCATTCAGGGCTGTTTGCATCTGAATAGATGCCCCTGCTCCTGAAGCTGCAGCCCCTCCCTCTCAGTCACCTTCAAGCACCTCTTAACAGCTCATCACGGGCTGGAGGTGTGAGGGTTGCCATCCCGCTGTGCCTCTCCAATGCTGCGGGGTATCTGAGCTTTGGAACAGCATCGGAGTCAAAGAGGGAGGTGGGGGCAAGCTGTGCCCGGTTAAAATTACGGACAAATGGCGTCCGTTAAAGAATCCTTCATGGACAGACGGCCAAAATTACGGACTGTCCATGAAATTTACGGACGGTTGGTCACCCTGGTTTTGAGCCATTTGATGTACAACGCTCATTAGTTGATCTAACTCAGGTTAAATCTGGGTCCCCTGAAGATTCCTTGCCGGCAAGGTTTTATAGGACCTTGGCCGCAGTACTGAACCCAGCTCTGAATTTAATCTGGAACCAGTCACTGGTGTCCGGCCTCTACCCCGTTGAGTGGAAAAAAGCTGTGGTGAGACCCATATTAAAAAAAGAAAATGCAGACCCTTTGGTCTTGAAAAATTACCGACCCATCTCGCTTCTCTCGGCCCCTGCAAAAATCTTGGAGAAAGAAGTGCAACGGCAGCTCTCTGACTTTCTAGAATTGAACAATCTGTTGCATGACTCGCAGTCTGGCTTCAGAAAGGGTTTCAGCACTGAAATGGCACTGCTGGAAGTTACAGAGACACTGCGGGAATATGTGGATTAGGGACACTGTGCAATGCTTGTGTTAGACCTTTCCGCTGCATTTGACACAGTGTCCCATAAGATCCTACTGCACAGGTTAGAAAGTCTAGGTGCCTCTGGCTCGGTCCTTTCCTGGTTTCGGACCTTTCTGGAGGGGCGTTCTCAGCAAGTGACTCTCCACCCTTTTACCTCAACAACGAAGGGGTTATCATGTGGAGTCCCGCAGGGCTCTGCTTTGAGCCCGAATATTTTCAATGTTTATCTCACTCCACTAGCCTCAATAGTTGAAAGTTGCGGGATGAGAGTGGTCAACTATGCTGATGACACCCAACTGCTTTTTCCTTCGCAATCCCTAGTCGACGGACTTGGGATTGCGAAGGCGCCTAGAGCTGAAATGCTTAAAGCGTGCCCACTAACACTCGTGGAGTGTAGGCACACAATCTTCGATGCAAAAGGTGCTCAGGGCTTGGACTACAAGTAGCCCAATGCACAACTTCGGGAAAGCTCGGGAAGTCAATGCACTAGCAAATGTGCAGGATATCCAGGGGTTCCGGTCCCAAGTCTCTGGTGATAGCTACAGGTCTCAGCTTCGCTGGAGACTCGTGTCAGCCTCGGAGATGTCTGGAAGTCCGTGTCCTGTGTCGCAGATTCTTCGTGATCCGTCGGGAGCCTTGAAAATGCAGACCGGCAAGATGCTTCTTTGGTGCCTGTTTAAACAGGGAAGTCACTCCTTGACCCCAAGGGAGATTTCTTCCATCTTCCAGTCGATATGGAATGTCGAAGGTCCAAGATTTCTGTATCAGAGCTTCGTCCAGGGTAATATAAAGTCCTAGAGACTGGGTTCCAATACTTATGCTATGTTTAGGGGTCGGACTAACTCTAAGGTCCCACCTATGGGAGGATCTGGGGAGGGGGTGGTTACACCCCTTTCCCTTTGTCCAGTTTAGCGCTGGGGCTGGATGCCCCAGCAACCAGTTTGAACTGGGAAATGCATGAGACACCTTGTGTGCCCCAGGCAGTGTCTGAAAAGCATTCACTGAATGCTTTCTAGCTGCCATCTGACCTGTGTCTGCGCTCTGTGCGCTTCAGAACCTGAGCTGCTGCTCGTTTTAAACTTACCTCGTTTGTACTTTTATTGGCGCCTTGTGTTACTTTGCCTTGTTTTTAATCAGCGCCTGGCCCTCACTCGCACTTTAACTTTGGGAAACACACCGCTGTTGGGCGGGTCCGCTTCCCGGCGTAGCTCCACGCTGTAGCGCCATCTTGGAAGTAGATGGTGCCGCTTCTCGGCGCTAGCAGGTAGGCTTGACGCTCTAGTCGTCGTTAGGACGCTAGGCGGGTACTTAAGTCAGGAAAACTGTTGGCTCTCCCTTTCTAGCTGCCATCTGACCTGTGTCTGCGCTCTGTGCGCTTCAGAACCTGAGCTGCTGCTCGTTTTAAACTTACCTCGTTTGTACTTTTATTGGCGCCTTGTGTTACTTTGCCTTGTTTTTAAATCAGCGCCTGGCCCTCACTCGCACTTTAACTTTGGGAAACACACCGCTGTTGGGCGGGTCCGCTTCCCGGCGTAGCTCCACGCTGTAGCGCCATCTTGGAAGTAGATGGTGCCGCTTCTCGGCGCTAGCAGGTAGGCTTGACGCGCTAGTCGTCGTTAGGACGCTAGGCGGGTACTTAAGTGAGTCATGCTGACGCGCAGCGGCCACGCGCAGCGGGGACGCCTGACTGACGCCGGAGTTACGCCAGAGTTCAGCCCGTCTGCGCCCGTCCGCGCTGAGGACGTGCTGCAGGACGGGCTGGACGCTGGAACTCCCGCTCTGTCCGCTTCTCCTCGTAGGCATGATTTATTGCGCGATCTGCTGTCTCTTAGACCCCCTGTACGCCAATGCCATCATCGCCTTTCCCCGGAGGTCATATGTCAGGTACGGGCATGCCCTTCGTGTAAATCCTCCCTTAAGTCCTCCACTCAGACTATTAGGAATCCTGCTCTTCCTTCTCTTGGTCGGTCCCTCTTTCAATCCAAACAAGGCTATCTGATTAATGCGCGGTCTCTTATCAAACATGGTATAGAGTTCCACGATTTTGTAAGCATGAGGCAACCTGACTGGGTCTTTGTTACCGAGACATGGGCGTCGGACTCCTCTGGTCACGACCTCCTTCTGGCTATACCGGAAGGATATGCACTCCAGAGGTTGGATAGATTGCGATGTAGAGGTGGTGGACTGGCTATCTTTTTTAAGTCCACACTCTCGTGCACTGTAAAACCTCTATCTATTCCTTCGGACCCATTTGAGGCCCTATACTTCTGTATTGCGAGTGCCTCGTCGAGTTCCTTCTCTGGAATTCTTCTATACAGACCTCCCGGTTCCAGAATCAATTTTTGTACTGAGCTTTTTAGAATTTTGGAACCATACTTTGGTAGATCTCACTTTACCATCCTGGGTGATATGAATTTTCACCTTGAGGACATGGCGTCTAAAGACACATCCTCCTTGGTCAATTCCTTGGAGGCATGTGACTTTGTCCAAAGGGTATTCTATCCGACCCACAAAGCGGGGCACACCCTGGATGGGATATTTTCCAACGACCCCAGATTAACTGTCTCCATGCCGGTACCGATAATTTGGTCCGATCATCTAGCAGTCCCACTTTCCTTGGACATTCCTTGTCTGAAGGGTAATCTGGGTACCAATAAGAAATGTCTTAAAAGAAGCTTCAGGAATTTTACGAATGAGGCTTTGGCCCCTTTCATCCAAAATATTAATATCACTTCACAGCGAATGGTGGATGAGGCGGCTCAAGAACTCACTGACTCTATCACCAAAGCTGTAGATGAGTTAGCCCCCTCCTCACTCAAAGCTGTGGCGCGACTTAAGCCAACAGCCCCTTGGTTTACGGATGTATTGAGGCTTCTCAGACAAAAATGCAGACAGAAGGAACGGGGCTGGCGCAAATCGTGGGATCCTAAAGATCGAGAAGCTTACAAGGGCCTGTTACGAGAATATAAAAACAGAGTTATTAAGGAGAAACAGGTCTACTTTACAAACTTAACCTGTTCTCTAACATCATCTAAAGAGCTCTTCAAGATCGTAGACTCTTTATGCTCTCTCCAGGTACCCGATCCCGTGGTTGTTTCCCAGGAGCTATGTAATAATATCTCAAACTTCTTCTATAAAAAAATAGATGATATCTACCTAGCTCTACAATCACAGAGGATGTCTTTGAGTGAGGATAACTCCTCTAGAATCAAACTTCTCGAATCTTGGGATGTGGATGCCCCTCAGGCCCTTAATCATTTCCCTGCGCTTTCTCAGGAGGGTCTCAATCTCCTCCTAGATAAAACAAAATCAGCCTCTCCTCTGGACCCGGTCCCTTTGAAAATACTAAAGGATTGTAGGGATATCATTCTTCCTCCGATGTTGGAAATAATGAATGGAGCCATGGAACAGGGTATTTTCCCGGTAGCATGGAAGAGAGCTATTGTAAAACCTCTCCTCAAAAAGTCCACTCTGGATCCTGGTATATTGAAGAACTTCAGACCAATATCCCTTCTCCCGGCCTCTGCTAAGATGTTGGAGGCCCATCTGAATTGTCATCTTTCCAACTTCCTTGATTCTTCAGGGTTCTTAGATGGGTCCCAACATGGCTTTAGAAAGCTTCACAGCACGGAGTCTGCTTTGACCAAAGTCACTGATAATATCCGCCGGAAAGTAGATCTTGGTCAATCCACCGTGCTAGTATTGCTGGACCTTACAGCAGCTTTTGATACCCTGTCTCCCTCTACTCTAACATCTAGGTTAAGGGAGGCAGGGGTAGCAGGACCGGCTCTAAGTCTCCTGAGCTCTTTTCTTCATCAACGAGAGCAGCGTGTAATGCTTGGAGACTACCTCTCCCCTGCTAAGTCTTTGCAATGTGGGGTGCCACAGGGGTCGGCTTTGAGTCCGACCCTGTTTAATATCTACGTGGCCCCCCTTGCAAGACTAGTAAGATCGCAGGGGATGGAGGTCGTGTCGTACGCCGACGACACGCAGATTATGGTGTCCCTGACCCATCCTGTGAATGTCGCCGCGTCCAACTTTAGGTCCTGCATGCAACTTGTTGCAGAGTGGATGATTTTCAACTCCCTAAAGTTGAACGGCGACAAGACAGAAGTCCTGGTCTTTGGCAAAGACCAGGGCCTGTGGTCAGGCGAGTGGTGGCCCTCTTCCTTGGGCATCTGCCCCACTCCGACACAATCTGCCAGGAATCTTGGTGTCATTTTTGACACCCGGCTCTCCATGGAACTCCAGGTCAATAGGACGGTGGCCACCTGTTGGGGTGTCATCAGGACTCTAAAAAGAATCGCCCACTATCTTTCCCCACAGGCACGCAAGCAGGTTGTGATCGCTCTTGTTGGTTCACGGCTCGATTATTGTAATTCACTCTACGCCGGGACCAACAAGGGCCTCCTGCAGCGACTGCAGGTCGTACAGAATGCAGCGGCGCGTTTTGTACTGGCCCTGCCTTGGCTGTCATCTGTGACCTTGGCCAGGAAGAGTCTCCATTGGCTCCCCATCCCTTCCAGAGTTTCGTTTAAACTTCTGTGCCTCACGTACCGTGCCTTGATGGCAGGTCCAGCTGATGCTCTGGGATCCTTGCTCACGAGGTATGTCCCGAACAGATGTTTACGCTCGCAAGAGCTAAACCAATTGGTAGTCCCACGAGCTAAGAAGGCTAGATGGGGGAGCATGGCCTTTTCCATTCTTGCACCCCAGCTATGGAACACACTTCCCCTTGAGATTAAATCACAGCCTTCACTTGACCTCTTCAGGAAAGCGTTGAAAACTTGGTGTTTCACTAAAGCATATCAGTAAGCTCTTGTATCTGACTACCTTTAGCTAGTTTTTTGAGTTAGGCGCCTTGACGCCCATTGGGCATAGCTGCGCGTTATAAAAGTCATTTCATTCATTCATTCAACCCACCCTGCCCCAATACACTAAAGCCTGTCTGGGGAGGTGCTGGCACCTCCCTAGGCAGGAAACCTATTGTCCAGGCCTCCCCTGCCGGAGTTTCGTCCAGCAGCAGGAGGTCAGACTCGTGTCTGTGGCAGCAGCATCCATTTTGAGATGCTGAGGATCTTTTAAACATTTACCTAGGTAAGTAAGTGGATACATGTCTTCTCCTTCTGGAAAGGTGGAATTCTATCCCCACCGCCGGAACTGGCGGGGCAGGATCCCAAAGCGTTTGACACCAAACACGACATGTTTTGATAAAGCCATTCCAAAGTTAGCATTAACCGCTAGGATTATAATGCACTTAAGAGTATATGGTATGGCTAGATCATAGAACAGCTATAAGGAAGGGATTCCGAAAGCTGCAGAAGGGCTCAGCTCATGCTAGGGCTGATTAGCAGGGCCATAGCCAGACTAAAGTCGATAAACCAGTGAAGCACAGCAAAAAGTGAGGGTAACCATAGGAAGCAGATCCTACTCTCCTACAAATGTTACCTGACATCTATACATGTGCTGTAATGTCTCGATTTCTGTGGGCCGTGATCAATCGAAGGAAAAAGCTATAGTTTGAATCTGAAAATGTAACTGAGTGTGCACCTGATGATTGTATTTGCACTGGTATCTATGTACTGTAGTTTTTTTAAAAAGCTTTTTAACTTGTTTCAACTTTAATACTGTTTTTTTATTAATTTTTACGGATGCAACAATGTAGCTTTTATGATTCATGTGTGAATTTGAATAAAGCTTACTTTGATTGATTTGATTGAGTGCCTTGCCAGGTGTGTGGAGACGAGTTGGCCTCCAACAATGAGGACATGTATAACTGCCAGCAGATTGAAGCCCACACAGATTGTTTCGAGGAAGTAGGCACCATTCAACATAGGTGACCAGAAGCGAACGCAAGGCATTTTTTGTTGCATAAAGGTATAGGGAAGACACAGGTAAAACTAAAAGACACATGTCTGGAAAACCTGCATTTCCCCGACCCACTTAGTATCATCCATAACTTTAAAGCAATCATAGAGCCCAATATCCTGGCAGATAGGTTCTTATGGTATTCCCCACTTTCACAATAGGTGTGAAGCAAGTCTCTCATTGGCTAAGGCTGAGCACCATGGCACCACCAACAATGGGACGACTGAGGGAGAGGACACGGAAGAGATCAAGCATATGTTAAAGATTAAAACAAAAGAAAACATGGCACTTGCCACAGATGCAGCGCAGGCACAGCACAGGGCCACGCTCTGCAGGATCTATGAAGCCGGGGATAAGGCAGGGAGACTGCTGGCTTGGCTCGATCGAAGAAAACAGACTGCTTTTGAATTAAGAGATGAGTCAGATATACAGTTGAGAGACCCTCAGGAAATTGCAGACAAATTTGCGAACCAGTTTAAGCAAATTTATAAGTCCCATACGGCCTCTACAGAGGAGGAGACAGAGTCCCTGTTGTTCGATATGCCTCTCCCCACCCTTTCAGCTGAAGACCTCTCAACACTAGACAGTGAACTTACAAACACAGAAGTGGAGCAGGCCATGAGAGACCTGCAGGCCGGGAAAGCGATGGGTCCCAATGGTCTGCCCATTGATTTATATAAATTAGCCCCCAGCAAAATAGCCCCACACCTCACCAAGATGTTTCTAGAAAGTCAGAAACAAGGGAAACTTCCTGCTGACCAAAGTCTAGCCACCATAGTGGTCATTCATAAAAGCGGTAAACCTAAAAATAAATGCTCCTAATATAGGCCAAAATCATTGCTCAACACGAAGTAAATATCTTGGCAAAGTTATTGGCCACCCGTCTGCTCCAGGCTATCTCGAAACACGTACACCCCTACAAATCAGGTGTTATGCTAGCCAGAAAGAAATCTCTTGGGTAGGGGATATATGGGAAAAAAGAGATGAAATTCCCTTCGCACAATTGCAAAAAGAATTCAAGCTGGCAGACACAGGGCATTTTCGATACTTGCAGATAAGACATGCCCTGCAGGCAGTTATTCCAAGGGGTGAGTTGCTCACAGAGTCCTCCCCACACGAAGATGGAATCCTTGATCAATACATGCCCAATAAATCTATTTCTATGACGTACCAGAAACTAATCAATCACATGTCCAACCCCCTCCTACAACTCCACAAAAATTGGAGAAATTATGTTGTCGACTTGGACGAGGACAGGCAGGAAGTCTTGGCGTCCCCCAGAGAAAGTGCAATTTCCTCGAGACTAAGGCTAGTACAGCTTAAAGTACTGCATAGAATACACCCATCAGGTCCAGCTCTTGTGAAAATGGGTTATAGAGACAACCCTAAGTGTGGGAGGCGGTGTGGCCAGGAGAGTGCATTAATCCATTTTATCTGGGAATGGGCTCACATTAAACACAATACTGGACAGTACTGATCCAATGTATGGGTGATGTTCTGGGAGCGAAGATAGAACACAAGGCAGTATTATGCCTTCTAGATATCTGGGAACCCAGTGATCTAACTAGCAAAGAGAGAATCTGAGAATGATCGTCGCTAAGCATAACATTGCCAGACTATTGGGACCACAAAACACCAACAATCACAGCATGGAAGAGAGATATGGTTGGTGCATGTTGATGGAGAAGACAATATACGAATCAAGGTGTTGTCCCCAAACAAATTCACAAATATGGGGAAAATGTAATGAGTATAGAGGTAATATCTACGAGCCTCCGCAGGCTACACATCACCTTACCTCGTTTACAGAATGAGTAAAACAAGACAGGAACAGTATCAACAAATAGAAGACGATAGAATTAGATGCGATTAAGCATGATTTACAGTAAATGCATTGCTCTGTATAATGATTTGCAATTAACGTCATCAATAAAAAGTAGATAAAACCACAAAACAATGGGACAACTGCTCTACCCCTCAAGGTATCATGATTTGATGGAGAGGGAGGACCTTCAGCCCACCTTTACAGAAGTAGTGCCTTTATTGGTAGAGGACGATCACCCTGACTCCCAATCGTTGGAACAATCTCTACACCAGGGGTGTGGAAGTTATATCGCCCAATGCCGGGAAATTGAGGAATCCTCTCAAGGACAAGAAGTTTTAATATGTACGTAGCCCATAGGTCATGTTGACATTTTAGTTTGTTCATCTGCCTCTAACATAACCGCAAGTCAAATATGTCACTTTACAGTATGAATTAATTTGTATTGTGCCTTTCTACTGGTAATCACTGTAACATTGACGAGCAGGTTCAGAGCTGTGGGAACCCGGCACGCACAGCCAATCAGGGAGAGGGAAACTAATCTTGGTGATGCAAAGTTTAGGGGCAGCCTATTATGGGCTCAGTGAACTCTTTACTCTAGTTTAGTGGCAAAAAGTCAGACCCTGCACAATTTGCTGCAGTTGGCTGATGCAGAGCTCTAGAGCTCTATTTATTGGCAGTGTGACTTGGAGGTCAAAAGTGAAAGTTGTGTTCTAAATGCACGAGAATAGTATTTAGGTGAAATAAGCAGCAGACAGATGAAACAAGCGGACGGGCAGTCCCAGAGTCACCTATGATCCCCATGCTTGCAAGGAGTCAGAGGAACTATTCCAATTGACTAACCATGCTGTTTTTATTTTCTATTCACCTTGTGGTCCGTAAGAGTGTGGGGTTGTGTCTATATGCTTTGGGGCATTTACCCAAAAGCATATAATTTGAACGTGCCATCCAATTCATTCACTGGGAGCTTGGCAGTGGAACTTGAGCTCTGTGTTTCTTTCAAGCGTGTTCATATGCCTCTTCCTATGAATATTCTTGAAAGCTGGTTTCATTTTCTTCCTTGCCAGCTGGAATCTATCAGATATCCCCATCCTTAGTCTTCAAATTGATCTGAACTTGAAGTAGGTGCCCTTCTGCTCTACCTTGACTACGGACCTGGAACACACTTGAGTCTGCCTTTAGACATTCCCTGTCCACTGCTTTCACCAGTCTGGCCCCCCCTTTGCTCATTTGTCTGGATATTGCTTTCCACCTTCCCTGGCCCCTGTCCTTTTACTTTGCTTTCAGAGGTAAAGCACATGAGAATAAAGAGTTCTGCCCTCCCTATACTTCGGAAATGATCTATGAACATGCGGACGAGGGAGCAGATTTAAATATGGACAGATCAATGCAGTGACAACTTTCGATATTGCAGTTGCCTGTTTGCACATGTCTTTACCTAACAAATGAGTCTATGCCCTGGGACCATAAACGTCTGTAGCTATAAGTGCTGAGGATTGCCTGCAACAGTGCATTTTTTACCTGCACAGCACCTTGGGCATATGAACCGCTTCTTAAATACCTCATCCCAATCAATCAATGATAATGAAAGTTGCACCGATTGACAAACTGTGTGTATTTTATTATATGCATTACTAGGATCTGCAGTTTACAGTCAATGACACAAAATATGCAGGGGGTTATGCCAAGCATTTTCAGATTACTTAGTTTGGTGTTTTCATCCAGAATGATATAGAGCATTCTCCTACTTTACTCTCCTAAAGTTTTGGCATGTAGGAGTATGCATTTATGTGAAAAAGCTTTCTCAGATCGTACGTACCTAAAAAATAAATACAGAAATCACCTGGGAAATGTAGAATCTGACCTGACTATTCAACTTTCCGAAATAAAACCAAACATTGAAAAGATAGTCGTTGAGATGCAGCACCAATCTTCCCAGTAAATTGTTTGATTTCTTTTTTTCAGATTTATTCAATGTAAAATAATAAAATCTTTAGTAATTCAAGCATTTGTTCGGTGTGTACTTGTTTGTGTGTTTTTTGCGAATGACTGTTTTAATGTTTGAAATTCAAACCGTACAAATTGCTTGGGGGTCCCGGCTTCACGCAGAGATTCAGTGGAGTCCTCAGGAGTCGAAAGGTTGGGAATGACTGTATTTTTCCCAATGAGGTCTATTGAAGCCAAGGCAATTTCAGGGGGGATACCTCTTTTGGCATATATGCATATAGTGGTATACTTAGCAGTACAGGGCTGGAGAAGCAGAAACTCAGGATTAAAAACATAACAGTGGTTAGCGTGGACTTTAATAATACTCATTTATTTCTCCCCAAGCAAATCTTCTATAGCAGTATCAGAATAATGAAAGACTAGGGAAAAACATAACTTCCTAACTTGTACCATGAGGTTTGCATGCAGTTCTTTGATGGCAGTTCATAACTCACTGTGCTAGATTACGAATTTACCTTATGAACTGCACAGTAACAAAGGAATCTTGGTGACAAAAGAGTAGCCCACTGTGTTACGCACAAAAATACTGTTCTCTGATGTGCATGGTACTGTTCTATATGAATCTAGGACCCTAGTGTAATTTTCCCGATTCATGCCCATATATAGGTATAAATCACCCTATCCTTATATAGGCATAGAAATCATAACTATATTTAGACTTAGCCTATGCAGTCCAAATACAGCATGGCTACTTAAACTAGTTGCGAGAATCAACAACGATTTCTTGGAAAAACCCGCCTTCAGCAGTCAGGGACTTCCCCTTGCTTGAACGTTGATTTATCCAAGAACTCAAGGAGTTTTCACAGAACTGAGTCTTTGATGAGGTTATTATGTCCAACCTTACGTCAATCTCGGCACCTTTAAGGTATAAATATGCCCACATTTGCCCAAGCAAACACACGGTTTGGAGCAGTTTGACTATCTACTTGCCCGACGCGCCCTGCTACAGCAAGTGCCGAAGGAAGCCGACCCTCCAGCAGACGCACTGAGAGAGACGCTGTCTTTTCTCCTGCCGAGAAATCCAGCTCCAGTGTTTCCAGGCTACCCTTGCGGGTTGCTGGGAAATCGAGTCCTGAGAGAGAGATACAAGACCTCCTTCATTCTAAACCAAGGTACGGAGCTAATTAGACCCTTAGAGAATTCTTGGAATAGATTCTTGGCAAAGAATACTAAAACTAAGCTACACCTCACTTCTTCCCTTATACTAAACCTAGGTTAGGTACACCGGGGTAGGCGTATTTTAGAAGCACCAGTTGAGTACTTTTAGTCATTATTTTATTAATGTATGTATCTTATGTTATTTTATATGGCTTAGAAACCATACCATGCTTTATTTTTATTTTATTTATTTTATTGCATTTATATGGCGCGACAGCTACCCTGAGGGTTTCCCGGCGCCTTGGATCTACGTTACACATGGAAAGGGAGGGAGAAGCGCTATTGATGGAACAACCATGCTTTGATTTCTTTCCGGAAACGAAGGTAGCATGGTTCTAGGAGTAAACAGAGCGGAAGTGAGTTCCACAGTGCAGGGGCCAGATGGGCAAATGAGCGGCCGCCCATCCGAGCCCGATTGACCCTGGGAACTATAAATTTTGCCTGGTTCATGGAAGGCAGATTACGGGAGGGTATGTATTTCTGAGCAATCTTGCGTAGATATATAGGTGCTTCTCCAGAGCTAATCTTAAACATGTAACATAGTGCCTTAAATTTAACTCTGCTGGCAATCTTTTGCCAGTGTAGTTTCTTAAGGTGATCTGTCATGCTTGTACGCCCTGGGAGATTAAGGAGCAGTCGTGCCGCAGAGTTCTGGACCACTTGAAGTCGGTTCAGAATGCTTTTTGTGACTCCTAGATAAAGTACATTGCCATAGTCTAATCTCGAGCTGACCAATGCCTGTAATACTGTTCTTTGTGCGTCATCTGGTAGTTGCCATAAAATTTTTCTCAACCATTTAAGGATCAAAAAGCAGGTTGAAGCTGTCTTGGCTATATGTGCACACATAGCTTATCGTCAAGTATTACCCCTAAGTTGCGAGCAGATTGTACCGCAACCGGGGTTGCCCCCATTTCTGCTGACCAGTGGGTCGGGCCCCAGAGATTTTTTTGGTTACCGAAGATGAGCAACTCTGTTTTATCCCCGTTCAGTTTAAGTTTCCTGGAGTGAAGCCAGTTCGCTATTCTTAGGAGCCCAGTGCAAAGGGGAGAAATTCCAGATTTGTCTGTGGGGGTAAGGGAGAACACAAGTTGCGTGTCATCCGCATAGGAATAAATGGTCAGACCCATTTCATCCGCGATCCTAACCAGTGGAGTTATGTAGACATTAAAGAGTAACGGACTTAAAATTGAGCCCTGTGGTACCCCATAAGTGGACTTTTGGACCTCTGAAGAGTTATTTTTAGAAAAGACCTGAAAGGTCCGGTTCAGGAGGAATTGTTCCAGCCATTTCAGTGCTTTTTCTCTAACCCCTATATCTTCTAGCGCCTGAATCAGGATTGTATGGGAGATGGTGTCAAATGCGGCACTCAGGTCTAGTAAGATGAGTGCCGCCGTACCTCCAGTATCCAGCTCTTGACGGATAACCTCCGTGACCCCCAGTAAGGTTGATTCTGTAGAATGGCCTTTTCTAAAGCCCGATAGAGAATGGTGTAATAGGTTGTTATCATGGACAAAGTCCGTCAACTGCTTGTTTACATGTTTTTCAAGGATTTTAGAAAAAATAGGTAAAAGGGATATAGGGCGGAAGTTAGAGAGAACCTCCGGATCGCTATTGGCCTTTTTTAACAAGGGCATCACCATGGCGTGCTTCCACTCACCAGGTATTGCTGCTTCATTAAGGGAGGCATTTAGCAGCGCTCTAATTACTTCCAAAATGGATGGGTCTAGCTGTTTAAGAACATGAGCAGGCATAGGGTCCTGGGGGGGAGCCTGATTTGATACTATTCAGGGTTTCACTGAAAGTATTGATGTTTAGCTGCTGCCATGCTGTAAGAACATGGTTCATAGTGCAATCCCTTTGGTCACTATAGCGAGAAGGGGAGACATTCGATGGACCATCAATGCCGTCAACATCTGAAGTGAAATTGGCATAAATTGTCGCTATTTTCTCCTGAAAAAAATTAGCAATGGAGTTACATTGCATGGGAGACAGGGTAGGAGGTTCGGGTTGAGCTGCTGCCCCAGCTAGATTCTTTAGGGTTTTAAAGAGAACCCCTGAGTGATTTTGAGCTCCTAAGATGGTGTTTTTGGTGAAATCGCCCTTGGCGATTTTGCAGGACAGATGATACATATTTAGTGCATGCTTATATATTTCTTTTTTAGCGGGGTTATAATCTCTTCTCCACAGTCTCTCTAATTTTTTTACACTGACTTTTTTGTTCTCTCAATTTATATGTGAAACACGGAACCGGGGGGTTACATGATTTCTGCTTGCTTAGGGTCCGGGGAATAATAGTTTGTATGGCACTAGATAGCCAACAATTGATCATCTTGTGGTCACTAATGGCGATCTTCTCAAGATCGAAACAAGGGCTGGATCTAATTAGTTGTTCGTCAAGATCCTTTATATGGAGTTTTTGCCAATTTCTGAACCATACCCCAGATTTTACAAGAGTTTTATGAGCGGGTTCCCAGATGTGAAATTTGGTAAGAAAATCGTCAGACCACGGGATTAACAGAGCGGGCTCGCACTTTATACGATTAAAATTTGCAAAGATTGGATGTAATAAGTGACCGGCTCTGTGTGTGGGGCCTGTATTCCATAGGTGGATGTTCAGTGCCTCAAGATCAGAAAGAAAATTGAGAATCATTGGACAGCTGCGGTCTTCAAGATGCAGATTGAGGTCTCCTAAGATGGCAAACATAGATGTTTCCAGCAGAAGTGGCGCAATATATTCTGGTAGGGCTGCCACCCAATCCCCAGCTGCCCCTGGAGGGCGATATATTAAAATCCCTGAAAGTGTAATTTGCGAAGACAAGGCTAGTTTGAAAAGCCCTGCTTCACAATTTACCAGGTTGACATCTTCCCACTTGCATTGAAACGTATTTTTGATGCCTATACCCCCTACTCCTTGGTTTAGGCAGTCTTTCCTGATTATCGTGTAATTGGGAGGGAGGGCTGATGCTATGTCCGGCCCAGAGCTTGCAGTTAACCAAGTCTCTGTTAGGAATAGCGCATCCGTCTTCTGATCAAGCAGGAGATTGAAAATATCATCTTGATGTTTAGAGACCGATCTACAATTTGTAGTAAGGAAAGTATACTGGTTAACGTGATCTTTACTCTTGATTGGGTTAATATTTGTGTCAGCAGCAGACACCCCAGTTAATCCTGGCTGGAGATGGGAAAAGGAGAACGCGCACCCCGGGCAAGGGGATGAGGGGGCCTCCAAAGGCAATGTCTTGCAATTAAAATCGCGATTTACCCTGAGGATCACCAGATCAGTAATGGAATAGCTGAGAACTACGTGATTTCGTGCAGGGGGGTGGCCCCTGGTCCCGTCTGGGCGCAGACGGGCTTGCCTTTGGCGCGCCCGCTGCGCTCGTCCGCTGCGCGACGAGCACATAACCGTCTAAAATAGTGATTCTGCCGGGTTAGTCCCGTCCCCCCGACCTCTAACCCGTCACTGCCCCGCCTACGCTCCCTCCACGTCAAGCGGGACAGCCCGTGGTGGAACGGGGAGCCGGCGAGCATAAGCGGGCGTCAAAGAGGCAAATGCGAGGCAAGGTTTTGAAAATCACAATGTGAAATTCTATTCAATTAAAACAGCATTCGAGGTAGTTTTAAAAAGATCTGTGCATGGAGCTAAAGTGCAATTGTGCGATGTGCAAGTGGCAATATCTTATTCATACCGCCCCTTCGCCTTTAAATAAAAACAAATCCAGCGAGCTCCCTGTGAAGCCCGGAACTAAATAGTGCTTCTGCCGGGTTAGTCCCGTCCCCCCGACTTCTGACCTGTCACTGCCCCGCCTACGCTCCCTCCCCGTCAAGCGGGACAGCCCGTGGTGGAACGGGGAGCCGGCGAACAGAAGCGGGTGTCAAAGAGGCAAATGCGAGGCAAGGTTTTGTTACTTTTAAAATCACAATGTGAAATTCTATTCAATTAATACAGCATTCGAGGTAGTTTTAAAAAGATCTGTGCATGGAGCTTAAGTGCAATTGTGCGATGATGTGCAAGTGCATGCTTTTACAGTATTATTTTAGAATACTATTCGTACTGTACGCATTATACTTTGCAATGAATATGCTACTTACCAGTATGCATCTGTTCTTGGCATGTAGGGCTGCTAACATTCATATCTTAGCATTAGATCGCCGCCTAGTGTTGGGCTCGGATGATTGCACATTGTTGTCCTGGAAGAGTCTTCGAAGTATCCTGAGATAGGTGGCTCCTCCCCTGGACTACAGTGCGCATGGGCATCGGCTCCATCCCCAGATTGTTTTTCGCCATTGTGGCAGAAGATGGAGTGAAAAGTGTAAAAGATGTCCATGCTAATGAATAAATACAATAGTATATCTGCAGCTGCGACAGGCACCGGGGAGGAGGGCGGGCGATATGAATGTTAGCAGCCCTACATGCCAAGAACAGATGCATACTGGTAAGTAGCATATTCAGTTCGAGGCATGTGGGCTGCTAAATTCATATCTTAGCATAGAATACATAGCAGTCCCTCCATCAGCGGCGGTTGCCCGTGCCAGCTGCAGAAACCTGAAAAAGTGTCTTGAGAACAGCCTGTCCTACAGCTGCTTGCTGCTTGGAATGCACATCAACACAGTAGTGTTTTGTGAAGGTATGTGGTGTGACCCACGTGGCTGTTCTGCAAATATCCTCTAAAGGAATGTTCCCTAGGAAAGCCATGGATGCCCCCAGTTTGCGTGTGGAGTGCGCTCTGGGGGGTATTGTTAAAGTGCGCTTGGCTTTTTGATAACATATCTGGATGCACTTAACAATCCACCTGGCTATCCCTGCTTTGGAAATAGGGTTGCCTTTGTGTTGGGGTGCGAAGGCAACAAAGAGTTGTTTTGTCTTTCTAAAGGGTTGTGTTCTGTCTATGTAGTACATCAACGCCCTCCGTACATCTAAGGTATGGAGCATTCTTTCCGCCACCGTTTGCGGGTTTTGAAAGAATGCTGGTAAGTCAATAGTTTGGTTTAGATGAAACTGTGACACCACCTTCGGAAGGAATTTGGGGTTAGTGCGTAGCACTACCCTATTTGAATGGATTTGAATGAATGGCTCTTGGATTGTGAGCGCCTGCAGCTCACTGACACGCCTCAGAGACGTAATAGCCACAAGGAAAGCTACTTTCCACGTAAGGAACTGGAGTTCACACGAGTGCAGGGGCTCAAATGGCGGTCCCATCAGTCTGGTGAGAACGACATTGAGGTTCCACACCGGAGCTGGCGGTGTCCTTGGGGGAATGACTCGTTTCAGACCTTCAAAGAAGGCTTTAATGGCAGGCACCCTGAAGACAGAGAGGTGCTGCCTGTTCTGGAGATAAGCCGCTATGGCGGATAGATGTATCCGAATGGAAGTGTACGCTAGATTGCACTTGTAAAGATGCAACAGATAGCAGATGATGTTGGGGATAGATGCATCTAGCGGGTCGATGTCATTGGCCGTACAGTAAATGACAAAACGCTTCCACTTTGCAGCATAGCATGCTCTAGTAGTTGGTTTCCTCGCCTCCTTGATGATGTGCATGCACTCCGGAGGTAGGTTAAGGTATCCAAACTCTAGGACTTCAGGAGCCAGATCGCCAGGTTGAGCTGTTGTGGATCTGGATGCTGAATGTCTCCATGGTTCTGCGTCAAAAGACTGGGCGTGAGGCGCAGCCTTTGATGCGGCACCACTGAGAGTTCGAGGAACGTGGTGTACCAAGCTTGGCGCGCCCACGTTGGAGCAACCAGGATGAAAGTCATCTCGTGCTGCCTTAGCTTTCTTGCGACCAGCGGTATTAGAGGGGCTGGCGGAAAAGCGTACGCAAATTTGCCTGACCAGTTCATCCATATCGCATTCCCCTGCGACAGTGGGTGAGGGAACCTGGCGGCAAAGAGTTGGCATTTTGCGTTCTCTGCTGTGGCAAACAGGTCTATCTCCGGATGACCCCACTGCTGGAAGTACGGGTGGAGAACAGACGGGTGTATCTCCCACTCGTGCATTTGATGGCTGTATCTGCTGAGCAGATCCGCCATCTGATTGTCCTTTCCTGGGAGGTGTTCTGCCATGAGGAAAATGTTCCTCT
The DNA here is from genome assembly GCF_964261635.1 of Lissotriton helveticus. Taxonomy (NCBI): domain Eukaryota; kingdom Metazoa; phylum Chordata; class Amphibia; order Caudata; family Salamandridae; genus Lissotriton; species Lissotriton helveticus. The sequence goes on along the minus strand of NC_136061.1, from coordinate 1,724,386,427 downwards.
GAATGGCCCACTTCCACATGCTCTGAGCCAGATGAGACAGCTGTGGCGAGTGGGTGCCTCCCTGCTTTTGAATGTAGTACATCGCGGTCATGTTGTCCGTCCGGACTAGCACGACTTTGTTGCACAGATGTACAATGAAGGACTTGAGCGCCATGAAGATTGCCATCAGTTCCAGATAGTTGATGTGCATCTTTTGTTGCTGCGTCGTCCATAGTCCCTGCACTGTGTAAGTGAGCACATGAGCTCCCCAACCCTGGAGAGACGCGTCCGTTGTCAGGATAATCTGCGGCACAGGCTCTTGGAACAGTCGGCCCTTGCAAAGGTTGTGTGGAGTCCACCAATGCAGAGAGTTGTATGCCCGACTGGTAACCAACACTAGGTCTGTCAATTGCCCACGAGCCTGTGTCCACTGATTCTCTAAGCACTCCTGGAGCGGGCGCATGTGTAGCCGTGCGTGAGGGACTATGAAGATGCAGGAGGCCATCATGCCTATCAACTGCATGAACACTCTCGCTGGAAGCGAGTGTTGCGGCCTGAACTTTTGGATCAGAGCCTGCATGCTGTCTATCCTGACCTGGTTTGGCTGAGCCATGGCCGTCAGGGTATTGATCGTCGCGCCTAGAAACCGCCGGACATGCGCCGGCTGAAGATGCGATTTTGGGTAGTTCAGGGAGAAACCCAGATCGTGAAGAAGGTGAATTGTAGTCGACATGTCTGCGGCGCACTGGTGCTCTGACTTGGCTTGCACGAGCCAGTCGTCTAGGTAGGGGTAGACATGGATGTTCTGCCTCCTGAGGTGCGCCGCTACAGTCGCCAGACACTTTGTGAACACCCTCGGGGCTGTTGTGACTCCGAAGGGTAGGACTTTGAACTGGTAGTGCCTGCCTTGAATAGTGAACCTGAGGTATTTCCTGTGTGACGGGTGTAGTGGAATGTGGAAATAAGCATCCTTGAGGTCTAAGGTTGCTAAGAAGTCTCCTTGGTTTAGCAAGGGAAGAATCTGTTGCAGTGTAAGCATGTGGAAATGTTCCGATAGTATGTACAGGTTGAGGGGACGTAGATCGAGAATGGGCCTGAGAGAACCGTCCTTCTTTGGAATAAGGAAGTACAGGGAATATACCCCTGTGCCTTCCTCCCCCACCAGCACGAGCTCGATTGCTCCCTTTTGCAGCATCACCACTACCTCCTGCTGCAATAAGAGCAAGTGCTCTGCGGACATAGGCCGTTGCCTTGGCGGGATGTTGGGTGGAGTGGACTTTAACTCTAGGCAATAACCATACTGGATTAGTTGTCGCACCCACCTGTCTGTGGTGATGTTTCTCCAGACGGGCAGGAACCGCTGCAGTCTCCCCCCGACAGGTGTTAGGTGGTCGGGGGGCAGTGACAGAGAGTCACTGTTTGTTGGGAGTAGAGGTGCGGGAGCTGTTGTTTCCTCTGCCGCGACCTCTGTTGCTGTTATTCCTGTAACCTCCCTTGTTCTGTTTAGTGAACGAGGATTGTGTCCCACCTTTTGTGAACTGGGATTGTTGACCCAATTGTCCCCTGGTGACTCCACGTGCACCTGAGCGACGAAAATTGCCGCCACGAAACTGCTGTGACTGTAGGGCCCCCATAGACTTAGCAGTGTCTGTGTCTTTCTTTATTTTCTCTAGGGTGGTGTCAACATCCGGACCAAACAGACTATCAGGATTGACTGGCTGATTAAGAATTGTCGTCTGAATATCCGGTTTAAACCCTGAGATGCGGAGCCACGCTTGTCGTCTCAGCATAACGCTAGTGTTGATAGCCCTAGCAGCTGTGTCCGCAGCATCAAGTGCACACTTGATGGCTGCGTTTGAGATTAGCTTCCCTTCCTCGATAAGCATTTTTGTGCCCTCTTGGAACTGTGGAGGCAGGTGTTGCACGATCTGTTCTAGGGTGTCATAGTGCGCCCTATCATAACGCGCCAAGAGCGCCTGTGTATTGGCAATGCGCCAGAAGTTTGATGCCTGTGCAGCTACTCTTTTGCCCCCTGCCTCTAGCACTTTGGATTCCTTATCCGGGGGAGGAGCTTCACCCGTAGTCTGGGAGTTGGCACGTTTCCTGGCATTGGCGACCACAAGAGAGTCCAATGGCAATTGTCCCCGAATGTATGCGGGGTCCGCAGGTGCAGGTCTGTACTTTTTTTCAATGCGAGGGTTGACCACTCTCGCTCTCGTAGGCTCCTTAAATATGTCCCCAGCATGCTTGAGGACTCCTTTAAGCATAGGCAGTGTCTTTACTGTCCTTTCAGAGACCGAAAAAGTGTCGAAAAGGAAGTCTTCCTCCACAGGGTCGGCATGCATGTCCACATCGTGATTGGCTGCCGCCCTTTCGAGTAGGGCATGAAAACCTGCTGAATCCTCAGTCGGGGATGCCCGTGCATTAAAAGGCTGCGGGTCCTGCCCCGCACCTTGGGTGTTCTGGTCACCAGTGTCATCAAAGGAATCCGGTTGCACATCAGGTTCATTGATTGGGAAATTGTACTGGTCGTCCTCATCATACCCCTCACCCTCAGAGTGGTCTGGGGAGGGAGTAGGGCTCCGTCTCGGAGGAGGCTGGATTGGTTCCGTGAGGCCTGAGGCGTCAAGGGGCACCCTTTTCTTCTTTAGTGGAATGACATAGGGGTCCACTGGCTCCGAAGTTATTTTCCTCTTATAGAGGGTCAGTTTGCCTGTGTCAGCGTCGATGAAATGCGCCGAATCGTCCTCGGATTCGAGCACCTGACGTGGAAGTGGGCCAGTCGGTGAAGAAACCACCTGTTTCGGTGCCGATTTGGTTGAAAATGCCTTGGGCGCCTCCTTCGGCGGCAAAATAAAGAGAAGTTTCCCAGACGGCTTCTCTGGAGTGTCTTTTCGCGGCTGCGTTGATGGTATCGGAGCCGACGGGGCAAAGGCCTTTTCCCTGATCCTCTTCAGTGAGTCGGCAATGGGGGACGGCACACTCACAGTTTGTGTCGGCGCCGACGAGGATGGTCTGATTTTCCCCTCGGATCCGACGTCCTTGTGGGCCTTGTGCGTCTTGGGCGCGGATCCCGTCTGTACCGCCTCCGATTCCTGCGTTCGGGGCACAGACTTCTTTCCGTGTGCCTGCGTAGCCTCCTTGGAGCCGACTTTGGCGGGTTTTGACGGCGTCGGAGCCGCTGTCCCGTGCCGACCATCTTTCTTGGAGGACCCCTCCTCTGGCGTCGGTTTCGATTTCGCAGCATCGGAATCGACGGACTTCCTCGACTTCTGCGGACCGGAGGTCGACGGAGTCGATGGGGTAGCAGGCGCCGTCGGTTTCACCGGCACGGCAGCCATCTTAGGGACACTCGAGTCCTTAACTTTCAGTTTCGATTTCGGGTCGGCCATTTTAGGTGTTGTCGATCCCGATGGTTTCGGTTTCGGTTTCGAAACAGTCTGCCCAGCAAGTAAGTCCGTGGCCGGGCCCGAAGGCGGGGCTGTGGCTTGCGGCAACGGGTCTTGGGTAAGGCCGACAGGCGATCCCGTGTCCCGGTCAGTATCCTCGTAACCTTCGGGGCAGAGCTCGTCCGCTGAGCTATCCGCCGCGGCCCCATAAATCTCATCGTCGTCTCCTACCTCGTCGACGTATTCAAGGCCTGGACCCGCGACTCCGTCGTCGTCTCCCGGATCCGCCTCGACCTCCGTCCCGGGTGGGGAGATTTGGAGATGATGACCCTGGTCCTCTTCGTCTTGGTCGCCGAAGATGTTCTCCGGATCCGGTGCCGCTTGTTTAGCTTCCATGCGCACCGCGCGCCGAAGCTTGAGAGTCTTCTTCGATCGGAACTGTGCACAGGCCTTGCACTTTCCGTCGTCGAGGTCAGGCGAAAGGCATTTGTTACACACGGGGTGTAGATCGATGTGTGGGTACTTGGACCCACAGAGCGGGCAGTACTTAAACGGGCTCCGCTCCATGTCCGAAAAGGCTTGCAGTCGTGTCGCGATGAGAAGGCCTCAAAGTTCCGAGAGCGAAGAAAACTCCGCTTATTCCGGCTCCAAGAGACGGAAGACTCGAGACCGTGCGCAGACAATACCGACGCAAGAAAATCGAGGCCTTTTGGCCGCTAAAAGTTAGTTTTACTTGGTTCCGACAGTAAGACGTCGAGACCACATCCGAACCCAATGGCGGAAAAAAACAATCTGGGGATGGAGCCGATGCCCATGCGCACTGTAGTCCAGGGGAGGAGCCACCTATCTCAGGATACTTCGAAGACTCTTCCAGGACAACAATGTGCAATCATCCGAGCCCAACACTAGGCGGCGATCTAATGCTAAGATATGAATTTAGCAGCCCACATGCCTCGAACCCAGTATTACGAATGTAGCAGTTCATTTCTTATGCATGAGAAAGAAGAATGTTCAATAAATACTTTATTGAAAACACCCGTCTCTCTACTTCTCTGCACCTCTGCTGAAACGGAGCTTGCACGATTGACTCAGTGAAATATCTATCTATTGTTTCCGCGACTCTAGAGATAGATTGCTTATTCTTGGGAAACAAAGTTGTCATATTTATGGGGTTGTCAGAAACTAATCCCTTCTTGTGAATTCGATAAAGATTCTAGTGACCTCTGAGCTAGCTGGCACTCACAATTAAGTCTAATATACTCGGTAGAGACCTAGTCGACCTCAGTCCTACGTCTAAACTACAGGATATATTATCCCAATGCGCAGAGCCTATTGGGAATATAGGAACTACACTACAGTACATGCTCTTTGCAGCAGGTATAATTATCTGAGCTGCCTTGGATGAGTCAAAATTGCCACCAGAAAAAACTCCCACCTCTCTCTAGCAGGTTCATTAAACACCAAAGTCATCTTGACACTTTTATTGTTGCCTAAAAACTGCTGGATATACAAGGAACTTTGCAGTGCTTTCAAAACTGCTGCACAAATGAAGTAACAAATATGAAAACACTCAAGTGTTTCGGTCGAGAGGCCCCAGCTGGAGAAGTGTCTTCCTGCTGGCCCAGGTCTTGAGCTGCCCGAACGCTGATCAGCCTCAAAACAACAAGAGGCTCACCTCTTCTGCAGAAGGCGTCTTCAGAAGGCTTGATTTGGTAGGCACTCAAGACCTGCGGACTCTCTTGGAATGCGTCACGGACCCCTGGGGTCCACGAACCACACGTTGAGGGTCCCGAACCACAGGTTGGGGGCCACTAATCTCTTTACTCTTGACTGTATGCAAGGCTACTTCTTGTGTCTTGATTTTGAGGCGATTTCCCTTGATGTGCAGTTTCGAGAGCTTTGTGTTTCTGAGGACCCCTGTTGTGTTTATTCTACATGTCAAAGCCAGCCAGACAGCCAAGCTTCTGCCCCCAGGGATGGATGAATCATGTATTAACTGGAATATTGTAGTTTAAACCGCATTGCTCTTTTTGACAATGAACCAATCCCTGATCTCTTGCCAAGAAAAGCAAGCTCTCTCTGTTCTATTATCTGACCTTCACTATGTGCCTTTTTATTCTGCTTGGTCTCTCTCACGTCTTCTAGTATGCTATCCCTTCTCTGAGGCCCTTTCCTCTGCCTAAATCAATTCCTCACTGACAATGTTTTTAATACAGAGCCATTTATTTTGTCGTTTCTAAGAGGTATAAGTAACAGATGTTACTATTAATCAAATTTATGGAACTTAATTTACTGAGTTTGAAGGGTGGAAAGTGGGGCCTATGGGTCCTATGTCAGACACCGCCTCCCTCAATGTAGTCATAGGATCTTCTTGCAAGTTTCTCAAACTGTCCCTATGCTACTACCCTTCCCACTGTCCCTCCTCCTGCTTGCTGGTCCTCACTTTCACCAATGCATAGCTGGTGTGTCCTTTCTATCTCCCTTTATCTTCAACCCTTTCATGTTCACTTCACTGTTAGGTAGATGTCCCATCAGCATCCTCTCACTGGTGCTGCTAATACGTGGATGGAATTGTTGCGGTCTTCATCAGCCTGACCAGCGGTACAGTATTTGCTTCATCTTGCATAATCATTTTTTGTGGTGCTTTTTAAACTGTCCTCTCCACTAGGCTGCTTTCGTCTAGCTGAAAGATCTGTATACTGCTTTTACCCCCTTCCTTTGACCTGGTCATTTCGTCACAGACGTAGGTCTTCTACCATGATGCATGGCCTGGTCCTGCTGTTGGCTAACTTCCTGCACAAGCATTCAATTATTTGGATTCTCTTTCACTAAAGAACACACACTTTTTAAAAAAAAAAAAAAATTATGTTTTTATTTGGAAAACCTCACATGTAGCATTACAGATAAAAGCAGGCACAGGCCGAAGAATCGCAAATCACCAACTCAAAAAGATTCAAAGCCTCGCACAGCGAGTGACAACAATCCAGTTATCTCCGGTCCGGCCTAGTCCATTAAATCAGGATTCATAGTTAAATTTGTCCACAGTGTTCCAGGATAAAGAGGATCCCATTTTATAATAAGGGTAGAAGGATCAAATGGCCTACGATATTGCGAAATCGTACACTAAGCAAGTCTTAAAACAGGATAATAGTCTTCAATAGAGATTCACAATTGGGAAGTCAAAAACAGGACTTGAAGCGACAATAGCTATGTACTAGCACTTAACGTCCTACTCATGAAGCAGTAATAATAGAGAATATACGTAAGTACACATTACAGGAGTCTTCCCAACGCAACTAAAACCCACTACCCCAACTAGGAAAGAAATATACTAAAAATAAGGGAAAGGGATACAATAAGAAGAGAAGAAAAGGAAAAGTAGGGCCATAGAGACAAAGAAGTAACGAAAAACACATCCCATCCCCCAACCCCCCACCCTACATGCCAGCAGAAGACTACGGCCCACCCCCCCTATAGGCACGCCTGTCGCCCCAGCAAGAACCCCGAAAATGGGAAAGCCCGGAGGAGGGCCCTAGCCCCGGCCCCATTCCCCCCCCCCCCCACAAACCGAAAAGCGTGTGAGCCCACCAAGGTGGAAAGTGAGCATCAATTTACGTTCATCTCAACCCCCCAAAGGCACAATCAAAAGCCATGTTCCGCATCGTAACCGGGATCACCCATAAAATGCCGCAAACAGTCAGCGCTCAACCCTGGCCAGTCCGAGCAGAAGCAGACAAGTTCCCCAGTCCCCGAGCAGGCAAACTCGATGGACCCACAGTCGCAGTAGGGGCCACCCGGGCCTTCAGCAAAAACAGCGGCACAGAGTCAGCACTGCTCCTCCAGGGTACACTGTCCGTTGTCGAAAAAACAAGGCACTTTTGTTCAGGAGGTGGAGCAGCCGGCAAGTAGGTAAAAAGGGCAGCAGACACGCAGCTCCGGCCGCCGTGCTCACTGGTCTCACAACCCAACTCTGCACACCCCAGGGAGTCCTCGGCGTCAACCGACTGGAAAAGGCCGGGCACCCAATCTACATTGTGCCCATCTGCCTCTGTAGATCCCGTGGCAGGAGCAATGATCGCCTGGGAGCCATTGATGACCAGCCACCGACGTTTCAGGGCTGAGTGCAAGTTCGTAATGGCCAGAAAGACATCTCTCACTGTAGGTTCCATCCCTCTTCCGCCAATGTACAAAACACTGCCCCTCTCAGAGGAGCCTCCGAACAGGATAAGGAGCAGTCTCAGCAGGCAGCTAGGATATTAACATCAGGCCGCAGCGTTCATATGGGTCATGATACTCGAACCCACACACTTGCTCAATGCCGCGCACCGCTTACCGGCCGTAACCAGGCGAGGGATCTCCTTCCGATGTCCGCCTCAGATGGTGCGTGGTCGCCCACTGGCAGCCCCCCCGAGAAAGGCCGGTCCGGGCTGTTCACTCCGCATAGCACCCCAGTATATCCACCTTCACAGGCGCCAACACAAACATATGCCACAAAGCTTAGGGGTCCAGAGCCGTGTCGAGCCCATCTACCCACGGCAATGTATGCGTTACGAGTCTCGGCCCGGGTCACCGATCCAACATGGCCGACCAAGGCCGATGTTGATCACTTCCACGGCGGCTGCAGTGCCATTCGAGGTCCCGGCTCGCCCACTGTAGAGGCCGGAATCTTCACGACGATGTTACTCGGCCGTCTGGGGCAGTTTTCATTATGGAGTTACACGGCCGGGCACCGCATCCGCTCATCTACGCGGGGCCACGGCTGAGATGCAGGATCATTGCCAGGATGGTGCGGGAGGCGAGGGCGAGCGGCGGAGCCGGGCGTCTATGCTGCCATGTTGGTCGCCGTCGTGGCTCCTCAAGAACACACACTTTTAAATAGGATTTCGAGGATGGCAATGCTAATGGGCATAAACCAATATTCTGACTTTACATGTTGTCATCTCTGTCACAATATTAGGCCTCTCTTTGTTGCTGCTTTGACCAACACTGCTCATTTAAAGCATGTCAGGGCTAATGGAGGAGAGGAAGGTAGGGTTGTTGGCAGTCTGTTAACGGAGCCCATCTCTCAAAGGGACTAAAGAAATTCAGGTAAACTATGGTGAAAGAGTGAAGGGCAAGGGATTTGGAGTGCGTAACAAGACCACAATGGAGCAGTTTGGGGTTGCGATGAAATATTAGAGTGGAAGAGGTATCGAACTTATGGAGAGACACACTGGGAAAGTTTACTTAGGAGGCTGATGCTATCGACCAGCAAAGCATCTGTGCTGCCCCATCTAAATGATTTACGTAGTAGCTAGGACAAATGGATTTCTTTAGCACTTTGCATCTTCGAAAAATATTTTTTTTCAAAACGTACACAACCCGCTACAACTTATGGAGATGAAAGATTCAACATCTGAAAAAGACAATTTGCGATACAGGCCTTTAAAGTTTGGTACCCCCTCTGCACCTATTATGGGCACTACGTTTAATCAGACCCTCCAGCATTTAGCGAGTCACGGGTAAAAAAACCGCGAAATCAGCTGGCTAGCGCAACGGCCGCGATATTTACTAATTCAGCCGCTAAAAAGGGTCTCCCGGCATGCATTTTAAATGGTGGCTTCTTACTGGCGCGGGAGCAAGATGGCGGCTGTGTGAGGTAGCCGCGGAGTAGCAGCACGGGCGCGGCGCAGTAACCTCTCTTCCCCATCGAGGAAGCGACTTACCCGGTTGAGAGGAGGTGCGCTGATGAACTGCAGTCCTTGGTGGACCGGAGCAGCGGGCTTCGGTGCGAGGCGGATCGCGGCCACAGACGGGATTCTGAGGCTGCTGCTCACGGCCGTTTTGGCGCCGACGCTTGAGGCGCTGGGGGCGTGTCAGGAGTTGGCAGAAGCAGGTCGTCCGAAACGAGGGGAGAACAGCGGGAGGAGCACCTCTGCTCAGAAACTTGCAACGAAGGCTGTATTCACCCTTTACTACATCAATAATGGCCCCGAAAACGACAGCAGGAGCAGCAGCAAAGGCAGCGGCTGCTGCAAATAAGAAAGCCCAGGCTGCACAAGCAGCACAATCAGCACAGGTAATGCAGACAGCACAAATGGCCCAAGCTGCATACCCAAGTATGGAGCAAACAAAGCATGAGACAGCAAACTTATCTCCGCCCTCAGTGATCCCGAATATAGGTGAAAATGTTGAAACACCGGCGCAAACCAAGAAAGGAAAATTGGCGGCACAGCGCTTACGGCAGTTCCCTTCTATTTCTGAGCTGTTGATTCGTGGCGGTGAGAACCAAAAGAACACTGATGCGACGGTGCTGCAGCCCTTAGCCCAGGAGACAGTGACACAAAAATGTAAGGAGACTAAAGAAGCAGGTATTGATCCTGCACTTACCCCCCTTCCGGATGAAGTAGAGGAGCTGGCGGATGCAGCGTTGTCTGCTGCTGTGCAGGCCGAAGATCTAGCCGAAACCGAGCGACAAGTGGTAGGGAAGAAGCAAGGCAGGACACCCGGAAGGCACAGGCAGCAATGCGTAAGATGCAGGGTGTCGTTAGAAAACTGTCTAAGGCATACACTAATGTGGGGGATAGGGTCACCAACTTGGAGGAACGGATTGTGGCAACTGAAGCGGAAGCCGCTGCAGCATCATCTAAGGTAGACTCCCAGAGCGCTCAGGTCATTGACATTCAGTGGAAACTGGAGGATATGGAAAATCGGTTAAGGCGCAATAACCTGCGCGTTCTGGGAGTTCCGGAAGGTAAAGTTAGGAGGGCAGCCAGGTATATGACCCTCCTACAGGAACGTGGAGGCCTAGCAGCCCCAAACATAAGACTCTATCATTGGGCTTGCTTGCTGACGCAGATGTCTATATTATTTATGCCAGCACTCAGTAGAAGGTATTCATATGACCCGACATCTGATTTATATGAACTTCCATCAATTTACGAGCTATTGATGGGCAAGGAGGCCGTAGGGGCACTGTTGAGAAAAACTAGCCGCAGATTTTTTAAAAATCCCGGTATAAAGGGTTGCTCAGTGCCTGGGATTTATGGAAAAATCTGCAGAAATTGCTTCATATCCCCAAGATTAATAAGTATACCCCGCTGTGGAACTCAGGGTACCTACCAAACTTGAGTGTGGATGGGGCCTGGCAACAATGGGAACTACTGGGTATTCGGACGGTTGGAGATGTAATGCCAAATGGCAGCATACTGAGCTTTAACAGGCTACAGGAGAAGTTCGGTCTGACCAGCGGCCACATTTTTAAATATCTCCAGATCTCCCAAACACTTAAAACTGCTGTTTCAGAAATAGCTCCTGGCCCACTTTGCCCAGTGCTGGGATATTTGATAAGAGGAGGAGATAAGATTAGGAATATATAATCAAGCCCTTATAGAAAGAATACCCGATGATCTCGAGAAGCACGAGGCTGCTTGGGCAGACAGACTACAAGATCCTGACATCGATCTTGATAAAGCTTTGGGGCTGGATAAACAAATACTGCGCTCCTCAAACTTGAAGGCTCAACATTTTAAAACATTATTTAATCTGTACTATACTCCCTCTAAACTACATGACTGGGGCATGAGGATTGATAGCAACTGTCCTAGGTGCCAGAAAGACCCTGGAGATCTCCTACACGTTTTCTAATTGTGAGAAGCTCAGTCTGTTAAAAACTGAGATTGAGACATTTTTGGAGGGGCTGCTAGGCATAAAGATCAGCCTATCCCCGACGGTGATGATTTTTGGGAGTGATAGTAAAACGGCTCTTGTTAACAGGGAAACAGAGGCTTTTATTTTTCTGGCCGTGGCGGTATTACGCATTTTACTCTCAGCTGCCTGGAAGGATTCTAATGCCCCAACATCCCAAATGTGGCTGTCCAGACTTCTTGGTATACACAATATTGAATCCACCTTATATCTTTATAAGGGTAAGAAAATGCGGGAATTCGGCAATAAGATGTGGGACCCCCTGAAAGTCTGGAGGGATGGGCAGATATAATTAAATGAGGCTGGGCCCACTTATACTTATATCTATATTTATAATGTATGTGTAAATATGTATTTATTTGTATATATATTATATGAATTTATTTAAGCCTGTATCTCTGTTTTACCGAACTACTTTTTACCGGATAATACATCTTCGTTAGTACTATGTGTTTTTATTGTAAAGAAAACATTCTCTTTTGCTGCATCTGTTTTGTATCAATGAATTCTCAATAAAAAAAAAAAAAAAAAATGGTGGCTTCTTACTGGCTGTACGCAAACACGTCACTACGTGCATCCGTACAGCTGAGCCGTAAAATTGTTGCTTCCTCCAGCCACACTGCGACAAGCAGAGTCAACGCAACCAGACTGACTGTGCGTGTGGGAAGCCTGATCATCAATCAGCAGGCAGGTTATGTTTTTAGGTGCTTCGCTTAAGTGGCTTTTGAAATCCCAGGCCCCCACTCATCCTCTGCTCCTTTTCTGAGGGGCATGAAAGCAAGGCCGCCCCTGCAGGGTCTTACTATTGCTGGGCACGATTTAAGTATGTAACATATTTGTGTCCAGACAACATAATTTACACAGTTATCTTCAATAGCATGTCGTCACAAGCCATCATAATATGATGTTTGTGTATTGACAAAACCTAAAGGTGAATCCCGACCTGTATTTTACATAAGTTGGTGCAACCTTGCCAGGACACTCTTTATTCCATTTTTATTATCCCAGTTAAGAGGAAAAGGCACCTTAACTGTAGCACACTCAAAACTAAAATATAACAAACCACATATAGATACATTTCCACTTCTAGAACTCGAAAAAAGCTCAAGTATGAGCTTGAAAACATCATTACATAACACGTGCTGGTATCCTAACTTTTATATATCCTTTTTCGATAACGCGGCCACACCAAAGGAGTTTCCAAAGGCATGTGCTAAAACGATCAATCAATCCTTGATACACGATTGCTGCTTAACTCCCATAATAACTTGAGAAAACTTTCAAACAAAAGGTCACCAGGTACTTCAGCGGCAACAAAAATCTTATTTTCTAGAAGATAATAAAGGAAAATGTCACTTACGTGTAACAATCAGTGGCAGCTTGTATTGCTGTTAATCTGTAGACATGCACAGAATTGGAGGTCTGTGTAATAGCAAGATAATTAACAGATGAAGGCAGGTGGGAAGAGTGCCACAGGCAAATTTCTATTCACTCGCATACAGGGAGGTAAACAGGGCACATGCTAGTCTACGAGCTGCAAACTGAATGTTCCAGATAAATTATCCGTTTGCAGCATGTGCAGATGTAAATAACCTGCTCTGCACAGAGTGAAAAGCAGTGCCCAAACATTTGAAGCAGCGCCCTGCGAGCAGACGAAGGAGAGGACTTGAACAAAGTTTGAAGCACAATTTGGCCCACTTGAGCTTCTTGACAGGCATGAATATCCTCATAACAGCGTTCACTAATTGAGTGAACTGAAGGCCACGTAGCAGCACCACATATGTCTGATATTGGAATGTTATCCAGGAAAGCCAATGTGAAACCGGTCTTATGATCTGAATGCGCTCTAGAGTAACTTGTAATGTGTGGTTAGCGTTAATATGACCGAAATAAATTAAGCTAAGAATCCACCATGCTAGATCCACCTTTGACAGGGTTCCAACGGTGTTGTGGGCAATGCAATGAACAACTGTTTAGTCAGACCCTCCAGCATTTAGTGTTTTAGTGATTCGAGAACAAAATCGCGAAATCAGCTGACTAGCGTGATGAGCGCTGCATTTACTATTTCGGCTGCAAAAAAAGGTCTCCAGGCAGGCATAAAATAATGGGGGCTTATTATTGGCACGTTGCTACGTGTCTCATCCAATGGAGAAAAAAATACAGTTCATGTTTCTTATTTTGCAGGGAGCCGCTAAGAGCAGCTACCATCCCAACCAGGATTAGGAGAGTCAATGGAACTCTGCAGATTGGTTTATGTTGGCTGCTGAAAACACTTGAAATTTTTCGGTGAAAGTGTTGCCAAAATCGAGGGAATCAAACCTGAATTTACCAATTCTCTTATAATTATACTGTGACCTATTTTCTCCATCCCTGAAGTAAAGAATACTCTGGGTATAAGAAGTGTGACAGCCACTGAAAACCTGAGCTTATACCTGGCTTTGACTCAGTTTGCGGTGCTCCTGGACTGTCAAGCCCGAAACAGCCCAAACTTTCTTGTGGCTTCTGCCTGCCACTCAGGCTGTAACCTTATGGCCAAGAATTAAATTACAGAGAAAGCATTATCCTTTCATCAAAAAAAAAACATCTACTGGCTGAATTGCACACTGTGAAACCAGAAATCTGAGCTTTCCCCTTTGAACAAATTGTGTGCTCCAAGGTATGTATTTTATTTAAACGTGCCTCCTTCAAATACGTACATTGTACAAAAACCTCTGGTGTTTTGTTTAATACGCTATACAGGCCATCCAGCATTTTGTGATTTTCGCGAACATCGCGCTAGTCAGCTGATTTGGGGGGAGGGGGTTCGTGAATCGCGAAATACTATAGGGACTGAATACAAATAATTCTAAAGTAAATAGGCATGTGTGCCCCACTATGTTCCGTTAGGTCAGGCCGCAGGTTAATGACATATGCTCTTGGGTACCGTCATTGGACAGTGGACTAGTTACCTCCGTACACAAAATGAGGGGGATCTGCATGACTAATTACAGAACAATTTTAAAAGCACTTACAAATTAATTTTTTTAATGTAATTCTTTTATAGCACTATTCTTTCTAATGCAGGATGTTAAAATGCTTTGCATCACACCCACATATTAAACAGAGACAATAAATCATACACGTTTGACTCAAATGTCTATGACGTTACATATAAAAAAGGGTTACAAGGTCTAAGAGTCCCCTTTCAGCCATACTAGAAGGCATTAGACTGTATTAGAAAGAGTGCAAGGTAAGAACTGCAAGTAACAAAAAGATCTCTGTGCCGAAAGCCTGGGGAGGGGGGTTGCTCGCAGAGGGGTTGTGGTGGGAATAGTCTCATATTTGGGATGTAGACTGCACACACAGCACCTGTAAGTCACATTGATGTGGGGGCTGTATTATGAAAGTACTTCCACCCACCCCATGCCACTGATCTGCGTAGAGCAATATATAACATGCTTACATTAGCCATGGCAATGTACTTCCACCCACTACGATCCTGTGCCTTAAGGTGCCTGAGGAAGAGGTGTCATGTCTCGTGGGTCCAGGAGGCAGCAGTGCCCATCAGGGGTTGGGAAACAGGTGCTAGAACATTCCAGGGAGAAATGGGGCCCCCTTTAATGAGGTTAGGATAGGAGCTGTGATTTCCCCTCAACTATGTCAATTATGTTAAACACAATGTTCCTTCTGTAGGAAAGTGGATTATTATGTGGTGTGGTTATCAGACCTCACCGTGCAATAATGTCACAATCTCTATCAGGTTTGGTTAGGTTTCTTTAACAAATCCTTTATCTCAGTCCCGGATAGCTGTGGCACAGAGCAGTCAGACTTAGTCAAAACTTTAAAGCATTTTTGATTGCTTTAGTAAATATCCACTTACCTCATATGGGTTCAAGTTGAAGTACGAAGAACCAGGTCGGATCAACCTATCAATCTGTTGTTTGGGTGTTAATACTGAATCTCGCCTTTCTATCTGTTTAACCTAAGTGCGAGAATGAAAAGTTTCTTAAAAACTCATAGGCAGTACAATGAAAAAGAAATCAAATACAATTTGCTGGGTTAACATTAACAATTTGATAGACAGTGTAAGAGTACTACTAATCATGGTAACAACAAGTTATTTTCATGGTTAAAATTAAATATGTAACGAGATTTAAACGTACTTCTCCGAGAATTGGCTAATGGAAATTTGGACAAAATTAACCGCTTAAATTTCCTGCAAAAGACTATGCTTCTTTACACCTTAACTAGCAAAGTCTACTGACATGATCTCTGCTACTGAATTATAAATTACAAAGCCATCTGGGGAGGGCACACTTCTATCCATCCTCCTTCCCACTTCAAGACCACTTTATTCCTAACTGCTTGCTATAACCTGTCAATGCCAGCATAACATAGGGGGCTCCATGAGAGTCACATTTGGATGTTAGCTCACAGTGGAGAAAACAGACCTGCTTGCCCACACCAATGCAACAGCACGGCTGTACCAGAGGAGGCAGAAGGACGAGTATGGAGTACACAAATACTTATGGAAGAGCTGATCATGATCCACATTCACAGAAATAAACTGCCTCAGAGAGCCCAGACCAAACAAGCTCAACTATGCACATGATAGCAACAGAGCAGATATCTGCATAGTGCCCCCTGAAAGACTAGTTTATCAAGTAAGACTCTCACTTCGGAAAGAAATATTTATGCTGCTTGTTGCCCCCCTCTCCTCCCCCTCTACATTATAGGGAGGATACTCGGTAAAAGGGAATAGAGAAACACTAACAGTAAATCCTCTAGAAACAGGAACTAGCACTGCTAATAAATGGTTTACACTGTTTACAGACGATGAACGGAGCACTATGTTCTGCATGATGAACACTATGTTCTGCAAGAGTGACACCTTGTGCTCCTCCTGCATTTTCCTACATATTCACCAGTGCCAGCAGTCTATACCGAGAGGGATTGGCAGATTGCCGAGTTTGAGAAGTTAAGTGGCTCTTCAACACAGTAAACTGTCATCACATTTGCTGTTCTTTATAAAAGACAAAACGGTAGTAAAGACACCTGGCAAAGAAAGTGGCTAACTGACAGCGAAGAAGTCTCACACACATTTTCATCCATTTACATTATAGCAGGGATCATTTAAGTTGCTGCCTAAGCAATCCGCATGTGAGACGCCTCAACTATGTCAATTATGTTGAACACAATGTTCCTTCTGTAGGAAAGTGGATTAATATGTGGTGTGGTTATGAGAGCTTACCATGCAATAATGTCACAATCTCTATCAGGTTCAGTTAGGTTTCTTTAACAAATCCTTTATCTCAGTCCCGATATCTGTGGCACAGAGCAGTCAGACTTAGTCAAAGGAAGAAATCGAATGCATGTAGTAGTACTAAAACAACAAAAATCCAACACAAATTTATAGAACTAGAGTGCATTTTTATCTTAAAAAAAAGACACTCAAATGACAAAAATCTATTGAGGGGAACCGGAGATATGATTTTTTTTTTAGCTAAGTACATTCATTTAAGTTCTGATAAAACTTTGTAATCTGAATTGCGGTACCTCAGCCAACGGCCAGCAGGATTACCAGTCCTCTCTTGGACTTGCTTTGGTTACAGCTATCTGTAGGTGTCTCTTTCTTGCAGGTGACCAAGGACCCCTTAGAGGAAGGCCACAGATCCCACTGACTTGCGGACAGCTCAGGCAGATTAGGACTCTGTCTTTCTGCGTCCAGCAGCGGGCAGATGATTCTGGGCAACTCGGCTCTCACAAGTAAAGACTTGCTCCAGATTTTGAGGCCCTGTAGCTGCAACAGGGAGTCAGCCAACTGACTCTTCTGGTCACTCCTTCCGTCCTGGCACATCTAGCAAATATTTCCTCTAGTGGGCACTGCAAGCTCAGTCTTCTCTATGTGGTCTACTGGTTCAGCAGGTGTCAGTCTTGGCTGCAGCATCACTTTGCTGGGCCCAGGGTGAAGCAGGGCAGTCCTTCAGTCTTCTTCCCTGACCAGTAATGATCTGAGGACTGAGGGTTTGAGGTACCACTTTTATGCTATCTTCTCTTTAATGGGATAGGAGGACTCCCTAGACAATGGGACAATAGTTATGATGAGGCTAACCTCCACACTTTATGTCACGTCCTGGGGGTTTCAATCTCCAATAATCCTAGGATATCCCTCTCTACCCTAAATCAAGATGAGAAGCCGTAGGCACCCCTGGGGTGTATAAAGCATAATGAGACACTTCTCCTGGAAAAGTGATTCTTCAACACATTTTCCCCCTCTGGAAGAGACGTTAGCCTGTCTGCCTACACAAAAGAGTGGCCAGGCAAAGGTGTGATCATCATTAGCCTTTATGGAGATGGGAAATCTGTGGCCATCGCCCAGGAATCATCCTGCTGGAGGAGGTCACACCTCTTCCCTTCAGCAATTCTCTTTGTTTTCTGTTCCTCTGAGCACATCACACTTCCTAGCAGGGGGCAGCATGTTCTTTCTGGTGACAATGGCTGCAGACAAACAGGAAACACTACTGTTGGTTTTGGCAACAAAGTGGTGACTTCCTAAAGGCACCTTTCTATTAACCCCTTCGACGCTCATGACGAGCTGGGCTCGTCATGGCGTAGCCTCCTCGCACGCTCATGACGAGCCCAGCTCGTCACGTAACATGCGCTTTCGCAAAACCCAGCGTACGGGCGGAATTCCGCCCGCACGCATGCGGTTAAAAGCTACCTTAAAATCCAATCACAGCAATGTGTCCGGTTTAATGTAAAAAATAATTTGATACCTTGGAGTAATATCCTTCGTTGTCCGAAACAGAAGTTAGCATTTGGTGCTTCGGCTAATGAAACTACAGGTTGCCAATGGGATCACGGGCTTGCTACAGTGAAAACTGAACGTTCGTGTTTTCACAGTCAGGACATGTTAAGCTCAAAAGTAACATACCCTTCTTTTTAATATTAACCCCTTGCATGCTTCGGACGGCCCCCGGCCAGCATGCGTCCCAGTGGGTGTGTGCGGAGGACGGCTGAGGGCCATCCGAATCCCGTCCACTATTTAAATCTCCCACACAGCACAAAAACGTGCGCAGACTGTAAGGGGTTAGGCACCTGCCTAGTGGGCTACCAAGGCTATCCCAAGGGGTAGCTTATTAATGACAAAAAGGAAAAAGTTTACCTGACAAGAGGGTTTATTTTGCCAGGTCCAGTTGGCAGCTACAAGACTAGACTGCAGTTGAAGGCCTAGAGTCATGTTTTCACCTTGTTACTGTACTGGTGGCTCAAGTAAACGCTGCAGTCCACTAGTGACATTTAACTTACTAGCAACGGGTACCTCTTGTACCATTTACCAAGGATGCCCAAGTAAGCTACAGGATCTAATCTGGTATTAGCCAATTGTACACGTACTTTGGGGGTCAGAACACATGCACTGAGCTTGGATAGAAAGGCCAAGTGCACTGCAGAGTCGAAAAATCAACACTCTCAGTCCAAACACTTGGGGTGTGATCATACAAAAACAGGTCCTATTCCTACATCTTCAAAGTACAGTTTGCATTTAGCATTTGTATAAAACACAGCTGTCACAGTCCCAATGGATGGCGCAGAAATAAACAATTTGGATGCAAGCCAGAGCTTCCAACTGGTGGTTGGGATGCAGTAAGATAAAATGGAGAAACTGCAGACATTTCTCATTAGTGTTTGTTCCTAACACAGACGAAGACAGTGTAACAATGACAGGTTTATGAACCTCAGAATCTCAGTTCAGGTACCCTGGTTTGCAAAACTTGAGGAATGACAAGATTTAAAGGCAATTTTTGCACTGCATTGCTTAGTTACGGTTATGGACAGTTCCGGTTCTCGGCGCAGCCCAGTGTTTTCCAAAGACCCCTATTCTGGCTACAATAACACCAAATTGCAAAACAGTAGGGTGTATTTAGGAGTCTGGTCCCCCATAGGCGCCATCAGAGGATATGTATCTAAAGAACAAACTTACATCTAGCGTACAAACAGACCATGCTTATTTTGTGGGAAGTAGGATTGTACAGCTTGCCTGAAGACCAAAGTCAGTCCAACAGAAACTAGAATGGTTGAAATAGGAGAGGGCAAGTCTTCCAGCAGTGGTCCCTGCTACAAACCCAGCACATGGTCTTTAAAATATTTTACAAAGAGTTGCACCACTTTTGAAACTAAACTGTTTCACCTCATGCTAGTTTTAACATGGGGGTTATTGTCACTTTCAGGGGCAAGGATTAATGTTATTGGTCCAAAAAATGCTTCTGTTTTAGGATTCCTTTTTCAAAAGAGGTTAAAACCCAAAAAGAGTCAGAACAGTTGGTGGAACCACATTGAGCTCATGCCCCATTACTAAACACACAGTACATTTAAAATTACAATGTGAGAAAGCACAATCATCAGACAATTGGTTGAGTTCAATATACCAAACACCTCAGTTTTGCATAATTTGGGGAATGTTCTAGTTGGTGCCCCATAATTCAATAATAGATTGGGCATTTAGGACCATCTTTTTTCAAGTCTAAAAGATACTATTTTGCTTGAGGAGTATTTTTAGGACGAACCTAGGTAGCGCATGCGCTGCTGAGAGGCATGCAGTAGTGGAGTATGGCTTTGAAGCACCACCCACTTTCCGCCCATATTTTTAATTGGTTTGTGTCATTGTCCTTTGTAAATGCTGGCTTCTGATTCCTAAATAGGCTTGTTAGTCCCTCCTTGGTACCGCCTTGTCTGGATTGGTTGCCTCACAGAACGACTAGCCCTTTTACTTCGGTTGTTACACAGTGAGTCTTTTTTAGTCTGTAAGCACTATTTTCTTTAAATAGTTTCTCGTAGTGCAAGCACAACATGCTTCCTGCATAATTCAGCTCGACATGCGCGCTTTCACTTCATAAACAGCCTGGGACAATTGTGGCCGCTTCTTTGAATATGTTTAAAAGAGTTTGAGCTATTGGCATTATCATTCACAATGCCAATAGCTTATTGCATTGCAAATGCTCGTCATTCAAGCACATGTTTATGTCCTTTAAAAGTACATCCGAGTTTTGCTCTCTTTTTAACCCCTTCCGTGCGGGGTAATTCCCCCGCTGTGCTGGAGGGCGGGAGGTGCGCGCAGCGCCCCCATGCCGAGCTCAGCTCGTCCTGAGGCACAGCGCTCGTGTGCTCAGGACGAGCTGAGCTAGTCATGAGCCCACCCGTTCCCGTGGAAAGCTCAGCACAACAGGGGAATTATCCCCGCATGCGAGCGTTCCACGGCTCATGACGAGCTGAGCTCGTCATGAGCACCGGAGCGCCGTGCCTCATGACAAGCTCAGCTCGTCATGAGCATTGATGGTGTTAAGAAAGGTGCTCGCAAAACACTGAAATAGCGATTCGTAACAGCATGAAAGAGAGTTCTCAAAAACAATAAGATTCCTGACTTAAGCAAGCGGTCTTCATCTTTTTAATTATTTTTTGACCATGCACATAGCTAAAATCTAATTAGCTGGCCAGAGGCCTTTTATTGCTGTAACTTCGGAATGACTAAGCACTCTCGCGCCAAGCGTCCTAGATGCGTGAAGTGCTCACTTCAAAGGACAGTGCACGCAAACAAATGCGAGCTAGCAAGGCGGCATGTAAATAAACAGTTACATGGTAATTAACTGCTGTTGTTCTTTGTTGTGCAGATTAGTGGCTGCCACCCCACAACTGCACTAATTTACATATTTACAAAGAGAAGAGGCTAATCCGGGGTATGAGTGAAAATGGTTGAGCACATGTAAAACGAAAAAAGACACATTTGAACTCCATGTGCCTTGATATAATTCTTTTTTTTATAATTCTTTATGAGGAACCTACATACATGCTCGCTGTGCTTTTCTATGGGCTGGACGGGGGGCTGCCGTAGTGCCTGTGGGCACAGCTTCTCCATTCATTCATTCTCCATTCATAGACCAATAAGTTATTTTTTCCATTCAGAGCCAGGGAAAAAAAACTTTATCAAAGTCAATAGGTCTCACCTACGAGACAGCTCTTGACTTTGTCAATGTTTTCAAACATCTTGTGCAGCATGATGGAAAGAAAAAATAAACAAGCATTTGCAATGCAATAGTTTCGCATTTGCGAGAGATTATGCTATTAGCATTGTAAATGACAATGCCTTAAATTTATGTTTTAAAAACCAAAACATAACATGCTTCATGAGTCACCCATTTTCTCTTTTAAAGTACCCACTGCTATCTACCCCTCTCTCTCCCACCTCTCACTTTCTCTCTCTTTTCCCATCCTCTCTAAAAAAAAAAAAAAGCTCTTTTACCTTTGTATATTTTTTCTTCCTTTTTTTGGGACTGACTCGTATGTATGTTATTTTAATATCATTCAATTTTTCATTTATTGCCACATGTTTTTGTAATGATGTTTTACTAGGTTTATCATTTTCAATAAATCTTTCTAAACTCAGAAAAAAACATAAATAAAAGGCATTGCATTTATGATGCCAATAGCTCAAACTCGTGTAAACGTGAGACCTATTGCATTGCAAACACATGTTCTGATTTTAATAAGGACGCAACAGAGATGCACTCCCCTGACAGATCATATGACTGTCAAATTGATCTGTCTCCTGTGGCTGAGGTCCATAATAGCAGAATTTATACAAAGATATAAAGCCAAAAAGAGGACTTATTTAGACCACTATCTAAAGAACTGGTTCATTCCTCACTATCTTTCATCCCAAAGACTAATGGAGAATTAAGCACATATACTGACTGCTGTGACTTAATATCATCGTTAAGAATTGCTACCCATTAGCACTAATTTCTTTTTTACTCACCCACATGCAATCTGAAGTGGTCTACAGCAAGCTCCACATGCTAGGAGCTCATCGCTTTGCTCATATTCAACAGGGTTATGAGCGGAAAAAAGCTTTCAGTATCAGTTAGTGTCCTCAAGCATTGATAAATACCTTTTGGATTATATAAGGATCCAGTAGCTTTTCAATTTTTTGAAAATTGTGTTAAGATAATTCCTTTACAGATTCATAAACATTTACATAAAAGATATTTAATCCAAGTCTTTGGACAGTTGTGCCAAATAAGTCTCAGAGGCTCTTTCCACTAGTATGGTCATATTGTAAGCTTCCAAACTGGAGGTACTAGCTTCGGAAGTTGTTTTTGTTTTGTTTCTTTAACAGTATAAAATGAAGAAGAGAAAAAAAATACAAGTGGCGATGGAATGGTTCATCTCAAAGTATACTTATGACATTCAGTGTATCTTGGTGTTCACTTTTACCATTGCTTCATTACTCAGTTTCCACCCTCACGGTGCTTCGATTACTAAGTTATTGCAAAAGGACATATTTTTGCTTAGACAAAGGAAGCCAAAAAAGTGTTTTAAACACTTAAATAGGTTTTTGCCTTGTGCTTAAGTGTTGGTTCACCCTGACACTGCTAAACTTTTTGTGTAGAGGATGATACTCTGGATGTTGCCCAAGGAGCAGTTTTCTCATAAAGACATTAAACTTGGAAAAAGTCTGCTGCCAAAATTATACGATTGCAGTGATAGACTTAGTGACAATCATAGCTGCATTTAAAGACAAGAGGCATTATCTGTTGGGAGCCAGACATCAAGTCCCAGTGTACACCAATGTCAGAAAGTTACAATGTCTTCGTGCTGCTCTGCTGAATGTTATTTTTTCTGACCAAGACGGTCATCACATTTCATTAGGGAGTTGTAAATTGCCCGCTGGACTCTTTACTAAGATACAGAACTCAACTCTAGAAAGCCTCCACAAATCACAATAATTAGTAGGAGGTCGGGATGGGTATTATACACACCATTTTTTATTCGGGTCAATATTTTGACTAGCTTTGGAAAACAAATAGGTCTATTAGTTATGTTTCACATAGAGCAGTGCACCCAAAAAAAGAGAAATGTAAGTCTCTTGATGTTTTCTTTTCAATTCTTCATTTGAAAAATCCAAGTGGTATTTCACTTCAAACAATAGGCTGCTGTTTGAAGTGAAATACCACTTGGATTTTTCAAATAAAGATTTGAAACGAAAACATCAAGAGACTTGCATTTCTCTTTTTTTCGGTGCACTGCTCTATGTGATAAATAACTTTGGAATCTGTAAACAGTGGCACCAAAGGGCAACGGGTGCTGAGAAGTGTACACGTTTTATGTCCATAATAGGATTTCAGTATATGCTTTGAGGTGCTTTGTTATAAGTTTGTTGCCTAGGTCTCTATAGTGTAATAAATATGTCGAGGCAGCTATTACAACTTCAAGACTTGCTGTATCTCCAAACCCAGAATTACAACATAGGTAATGTAGTGTTGTCAATGTAATCTTTGGCCGGTCAAGCAGGTATAGAAAAAAAAGAGAGACTTGGTCCCAAGATATTTCTTGTGGCCTGAGGCAGAAACACCAGTAATCAACTATGCAGCTGAATACAACGTATGCCCTTGAGCCAAAACAGACAGTGGAAGTAGCATCAAGGGATTGTATTACAAGTTTACCACCTGACCATGAAAAAAAAAAATAGGAATAGTTTACACAAAGCGGACTCATTTTTACCTTTAAGATAATGTGTCTTCGTCCACTAATTTTCGCCCGCTATCTAATGGACAAACAGAGAGAGTCACTCAAACCTTCAACCAATTTTTTACACAGCTATCTTAGTGAATATTCTGGCTTCTAGATAGGTTGTGTTGGCCCTCAGAGTTGCTTTTAACAAGCTTTCACGCATCTCCATCTGGATTCCTCATCAGTTTCTTTGCTCAAATGCCCTTGTGGGAGGTCACACATAGCATCCAACTGGAGATGAGGATGCAACAAGAAGTGACATGGCCATTGCAGGCATTCTACTAGCTGGGTTTATACTCATCACAGAGGTCAGTGTCATAAGACGAGGTTTGCATAGCACTGGAGTCTGGACTCTCAAAGGCAGAGCAGGAGTTTGCAAACATTTGTAAACAATGTGGATGACGCACATCTTTGAATGATTTTTCTTTTGCACTGAAAAAGTATTCAAAGACAGCTGCCACATGTGCACACCAGCCACCTTACCATAATTTTTCTTTTTAAAAGCAAGAGAAAAATTAAAAGATGGCCATCATGCAGGCACATGTATATGTAGCAGCCATATTTGAATATTTTTTCTTTTGCTTTAAGAAAAATCATTTCATGATGGACATCATGCCTCCTTGTGCAAATGTAGCAGTCAACTAAAAAAGGCCAATAGGTGTGACGTATAAGAAATATTATTGTCGCCACTGCTTGTTTTGGTGTTGATGACAAGAACTTTAGCAGGCAGGAATCCTATCAACCATCACCAACAGACTGTATACACAAAAGCTGGCCAACCCTTTGCCTCATATCATGGTCCAGACTCCTTATTACAGCAAACACCCAACATAGAACAACCATCAGATCCTAGGTACCACACAATTTTACACTTGACAAAAAGGGCTAGACTTGAGCCCCGGGGAAGGACACTATGCAAAATAAAATGTTGGGGACAGGGACCAAAGTTAAGACCCAATCTCTGTTGGGTAAGACTTGGCAGAAATAAGACACTCAAGCAAGCTCCGAAATAGTTACAAATCAAACATAAGAATCTTGAACAGCAGATCATAAACCACAACCAGGATCCTTACCTACTACCCCAGCAAAATACCTTTTACAAATGCCACAATATAGTCATCACACAAATACAACACCTGCATTAAGTCGTTCAAGTCCAAACGTGGGTGAGACAATTGATTTGAGAATGGCAGACTGCCACAAGACATGATACTTCTACTATGAAACACCACACAAAGACAAGCACTACCCGCTTGACAGTAACACGTTAGGTACGAAGGTCAGCACGTTCTATGAAACATATTTGTAAAGATATTCCACACCCTCCAATTCACCCATTTATTTCCATATGATTTAGACAGGAGTAAGAACCCCACTGTGGAAAAAAGCCCACTGGATGAATGATAACTACAGAGTCAAGTCTCTACAAGTGCCAACAACAGGTAATTGTTAAAGGTTTTCAGGAGCTCCCAGACGAAGGGTATGTTACCCGAAATGCATTGGAGCCATTTCCAGAATATATAACATGTAAATAAGAGAAATAAAGAACGCAACCTTTTGAAACCAATGTTGAACTACGATTAAAGTACATCAACAACCCACCATTTGAAAGCTCGTTTGTATGAGCACCTACGGTGTGCACAAAAGACAGGGATGCCACCAAGCTATATGGTGACACAGTGACTATTTATATTGTTAAATACTGCCATGTACATTGACCAGATATCTGAAAAAAATTATTTTAAACCACAAAACAAAAATGAAACCACTTTCAGCAAATATTAAATACTGTTAAGTACGAAGACCATAGATTATTTTTTTAAGTGGCTGAGTGGTGAAAAGATGCTTAATCCGATGACAGCATTTGTAATAAATCTGATTAATTTGTATTTCAAACGTATTTATTCAGTGTACATGAGTGACAAGTAAAATATGATGTCAACAACTCCAAGCGAACCTCCTACTAAACTATATAACCAACTCGAGAATAAAAGGAGAAAAAAACTACAACTCTTACAATAAATGGATTTAAAGTCAATTCACAACCGCCCATTCCGTTATCTGCATTCCATTTGCTTATAAGCGACCGGGCTTGTGCTCCTCATGGGCCACATTCCCTTGGCCCTATCAAATGTGGGTGTTCACCCACTTTACCCCCTCACAGCAATTTAAGGGAGGTTGACAGCAAGTACTTCCTTAAGGTACAAAACATATTAACCATCTGCGCCTCACCCTAACCAAGCCCAGACCATGGCTGTCAGGTTCATGATGCAAGAGGGCCTCATTAGACTCAGGCTGGAGTATCACTGACATGGAGGATAAATGGGATCTGTGACGTGCACCCAAGCAAGACAAACAGGCAAAGCTTTTCAGATGTCCTGTTAACTGAGGTCATGTTGTGCTGCTGCGCGTCTAGCATCTCAATCAAATAAAGCACTGTGCTCATCATAAGTCATCAATGTCTGTATTAATTCTACCTCCTCTGCAACCATTCTTGAGCCTCTTCTGCTGAATGTTCTCCAGTGTCACTTTCTGGTTACCTAATCTGTTCCATTGCAGCACTGAGAAATAGGCTCACAGCCATAAGGACTAGTTAATTCAGTCCTTCTGTTGGATTGATGGCTTCCCAACCCAAAGACTACCTATTATGCGTCCTTGTGCCAATTGGTGGTGCCCACTGTGAACCTCACAGAGCATGCCTCCACCTGAGCTTGGCTAGTTTTGCCCCAATCTTCAATTTTTTAGGTTTATTGCTGGAGTCTATCAAACGAAGTGTGTCTACATTTTAACAGCTGACAAGCACCTAAGCAAAATTGACATGATCTACATTTGTTCCTGATGCAGTGCGCCTTATTATCTGGTGGTTTTCTGTCCAGCTCCCTAAGATACTCTGCACTACCACCAAAACCATGCAGCTAAGATTAAAGATCACTGCATGAACACCCAGTTTAACAAAAGTATATTATTCCTTAGTAGATAGTGGTCCAGTTTGCACCGGAGGATCCATTATATGTGCTGTACCTGTGCCACATTCACATAGTTTTACTGTTTGTGTTTTTTCTTTAAGCTCATCTCAATAAGAGAACAGCAAATAAGCCCATAACAGAGGCAGTAGTTATGGGGTTAAACTGCCATAAAACAGTCTTCACACTGGGCATGTAGGTGGGATATTGATTTACCATAAGTAAGAGACTTAAGAAAATGTGTTAGTTTAAAACAATGTTTTAAAAGAGGAA
The DNA here is from genome assembly GCF_964261635.1 of Lissotriton helveticus. Taxonomy (NCBI): domain Eukaryota; kingdom Metazoa; phylum Chordata; class Amphibia; order Caudata; family Salamandridae; genus Lissotriton; species Lissotriton helveticus. Next base: position 1,724,359,594 of record NC_136061.1, on the reverse strand, counting down.
ATTGCACCAAGATAACGCTTTTAAAGAGGAAACTGCACTTAATGTGACAGCAAATAGTCACTTTACATTGGTAATCATCCTTAGCCATTTTTGTAGTAGATTTGCACCATTCTCAGAGCACACCCTTCATGGATATCACATCATGCCTTGAAAAATCCACTCGCAATGCTGAGTGAGATTTTATCAGGTTGAGCTATTTTTAGCATTTACTTGACTGTGCTGGCGAGTTACTTTAAACTGGAGGGAACAGTTCTGTTCATTCAGAACGTGTATCAGCAATAAAGACACCTTTACATCTTTTTTGTCTTGACACATTTTCTGTCTATTTAAAGACAGACGTCAAAAGTCAGTTTGTCTTTTTACTAATTTTTGCTTATCTGTTGATGGGAGATGTTTTTTAATGTTATCTTTCATTATAGTCAGTGATTTTTGTCAAGTGAATTATCTGACAATTGTGAAACAAAGGGCTGTAAAATATCAGTTTTCTTCTAACACATCATTTAAACAGCTTGTAAATGAATAGTACAATTTTTTCAAAATATATCAGGAATTATCAAATAACTTTTTTGTAATCCAGAAGTGTGATGCAAACAAAGTTGATGACAATGCGGTTAATTAATTGAGGCAAGGCAGCAGTCATGTGTATCCTATATTTGGCTAGATTTGTATTCTATATGGAGCAAAAATTTAGTTTATTAAATTAAACAAGAGTTTTCTGTACAGCAGACATGTTGAACTCGTGTATGTGAAGGTGCTCTCATAAGTGATAAAGAAGAAAATGGTGTGTCAGTGAATTAAAATACTTACCCAGGATCACACAATTTGAAAGCAGTTTATGGGTCAAGGGCATTATAATTGGGTAGAGTGGATTATTCAAGTCACTAGACCTGTAGGTCCAGTAAAAATTTTAGGATGTTTCCAGGCCTGCACATACACCACAACCACCTCCAAAACCACACTTGAGATATTACCTTCAAAGCACTACCCCACTACTACTTAGATTGCCTACCCTAAATCCCTTTGTATCATCATTCATTTCCTCCACATGTAGTACTGCAACATTCTCTCTGAAATGCAGCTTGAACACCTTTCCTTTATTTATATAACCACCACCACGTATATATATTACGAAACGGGTAGCCGTGTAATATTAGCCTATATTTCCATCTAGGGGTTCTACTGACATTTACAAAATCAGGAGACCGAAAGCCAAGTTTTTTTTTATAAATACCACCTGACAAAACCATACTACATATTACTTGATCAATTTAAATTAAAAAAGGATTACATGAGCAACTGACTTTAGCACTTTTAAGAAAGATCTGAAGCATTAAAGAATGACCTGTTTAGTACTCATGGTTTGTCTAAGGCTGCAGATATGTGTCAACGCTTTGAGAAACAAATGTTTCCTTGGAGAAAATGTGCTAATATTTAAAATGTGTTATATGCAAAAATCCCAATAATCAAAATTTAAAAACGCAAGAGCATTATAAGGAAATTAAAAACACGCATTGTGAAATGTGTTCTCTTTTGTAGTACATTGACACTATAGAGTAGATTTAAAAAGTCATGTATAAAGAGAAAAAACTTTTTACTGACAGGGTTCTGCGTTTACAATCTTTATTTTCAAACAATGAGGAGAATTCGCTGGCAAACGCGTGCATCAAGAATAGACTCTCACGAGTGAGTTTGTTAGCAGGAGTGCTGATAATGAAGAGTGGCACTATCATTATGAAAGCGTTTTTTTTTTCTTTAACCCAACACTGAAAAAAAGTCGAAATGCTGCTTTTGCCTTTTCTATTTCCTTACTGGATCTAAATATCCTGCAAATTAATTCAGCATTGTGAAATACGGGAAATCATTCAGTTTGCGAAATAAGAACTTTGCCATAAAAACATCCCTCTCCTCTTCTGATAAACGAACCACGTACTTCTGAGTGCACAATAGTTACAGCAATGTGATCTGGCTCCCTTTAACAAATCTTCAAGAAACCACTGAAAACGGGCGTGCCTTGGATTCATCCTACTCTATAGTATGTATTCCATCATTGTCTTATACGTCATTTTGCTCTGAGTGGCATAGTTACCACTGAAATTTATGATATCGTCACACCCTTCTCCCCCCAGGTAAATGTCTGTAATTTTGGAAATGCATGTAACATTTGGCAATAAACCGTATTGGGTAGATGTCAGTCAATCACGCCCAATTCAAATGAACTGAAAGTCAACTTGTTATGTCACTATACATGTTGGGGGCATGCTAATGAGGAGGAAAGCAAAACAATAAGTCCGAAGACGCACAGTGCCGTCAAGAAGCCAACACTGACTCGCAGAAGCCATCAAACAATAAGTCAACGCGTGCGCACTCTCTCCCCCAGAATGTATCTCTAATAAGCATTTCCACTATCATGCCTTTCTTCCAATAGTTGAGCCTATAGTCTACTAGATCTGCTATTTGGAGTTGAGCTAGAGCTGTCCTCAGACCCCAGGGTGATGGGTCATATCATCCCCGTCACTCCCACTTCCCCGCACAACGCCGATCCCGACGGGTGTTCACAGTTACGCTTTTGCAAGTTCCTTTCCCCACACCGACACAAACAAGCCGGCTAACCTCGTTATAATAAGTTAGGAACGCATCTTCCGAGGCGCCAGAAGGGCCGCCAGCTCCGAGAGCCGCCATCTTCGCCGCAGATACTGCGTCCACGTGATGTACGTATCTAATGACGCACGCACGCAAAATGACGTAGGCGGAAGTAACATTGAGAACACTATGACACAAAGCTCTTCCACCATGCTACTGACTTGTGAAAACGTAGTAAGCATGCACGTTGAGACCTTGAGATATTTTATTCATTTATTTATGCGTTTTTATATAGTGCGTAGTGCACCCAAAAGTGTCAGGGCGCTTTACAGTCGAACCAGTTACATTACATAAGGACTTCAGAGTACATGAATTACATATTCGCTACAAAACAGATATGCGTCCAAACATAGAAAGAAAACGTAACAAAGGTGTGTACAAGAGATGTGCAATTTAATCTGCATATATAGATTCTGCCAATTATGGCTTGAAGTGAACACAAAGGATATAGAAATATTATAATGATATTATATAATCAATGGAAACTGTTTTTGCAGAGTATTCTACTTTGAAGTAGGCAACCTGGGATATGGAACAGAGGCAGCTCTGCCAAGTGTCACACATCCGGTGTGACACTAACGCATTTTAAGGTACATTACCGCATTACCGCATGTGAAAGGATTGTCACGCAAATCAGCTGAGTGATTACCAGTATTTGAAGATTTTACTGTCAAGCCTGAGTAAAACTGAGTGTCTGTGGCAGCGCGCTGCCTGTTGCTTATGCACGCTGCTCCAGCAGGCTTGTGTTCAGCTAAGCTAAGGCTGCAGGCAGCTTTAGTTCAGTCGGCTCGGCTCTTACTGGCAGGCTGATGTCATCACGGTGGGACGTCACTAAGCGCGCGCAGTTTATTTAGGGCGCTCGATGCAGCTGGATAGTTTGCGGGCGGCGCAGCATGTCATCATCTTTATAGGTAGAGCTGCTTATAACTACGGCACCGGTCCGCTGGCTTGCATCGGCTCGGGCACCATGTGCTAGAAGCTATAATTGCAATTACCGCCCTCCCTTGAATCGTGCATTACTGTAGCCGACGGACTAGTCAGTGACACCGGGTCCGCCTGGACAGACTGAAGGTGGAGGGCCCTTCCTCTGTCAGGTAAGATAAACATTTTTATTGCCTTATGTTCGACCGGTCGTGGTCAGTGGGAGAGAGAGCCTGTGTGCGCTATGATGAGATGCTGGCTGAGCCCCCACCCACACGTGCAGCTCTTCTGCTGTATCTCGGTTCTCTCTCCTCGGTGGAGCTTTGGGAGCGGCCGCGGGACTCTGAAGCGACTAGAAAGGTTTTTTTATTGCTTGGTAAAGGTCCGGAGGCCCCCCACCCTCTCATTGGGCCTCCTTGTTTGTTCAGAGCGACTCTCTTCCTCACAAGTAGAGGAAAAGATATAAGAAGCAGCAAATGAAGGCCACCGCTGATCTTTCACTTATTCAGAAACAATCAGTCCGCCCGGGTCATGGCAGCTAGCACAGGACAGCAATCCCCACTCCCTTAGCGAACCAATATTTATTAGAGCTTATTATTAAATTGAATAAAAGGGTGCCATGTTTATTTAGGAAGTCAAATTAAATGCCACGGATTACTTTCGATTTATTAGGGCATTTTAAACTGCAGAGAACTTTAACCATTTAAACTAATAAAACAGACAGTGCAAACATACTTGAAAGCTTACCCAGTTATATGTGTGAAGTGTGGCTCATCTCAATCAGGTACCTACCCACACACCTACTTGCAAATGCTCTCCATTCTAGACTTATTCTGAGTTTGCCTGTGCCCCTTTCACTCACACAGTAGGTCTCTGCTTTGTTTTTCAGTTGCGTTACAGCTCAGGTCACTGGTGGCTGTTGAGTGAGACTGTGAGTCACTCAGCTGATTATAATGACATTTTAAACCACTTCCAAGCTGCTTTATGTAATTTCTGCAATTTTAGCTAGGGTCTGATCAATGGAAGTCATTTATATTTCTTACGTTTTGCAGCAGTTAACTTAGTTTCTCGTTCCTCAAATGTGTGCATTTTCTGATATTATTGTTTCCCTCCTCTTCATTGCTTAATTTTGCTCACGAGACAGTGTCACTCATAGTCATTCAAATGTCACTCATAATTACTCTAAAATTATTAAAATGTCACACACAGCAATCTGAAACCTTGGCAGCTATGCAGAGGAAGCAGCCCACAGGTGAAGGCTGTTATCCCTTGGAAATGCAATCCTCCATTTGCTTTAGTATAGGTTCTGAGAAGCCCATCAAAGATGCATTTACCAAATGCCATGCTTGGGGCCTGACTACCTCATTAATTCACAATGCCATTGAGTCATTGCGCCATCACAAACTGCAAAGCCTAGCTACCTCCATGGGCCTTGGTGTCTTCAGCCTCTTCAAAGCGCAGTGAAATCTTCATCGGCTGCTGAGCCAGGATCTCGCTTGTGGCCAAAGCTTTTTTTGTAATTAGCAGATATCTTAACATTTGCTATTAATGTGAAAGATTTTAAACTATCTACAAAAGGCAGGGCCTTCCATTATTTTTCAAGGACTAAAATATAAAAAGTTTTTTTTACTTAAATCTATTTATGACATTAATTACCAGTTGCAGACAATCGGTGGCAGTTTGGGGGAGATCAAGCAAACTCAGGGTGACGCTAAAGGCTGCGTCATGCTGAGAGGTAAATCGTCACGTATTCATGAGCGGGTAATTAGAGGGCACCATCACATGTAATGCTAGGAGGAGAGAATTTTTTTTTTTTACCTTAAATATATGGCAGCCATGTGGCACAGCAGCTACTTCCTGTTTTGCTGCAAATTATACTGCTTTGTCTGTCAGCAAATAAACAAAAAGTGAGATGAATTGAGTCATGAAACAGCTTCTTTTAGCCGAACTATCATATCCAGCAATTACATGTACAGAAACTCCTGCCTCACTTCATGGGTTCATGTGTACTCCTGCCTCATGCATAGCTTCACATTTACTCCTGCATTAGTGCAGTGCATGGCTTCATATGTACTCACGCCGCAGTTCATAGCTTCATATTTGTTCCTGCCTCACTGCATGGGTTCACGTGTACTCCTGCCTTAGTGCATAGCTTCACATGTACTTCTGCATTGGTGCAGTGCATAGCTTCACATGAACTTCTACCTCAGTGCAGTGCATGGCTTCATGTGTACTCTAGCCTTAGTTCATAGCGTCACATGTACTCCTGTCTCACTGCATGGCTATATGTGCACTCCGGCCTCAGTGCCCAGCTTCACATGTACTCCTACTTCAGTACATGGTTTCACGTGTACTCCTGCCTCACTGCATGGCTTCACTTGTACTCCTTCCTCAGTGGATGGCTGCCTAAGAGCATGGTTTCACATATACTTCTGCTCCTCTGCTTAATTTCACATGTACTCTTGGCATGGTACATCGTTTAAAATGTACTCCTGTCTCGATGCGTTGCTTCATAGGTACTCGTGTCTCAGTGCTTATCTTCAGCAGAGCTAAACATATGCTCCTGCCTCAGTGCATGTCTTTATGTGTATTCCTACCTTACCGCTTGTCTTCATATGTACTCCTGATTCAGTGCACAGCTTTAAGTGTACTCCTGCCTCAGTGTATGGCCTCATGCGTACTACTATCCATGTGCATGACTTCGTGTTCAGCCCTGCCTCAGTGCATAGCTTTATTTGTAGTCCTGACTATTTTTAACATGCCTGTTCCTCGTACTCAACGAGACATTCGTGCATTTCTTGGCATAACCTCTTATTATCGCCAGTGGATACCTAATTTTTCTCTTCTCACTAAACCATTGTTATATTTGATTACGAAAGAGGTGCATGAACCTTTACCTTGGACGGATGAGTGTCAGAAAGCATTTGACTCTTTGAAAACTGCTCTTTGTTCTGCACCTGTCTTAGGAACTCCTGACTACCGAAAACCTTTTGTACTTTACGTGCACGAGGTGGACGGTTGTTCGCTTTCAGTGTTAACGCAAGGATTTGGTGGTAAGCAAAGACCTTGTGCTTATTTTTCGACAGTATTGGACCACGTCGCTAGAGCACTTCCTAGCTGTCTGAGGGCTACGGCTGCAGTGGCGGTGGCCATTAGGCAGTCGGAAGGACTCGTGCTAAATTTTGACCTCACAGTGATGGTACCGCACGCTGTGGACACACTCTTGAATAAAACGAAGACACAGCATCTTACTAGTGCACGTCTTACCTGATACGAATTGACTTTGTTTGCCCCTCATATTACTATAAAAAGGTGTGCCACTCTGAACCCAGCCACCTTACTACCCCTCCCTTCGGATGAACCAAATAATGACATACATGACTGTATATTTCGGACAGAAGAAGAAACGAAGGGACGGGTGGACCTCACAGACACGCCCCTATCTGACCCAAAAGGGGAGTTATATGTGGATGGCTCGTGTTTTAAATTACCAGATGGCACGACGACAGCTGCATATGCAATCACCACTTTGCGTACTGTAGTTGAAATGTCTCGAGTTCCCTATCATTCTGCACAGGCAGCTGAGCTAATAGCCCTGTTACGAGCATGTGAGCTAAGTGAGGGACTGGAGATAAACATTTATACTGATAGCCAGTATGCCTTTGGCATGGCCTATAGTTTTGGGAAGCTGTGGGCGGAAAGGGGATTCTTTACTTCCCATGGCCAACGAATACAACATGGCCCTTTGATATTAAGGTTGTTAACTGCATTGACCTTGCCCCGGAAGGTAGCAATTGTTAAATGTAGTGCCCATAAAACCATAGTGGATACTGTGGGAGAAGGAAATGCTTTCGCTGACCAAATTGCAAAGGACACTGCTAAATCTAAAATGTCCCCGATGTATGTAAATTCATCTAGGTGGGTGGAGGAGTCTGATATGTTTGATAATACCATGGAGAGTGTCCGAGAGATGCAGAAGGAAGCTACCCCTGCTGAATTGGCCCGATGGGAGAATGAAGTAGGGAGGTTGGACGATAACGATTGCTGGGTTGATTTAAGTGAGAAGCAGCGATGGATGCTTCCCAATGCTTTTGTTAATGCGGTAGTAACCATGGCCCATGGGACTGCACATATAGGAGCAAAGGGAATTTGTCATTTATTGGACCCAGTTTGGAATAATCCCAATATTTCTAAAATCGCCACCCATCTGGTTCAACAATGTATGATTTGTTTATGATACAATCCTCTTTACCTTTTGAGGTGCTCCAAATGGATTATATCCAACTGGAGAGAGTGAATAACCTGAAGTACGTCTTGGTGGTGGTTTGTGCGTTCAGTAAATGGGTAGAAGCTTACCCTACCAAGGAAAATACTGCACTAGCAACTGCTAAAGCTCTAATCAAGGAATATTTCCCAAGATACGGGGTCCCTCGGGTCATATGGTCGGACAACGGGACCCATTTTAATGCTGATCTTATCAGGCATATCTGTAATGGATTACACATAAAACAGAAATTTCATGCTGCGCGACATCCTCAGTCTGCCGGGTTGGTTGAAAAATATAATGGGATTTTGAAGTTAAAGATGGCTAAAATTCAGGAGAGTACCGGGTTGCGGTGGCCGGACACATTGCCTTTGGCTCTGATGTCTTTACGCATGACCCCCCATTCCCGTTCAGGTCTGTCCCCGTGTGAGGTTATTTTTGGACGACCAGCTAATGTATGGGGCGTTCCTCGTCCGAGAAGTTTTAGAGAAATAGATTACCCAATGATGACAGATTATTTGTATGCATTGACTAAAGACCTTCATTCTATCCACCAACAGGTATCTGATGTATTGCAGCCCCTGCCGGAGGCTTCGGAACATTGTTTGGAGCCTGGTCAATGGGTAATGGTGAAGAATTATCAGCAAAAATCGAGCCTTGAGCCTAGGTGGACCGAACCGGTGCAAGTTTTATTGGCCACCCGCACAGCAGTGAAGGTGGCTGGACGGTAGCATTGGATCGATGTTGCTCATGTTAAAAAGGTACCTCTTCCTCTTCCTTTCGATCGTCTGAATCTAGAAGGAATATTGACCCAGGAAAGTGAAAGAGTTCCTTGTGTGGTTCCTTTTTCCGACGCCCAGGAAACTGAAGGGCAAGAAAGGGGAGCCGAGGGCGCGAGAGAGGTCACGTCACCAAGGGCGGAATTAGCCTCTGAATCTGTTGCCCCAATGGTTGAACGAAAAGTTAATGGAAAATTTGGCACCTTGGATGCTTCCTCATCTGTTTTATTTAATGATCAAGAATTGCCAGGTCAGGCTCGATACAACCTGCGGCCCAGAAACCGACACGGTACCCCCAATAATTGTAGGAGATAGGGAAAGACTTTAGTAATAGGGGCTTGCTAGAGAATCTTGGGGGTACTGAGTGAGACACTGGACTGAACCCTTTGAGAGCTGGAACTTTGTGTTGCTCTATTCAGAAAGAAAGATTGAGAAGCAGAGAAAAGGGGCCTAGGTTGTAGTTGCAGAAAGTAACCGACGAGAAGATTTTTTTTCTTTTGATGAACGATAGGAGCCTGCCTGTGAGGCTCTAGATGGACACAGGAAAGAAGCACCCTCTGGCAGGACAGACTGCACTTGTTTAGAATAGTTTGGACTTTAGTTAGAATGTACCCTTTTGGTCGATTTATTCCTGAGGAGGAGCGTCCCCTTGCTCCTCGATATATGCCCATTTATGTACCTAAGTTTTCATCATGGACAACCCGAGTGAAGGTTGCCTTCGTGATAACTGTTGCAATGTTGTTTATCATAATAATGAGTGTGTATTTATATTTAGAATTTCATCACCCCCTGCATACCGTGATAGGGACTCCTACCCCGCCAATAGAGCATCATTTCTTTACGTTAGCTCCTCATAAGGAAAGACATCGTCAGACATATGTTAAGAATGTATTTGTGGAAATGCTGCATCAGACTCACAGTGCTACCAATACGACAAATTGTTGGGTTTGCGATCTGTTACCCTCCGTAATGCATCGACACAATCTCTTTATCTCATTACCATTATCCTATTTAGGAAGTTGTGAAGCCTGGTTCAAATTGCTGAGTATGATGTATTTGCATTACACGGTGGATACCTCTCGATATACAGAGAGGGATTATGAGATGATTTTGACGTATATAGAAGTACGCCAAGGTTTTGACCCACAGGGGAATAATGGGGAGGGGTCCCTGGACCCCAAGGCTTGCATGAATATGTATACTGAATATGAGAATGTCACATGGTTGAAAACTGAGATATTGGATGTTGTTGAATTTAATTTCACCCAGTATTTCCAACACTTCCAGGATCGAAATGTTACTGATGATAAGCCAATCCCGGTGCCCATATGAAACAGTACCTCTGCATTTTGTGTCTAAGGAACAGGACATAACCCTGTAGGAGACAGCCGGTGCAATTACACCTATCGATTACGTACCTTTAGTAGTCCGCCATTAATAACACCCCCAAATGTTTATTTTGTTTGTGGAGAGAACACATGTACTTGGCTTCCCCGGGGGAGGATGGGTCGTTGTTATTTATCCTTCCTGTATCCAACTGTGTATATAGCTCCCTGAAATTATCATAAGGATCATCAGTTACATTGACAAGGGTAATTAATAAAACGCGATAGAAGAGAATTGGACATGTCTGAAGTAGATCAAACTGATACTCCGGAGCAGCATTTCGTTGATATAGTAAAGGGAGTGTTTCCTATCTGGGGACCCATAATAACCAGTAAGGAGGTGAGACGATTATCCAGAGTAGTTGAAAGAATCATCAATACCACTGCCCGGATATTGACCAATTTGACTGTAGAGCTTCAAGCTTCGAGACTCGTCTCTCTTCAGAATCGAATGGTGTTTGACGTCATTTTAGCAGATTGAGGAGGAGCTTGTCGGTTCATCGGTAGCTCCTGTTGTGTATATATCCCTGACTCCGCCCCCTCTGTCCATTTAGCCATTCATAAATTACACCGGTTAGCAGCAGAAATACATGCTGATACAGGAAGTTGGTCCCTCTCCGGCTGTTTTTGGGGCCTACTGTCAGCCTGGGGATGGAAGATCTTAATGGTACTAGTAGGTATAGTGGGTGTCCTTTTCACTTGTTGCTTATGTATACTTTGTGGGCCTGCCTGTTGTTCCTATTGCGCCAGAAGAGTATCCTCTGCTCTTGTACCGTCACCCTCGATGAAGGAAAAATCACAGGAAATTCGAGATTTGATGCAGATAGATGAGGGTATCTTTGAGGATTAATTTAGCTACATCATGATAAAAGGGGGGTTCTGTGGTACAGAATTCCATTTCCTGTTATTGCTAGTATGATAATTGTTAGCCTGATGTAGCTGCATACACGTTTATTCCTTGTTATGTACCATTTAATGTTAATAACGGAAAGTAGCCTTTGTTTCTTCTCATACGTTAAGTTGCACAGTAGTTAGAGAAACCACACTAAAGCCATTTTACATTTGTCGAATCGGGCCTGCGTAGTGATCACGTGTTGTTTTCCTGTTACCGAGCAAGTCCCAATTAGTTGAGTTAGAAGACAGCTGAATTTGTGATGTTTTCTCTTCCCCAAGGCCCAAGGTTGCATTTGGTTTTAGAGGTGATGAGCACATTCTTGACGGCGCCGGGCTGTTACTCCCATGTACCAAGACGAAAGGGAGAGCCATATATTGTCCTTCCTTGAGATCCTGTACCTATTGGTAGGCTGCCAAATATGGTTATTTCATGTAATGTAACTATGGTATAAATGACTTGTCTCATGTGTAAATCGTCATTCTTCTCGGCGCACTGTCTTGGTGTGGACGGGGAGGCTCCTCTGCGCAGAGTCTTTTTGTTAATAAACGATTGCCTTTTCTTCACTGCCAACTTACTGGTTATTTGGTAATAGTTATCGGGCTATTGGTAAGTGTGGTCCTTCTAAATATTTTTCAAGTACTACACACTAGTCATAAGATGGGGGACTGATAAAGCGCATATAGCATTCTACATGTAGTGGTGCATAATACTCATAGTTTAACGCACCAATGTATATTTTCAGTATTATTCTGTATTGTGTTAAACTGCATGTATTCCTCACGTTGTCAAAGAAGGATAATGTGCACATTATATATCATATATATGTAATGCACATGTAATAGCATATATAATTTTATATGCACCTGTGTATGAAGATATTATATTCACATTAATGTAATTATGTGTTTTAAGTTGTCTGTGGTCTAAAGCCCCGAAACTGCAAGTTGTTTACAAGTTAGTTTTACTCTCAGCTATTGAAGAAATAATTAAATGTATTTTTGCATGTGCAGAGACGGTGTGCTTCCCTCTCATTGCAGGTATAAAGAATAACATCATTATTTTCAACTAGGGAGATACTTGAAATGTCTTTGAACAAGCCTGAGAAGCGATGGGGAGTATACCTTCTGTGCCTGGCCTTTCTACACTCCAAGGTCATATGAAGCAAGATGATTTAAAGAAGTCATGGAAAAACACTGAACCTTTGGAAACTTTGGGGAAATGAAACAAAATTGTCACGTGATACTCACAGGAGGGGGCTAAATTATCCTCTTTTGTATTATGTGCAGGGACAGAAACAGCAGACTTCTAGATTTTGGAGGAGAGAGAGCATCTTAAAACGAGCTCTATAGCTTTAAGCTATTTGACCCATTTTAACGTGAGTACTTCTTAGGAAGTCTACACGTGCTGACACCTTCGAAAGCTGAGACAGGGGAGCCGGCTAGAAACATCACTAATGAGAGTAGTGTAGGGAGAGATATTTCATGCTTTCTTTCCTGATGAAAATGGATTTTGACTCTGCCTCTATCTTGGGTTGCATGCTGATCTTGGAGTTCATCATTTTGTGTCTCTTTTGCCGAATTAATTATATGCGCAGATTTGGCTCTGTACTGATTTTCCTGTACCTATATTCATTGATATTAAGGTGTGTTTATATAAAATTATTTTTGGCCTTATAATAAAAATCCATAATTGGAATTCAGAGTTTGTGATCCTTAAAGCATTATGAAATTGTAAGTTTAATTTGACATGTTGTGTTTCCCCTCGACAATTTTAGTAGGCAATTAAAAGACCATCCAAGCCGAACTTGAATAATAAGACAAGGCTTAAGTTTGGCTCTATCAATAGCATAGCATTATGATATTGACAATATTTTAATAAACCAGAGTACCGGTTAACATGCCTGTGTCAGGAATGTTCACTGTATTGTCTTTTTGGTCATTATGCTCTTGCTGTTTTAACGCTGAAGGCTAGCTCCATGCATTGGAGCCCTTGGTTCTCGTTCAGCCGCAACAATGCCACCTCTATCTTTCTATCCCCACTAAGGCAGGTCTCGCTGGTGATGGCGCTGGGTTTTGCAAAAAAAACCTGCTCGGATTAATAACTCCATAATACGTACTAACAGTAAGTAGAGATAGAAAAGCTAACGTACACCCGACATAAAAACAGGGGAAATTGCTTTGCGCATGCATGTACTAATATAAAATAACACACAAAAGAGTTAAACAGTAATAATATTTGTGGTTTGAAAGAAACTAGAAATGCTGCATGACTAGGCCGTATGTGCATCAGTAATTTGCATGTTTCATCCTGCTTTGGAATAATAAGTAATGCCGCTTTTGCACAAAGCTTATGCTCGGTAACATTGCTGGGGAATAGTGCACAGTGGGTGGTAAACAGTGAAGGTTTCATTATCATATTAATAGATGTTCATTTTCATCTACTTTAGTGTGCTGGATGAAACAGCCACCTTCCTGAAGTTGGCTAAAGTGGGAGAGGGTGCTGCGAAGAGTGAAACCGAACTCTCAGATTCAAAACAGACGCCCTGGGCACCACAGATGACATGCAAAAGTTGAAGGCCAGAGTGTCGAACAACTTCCAAGTGAAGTGCCCAGTCATGGGACCGGAGATTCATTCTGCGGTTGATGTTAAAAATAATAAATAGAGAATGTTTAAAAATGTATCATATGTAATAAATTGAGAATGAGCCAAGACCCATACCCTGGGAACGAACGTAGAACAATGAATTAGTTGAATTAAAGGTGAAGTCACAGTGGTGTGACAATGCCATCTCCCAAACCCACCAATCCCCTTGTGAGTTTTATGAAAGTTTGCAACAATTGTGGGACGGAAATGTTAGTTTTAGGGTATAATTGAGGTGTCTTTAGGTGTGTGGTTTAAGCTTAGGCTGGCAGGAGAGAAAGAGGGGAGATACGTTGCTGTCTGTCGGTTTGCAGAGAGGCCTAGCTGTTCCTGACCTGCCCTGTTCCTGTCCTTTTACTCTTTGTTCCCTGATTCTATTTCGGGAAACCCCCGCCATCTCCTAGGCAGAGGGGGTGTTTTTTTTTGCTACAGACCGATAGGTTTGTATTTAGCCTAACTCATTTCTCAGAATTTACTTATAGATGTATGTTGTCTCTGAAAATGTTGTCTCTTTACCTATTCACTCCGTCAAAAATATGTTGATATGTATTATTTAGATGAAACTATTGTCTCTTCATCTATCCCCTCCATTAGGTGTATTATGTTTTGCATATAATTTTTGCTGAAACTTTTGTCTCTTACTCTATCTACTCCTTCATTGCATAAAGTCATTGCTTGTTTGGATGAATTTGTATTCACTTAAGTTTGCATATGTAATTTCTCCTTTCGTGAGGTTTAGTGTTTGTATTTTGTGACCAAATGCAGTTGAGCATAATCTTTAATATTTGAGATAAATTCATTATTAACCTTACAGAGAGTCTGTGATCATTTAAATGACTATATGGTTGGTAAGTTAGAAGTTATCATTACCATCAACTATTCAACTAATTGGTCCATCAACCAAATTGAAGGAAAGTTGATTTAAAAGTTAGTTATGATGTCTCATTTAAATCGGTGAAAAGAAAGAATTGAACGTACATATAAATTGACCCCAGCGCATCAGGGATTGTGGGTGAATGTGGATGGGCAATTCTAATATGATGTTATTGAGTATTGATCCATAATCAATTATGGGTGTCGAGCTGGGGCAGTTTCTTGGTAGCAGACGACGGTTTAATTATTAATTAGTTTGGTAATGATTATTGATTATATGTATTTAACACGAGAAGTTAGTGTCATGTTCTATGTTGTCTAGAAGTACAGGTACGGAGATACCTGAGGAATTCCAGGAATGGAAATTAGCCTGAACTAGGCAGAAGAAGAGTGTAGTAGAGAAGCCATACTGCAGAAGTACTTTGCCTGTTGTAATAATACCTAAAAGCTATGGAGGGCTGTAGGTGTTATATTAGGGAAATTTCGTATGTAAGTAGAGTGTTTGAAATAGCGAAGGGTCCTCTTCCGAAACTCTAGCCTTATCCCCAGGAGAGTAGCAAGACTCCTTTTCACACCAAAAAGTCCTCTTTTGAAATCTTGCCCTTATCCCTAGAGGAGTAATAGGCCCACCCGGAGCTTGTCTCAAGGGTGAAATAACGCTGGTCATTATTAGGACTCATAGTGATACATTTTTGAAAGGGTGGAAAACTATCACTTTATTTAGTGGAACAGACAAGGTAGCATTGTTTTATGTTGTTACTAATAGAATTTTGATTAAAGAAAGCTCATAAAAATATTGCCGTAATATTTTGTGAAGTGAGGGTCAGTAGAAGGAGTAATACTGACATCAAAAAAGGCTGTGCTGACATTGGTCAGACAGCGAGCATGTATTAAGCTGTGATTGGTTGGTTGGTGTGAGCCGCGCTGGCATTGGTTGAGACTTTGCTTACGTAGCAGTGCTCTGATTGTTTTTTTGGTGTGAGTCGCGCTAGTATAGGACGAAAGTTGACCAACAGAATAAGTAGAATTACAGAAAAGTTGTTTGTTTATTTATAAGACCCATTAGCGGAAAGAGGCAGAAAATGAAGTTAATGCAGAAACGAAAGAATTTCTTTAAAAAGGACAAACCAATTAGGACTAGAGAGGGAATTCGGATTCCACCTCCAAAGATGCCTGCTTCCTTTATGATGTTGGAATGAGGATATCATACGTGTATATGGTTAGAGAATTGGATGGAATATATAAAAGATAATGGTGGGATAGCTTTTCCGCAACATGGTACACTTAATGTGAGAATATTGCAGAATTTGAGACATTGAATGAATTTATTAGAACCAAATCCTAGATTGATGTAGTATGAAGCCTTGCCTTGGAAGAATGGGAAGTTGAGGCATTTGAGAGAGAAAAGTACAGAATTGGTAACAGAGGTTACAGGAGTATGATGTTTAGAGAGTAGGGAAGAAAAGCTGAAGAGGTGGAGAAGAGCTGTGGTAACAGAAGGATTATACCCGGTGTAAACATTTGATGAGCAGGCTGGCGAAAAATGTAAAGAGAAATGGAACAATATAGAGACTCCAAGTATAAGTGTTAGGAATCAACAGCCTTGACTTGTGTGATTAATGAGGTCAAACACTTTATTGTGACCCCTTATCTTCTGAAGCCTGTACTTTATAGATCTTCCCTAAGGGGAATAAGGAGGAGCAGCGAACTACCGTCGTTGCTTGGCTTACTCCTTCGTGACCACGCCCCCTCTCCACTTCCTGGTTCCTGCTCGTGTGCTTTGCTGGCGTCTTGAGGACTCTCTGTTGAGATTCTTGAGGATTGACGCTATTATCTTGGTTGCTGCCCCTTGTCCCTTTTGATTTCCTGCTCTTGGAGTGGTGTGTGTTTGCCTGCCGGTTCTCGGCATTTCTTCGCCGCTTCCAGAGCCGGTGAACGCGACGCCCCTACCAACGCTCACGCATTTTGCGGGCGTCGGCAGTTCACTGCATTCATTCTCTTCTTTTTTGGTGGCTGCATTTCCTCCTTTGCTATTACTCTTCTTTTGGGTCATTCCTATTGAGCGTGAGCGCTCCGCCCTGACATACTAGGGGCCGGGTGTCTCACCTCCTGAGTGGGTACTGCTCCGCTGTACTTGCCCCCTGTGCAGGCGGTCGGTGCCCCTCACTCCTTTTCAGTATTTGTTTGATTGTGTTTGGTGTATGGTCGTACTGCTCCGCTGCACTTGCTCCCCCTTCATGCAGCCGGTCGGTTCACCTCACCTTCCTTTATGATATTTGTTTGCGTCTGAGGTGTGTGGAGTCCTTCGTGAGTTCTTTTGGCCCCCTCCCTGTTACCTGAACTCATCGATGAAGCTCGCCCGACCTACAGTTGGGGTAAGATCCATAATTGATCACACATGTCAATGTTTCTCTATGGTTAAACAGAATAACAATTGAGAGTGTTACTGTTTATAACTTGCTTTTGTTTCCTAGCCTGGACCATCCCCTGAGACGCCTTCTGTTATTCGTTACCCCTCGTATGAGGAGAGTGGTGGACACTCCTTGGGTAAATTCCCTCATACTTTTAGGAGACAGTAGACAAGAGTGTTTTATAATCTTATATCGCATTCTTGCTTCTGTGTCCTGGAGGTGGAGGGATTCTTCTTCGCTCCTGTGGAAGTTGGCCCTTCTCCTAACAATAAGAGGTGATATGAATGATTGTGATGACGATGAATTAATAGAAGTCATTATGAATAAAAGACCTCCGCCTTATGAAAAGAACTTAGGACTGCTGATTCCAAGTGCACCACAAATGGGAACTCAATTAACAACACAATTCTCAGATATAGTGAAAGTAGTAAGGGAAAATTAAGCAAATCTGTTAAACAAAGTCAAGTTGGAACATGTCCGGAAATTGAATCAATTGAGTCTGAATGCAGTAGCATTGACGGTACCAGTAAAAATTGGTCCTGTAGTTGTGTTGTATGGAGAAAGACAGAATATATCCAAGTGCATGCATTGGCTGTTCCAGGAAGTAGTATCAGGAGTGGAACGAATGAGGATGGAGAGGCAAATGCGAATAATACCTTATTAGATCTTCCAGTTTGCGAGTTGATAACGGAGACCCCGCAAAGAGGTATACAAGTAGACCCAAGGAGAATAGGGCCGAATGTCACTCCAGTAGCTGGGAGTTCAGCAGGTCCGTCACCAGAAGAATTAAATAATTGGATAAAAGAAACGACAAAGCCGAAACCTCAACCACAGAGTATAAATGTGGGTCAGTTGAAAGTAGATTTGGCAGAAATGATTATCGGTACAATAAGTGCAGACAGATTAGGAACTTATTGAGATGATGAACTGTTGTTTTAATGCAAAAGTATTACCTGAAGCTCAAAGAATTTACATGTGAACATTTCTGATGCTTCTAGTGAGTATGGAGTAGATATAGAGAAGTCGAAAGTATTGCAAAAAACATATAGATTGGCTTTCACTGACAAGGACTGAGAGAGTTTGAATGCATCAGGAAAAAGATAACAGATAAAAGAATTGATGAACATTTTGAAGAAATGGGGAGATGTAGATCGATGGAAAAATAGATGGATGAAAAGAAAGGTAGAAGCCGCTAGCAAAGGAGCCTCTATGTTTGCATTAAAGGAGACAGAACAGGCTGAAAGAGTGTGTCCGATGAGAGAAGTACCAGGTGGTGAATATGTCCATGTTCCATGGTCGAGACAGGATATATTGTCTTTCACAAACGATTTTTCCCAGATTGAAAGAGAAACCAGTTGAATGGTATAAACAAGTAGAAAGGTTTGTGAAAGTCTCGAAGGTTCTGCTAAAGGATTTAGCTGGGTAATTTGAGATTGTCGTTCCAGCTGATTTATGGACAGAGTATAAGATCACTGTTGATTGGCCAAAAGATGAATATCCTAGAGATGCTAAAACAGGTGCACCATCAGAGGAGGTGATAAAAAGTACAAACAGGTATTCACGATTCTGAAAGGGAAAATGTCCCCAAAGGAAACAGATTGGGGTAAAATTGACAGAACTACCCAGGAACCAAAAGAGTCGATACATACCTACTATGAAAGGTTGTTGCAGGTATTTAAACAGTATAGTGGATTTAAAAATATTGGAGACAAGGATATGGGATATTTTGTGTACCGTTTTGTGTTTGGACTAAAACCAGAGATTAGTAATATGATTCAACAGCATTTAATTTGCTAGCAGAGCAAACCGATAGACAACATTTTGAGGTATGCAAAATATTGTAGTGATGACATTGAATCAAGACATAAAAAGTTAAAGGAGAAAATGATGTGGGCACAGGTGAAAGTGGCAGAACAGCAAGAAGCTAATAATAGTCCTCAAACTGGAAATCAGATGGGTGGTCAGAGTCAAAATGGACAGAATTCCAGTGGAGGTAAAGGAAGGGGGAAAAGAATAGAGAGGAAGCTATGAAGAAATTTCCTTGTCATGCGCGCAGAAAGCTTGGACATTGGAAGAACGAGTGTAGATTTACTAATTCCAGAGATGCAGAATGAGGTGGGTTTTAATCAACAGCAGCAGCAGCAGATAGTTACCTCACAGTTACAAGTGTATAATGTGAATGCTCAGGTGCAGAGTTACAGTGCGAACACTGGATATCACGGAGGTGACCAGTTTGGTAAGAATCAAGGTGTGATTACGCAGTATTGGGTGCAGTGCAATAGGAGTGATTCAGACTCATCTCAATGACGGTGCCTGACGGGGGAGGAAGAGTGCGTATTTAGCGCATCATATTGGAAACTTCAAAGACATGCATCGGTTTGTGGTACGTGACTCAAGTCCAGTGAATCTCTTAGGTAGGGATTTGTTATGCAAAATGAACTGCACCATCTATTGTACACCATATGGTATTGCATTTCAGACATCTGATGAGGATGTTGATTATAAAATGATGCTAGCGAAGCAAGGGACAGAAGTGGATGAGTTGTTTTCACTTCTCTCAGAAGAGAATTTGCCTGATGAATTAAAAAGCGCAGGAAGATCGGATCTGTGGGAATTTACAGGAAAAGAAATGGGCCTAATGACAAATGTAGATCCGATTCAAGTAATAGTGAAGGATGGTGCTGAATATCCAAACACACCTCAGTACAAAATGAGTCCAGAAGTGATTGCAGGTGTTGCTCCTGTGATTGACCAAATGATTGAACAAGGAATTTTAAAAGAAATAATGAGCAGTCCTTGTAATTTGCCTACCATATGTATCAAAAAGCCCAGTGGGAAATACTGGCTAGTGCAGGATTTGTGCAAAATTAATAAAATTGTAGTACCATGTTGTCCAGTAGTACCAAACCCGGCCATGATCCTTTATCAAATTCCCTGTGACGCTGAATGGTACATAGTAATTGATTGGTGCCAAACATTTTTCTCTATTCTGTTGCATCGGAAAGCCAGTATTTGTTAGCATTCCGGTTCGGAGACCGTGTCTTGGAATGGTGCCGAGTTCCTCAAGGGTACACAGAGAGAGTCCCTTAATCTTTAATCAGATTTTGAAAAAATGTCTGGAGACTTTAGTCATGCCAGGTAATTTGGTTTTGGTTCAATACATTGATGGCCTATTGGTGGCATCAAAGACACAAGAAGCATGTGTGACAGACACAGTGTCCCCAGCAAAATTACACATTTGTAAACAGGAAGTACAGTACCTTGGACACAAAATAGAAAAGGGAGTTAGAAAAGTAACTGCAGAAAGAATAAGTGTGATCAAACACATGAGTCAATCCAAAACTCAGAAAGAAGTACAAATGTTTTTGGGAATGGTTGGATACTGTTGCCAGTGGATGTGTGGTTTCTCACTGATTGCAAAACCTCTACAGCGGTTGACACGAAAAGATGTGAAAGATCGAATGGTTCTGAATGATGAAAGTATGGATGCTTTTACAAAGTTGAGAAGCAGTCTTTGTCGAGCACCTGCACTGGGAACGCCACATTGTACAAAATATTTTGCGTTGTACTGCTGTGAGAGAGATGGTTGTGCATTTTCAGTCCTAATTCAGAAACATGAAATGGCATGACGTCCAGTAGCATATTTTTCTTCTACTCTGGGTTCAGTGGCTGCAGCGTTGCCAGGATGTTTGAACGCAGTAGCAGCTACTCGCATGAGTCTAGAACAGAGTAGACCGATTGTGATGGGTTACCTAGTCAAAGTGTATGTGCCACATTCTGCTGAGAGTCTTTTGACTCGTACCAGAACACAGTATCTTACTTCTAGTCGGCTGACTAAGTACGAGAGAGTGATTCTGGGTGCTGAAAATGTGACTGTGGTAAGGTGCACTTCTGTGAATCCAGCAACTTTATTGCCTAATTATTGTTGTGAGGAAGTGAGAGAAAAAGCAGATCATGATTGTCTGGATGTGACTGAATTATGCACCAAACCTACGCCAGACGTTGAAGATAGTCCATTGGAAGAACCAGATTGTGAGATTTTTTTGATGGATCATGTTTGAGAAATACAAAAGAGGGTGGTGATGGACGGAGCATCTGAGCCAATCAAACACTCACACCCAGTCAAAAGATCTGGGTTGAATCCATCACCGTTCTTTAGCCCACTCTGCCACCCCAGTTCAGACATGGCTATATGCAAATCAGTCTGACCCTGTGCCTCAAGGGAACAGTCCAGCCCGAACTGCCAAGCCATGCCTTCCCTGGACTGGAAACAAGCTTCCGAGGACCGGTATCTGGCATTACAGACGTCTTCAGCCCGGCTTGCTTGAATCCAGTGGCAAAGTGAGCAAGGGACTCACGTCTGAGCATACCCTGCCACACTTATGGCGGCCAAAGCGGTACAAAGGGGGGTGGTGATGGACGGAGCATCTGAGCCAATCAAACACTCACACCCAGTCAAAAGATCTGGGTTGAATCCATCACCGTTCTTTAGCCCCCTCTGCCACCCCTGTTCAGACATGGCTATATGCAAATCAGTCTGACCCTGTGCCTCATGGGAACAGTCCAGCCCGAACTGCCAAGCCATGCCTTCCCTGGACCGGAAACAAACTTCCGAGGACCGGTTTCTGGCATCATGTTTGAGAAATGAAAGAGGTGAATTAAGCACTACCTATATTGTTTGCACCATAGAAGGAGTTCTTAAAGCATCCTGTGTAAAAGGAGTAAATAAATTCTGCCAAGTTGCTGAGCTAATAGCTCTGATTAGAGCATGCAAAATTGCCAAAAGCCTGAAAGTAACAATATTACCAGACAGCCAATACAGATTTGGAATTGTCCACGATTTTAGCCAGTTATGGATGCAAAGGAGATTTCTGACTTCTTCAGGTTCCCCTATTAGAAACGGTAAAACAGTAAAAGAGCTATTGGATGCCTTGCCATTGCCCAAAAGAATTGCAGTGGTCAAATGTGCCGCACATAAATCAGGATATGATTATGTGACAAAAGGCAACATATATGCTGACCAAATAGCATGCTACTGTGCACGAAATTCACTGGCTTAAACAGATCAATTGAAAGGGGAAATACAGAATGCCATCTTATGTGCACAACCACATTTGAAACTTGGGATGAAGTTAGGCAGATGCAAGAAGAGGCAAGTGATGAGGAAAAATGCAATTTGGAGAAATTCAGGTTGTAGAAAAAGAACAGAAAATGAATTGTGGGTTTATTTTGAAGACATACCATTTTTACCAGACTCTTTACTTTCCCACATGGCCAGGGTTTACCATGGAATTGCACACATTGAAAGAGATGCAATGATCAGACTCTTCAAGCAGACATGGTATAACCCGAAGTTAAGGGTCATTGCAAAAAGCCTTTCCAAGAGGAATGTTATCTGCCAGCAACAGAATCCAGGCAGAAAGACAGTTGTTAGTTGGGGATGAACTGGAAGAGGAGGAGGTCCATTTTCCCAACTTCAACTTGACTTTATTGAGCTTCTCCTTTGCAATGGGCTGAAATATGTGCTAGTCATTGTATGCTTGTTCTCCCACTGGGTGGAAGCCTATCCCTCGAGCAGGAACGATAACCTTACTGTAGCTAAACTACTTTTGAGAGAACTGATCCCTAGATTCGGAATTTCAGTCACTTTGGAGACAGATAGTGGAACACATTTTAATAATGAGATAATTCGGCTGATTTGTGCACCATTTAAAATTGAGCAGAAGCTGCATTGTGCGTATCGACCTGAAGCATCTGGAGTGGTTGAGCAAATCAATGGCACTATAAAATCCAGGTTAGGGAAAGTGTGTGCATCCACATCACTGAAATGGCCTGATGCTTTTGCACTTGTGCTGATGAGTCTAAGAAGTATACCTGACAAAAAGACTGGATTGAGTCCACATGAAATTCTCATGGTAAGAGCAATGAGACAAGCATATATACCAGCAAACAAACTGATGAGTATATCTTATGGTCTAGTGCTTGACTATTGCAGGGGATATGCTGAACTGGTACATTCTGTGTCTCACCAGGGTGGAGAAGATACCACAACAATACATCAGAATCAAGCTCATGAGCTGACTCCTGGTGAATGGGTTCTGATCAAGAAGCACGTAAGAAAATCTTGTTTAGAACCCAGGTGGCACGGTCCTTATCAAATCATACTGGTGACGACAACGGCAGTGAAGTGTGCTGGCTTGCTAAATTGGATTCATGCGAGTCATACCAGACGAACCCTAGATCCACTTGAAAGACCGAAAGACAGTTGTTAGTTGTGGATGAACTGGAAGAGGAGGAGGTCCATTTTCCCAAATTCAACTTGACTTTATTGAGCTTCCCCTTTGCAATGGGCTGAAATATGTGCTAGTCATTGTATGCTTGTTCTCCCACTGGGTGGAAGCCTATCCCTCGAGCAGGAACGATAACCTTACTGTAGCTAAACTACTTTTGAGAGAACTGATCCCTAGATTCGGAATTTCAGTGACTTTGGAGACAGATAGTGGAACACATTTTAATAATGAGATAATTCGGCTGATTTGTGCACCATTTAAAATTGAGCAGAAGCTGCATTGTGCATATCGACCTGAAGCATCTGGAGTGTTTGAGCAAATCAATGGCACTATAAAATCCAGGTTAGGGAAAGTGTGTGCATCCAAATCACTGAAATGGCCTGATGCTTTTGCACTTGTGCTGATGAGTCTAAGAAGTATACCTGACAAAAAGACTGGATTGAGTCCACATGAAATTCTCATGGTAAGAGCAATGAGACAAGTATATATACCAGCAAACAAACCGATGAGTATATCTTATGGTCTAGTGCTTGACTATTGCAGGGGATATGCTGAACTGGTACATTCTGTGTCTCACCAGGGTGGAGAAGATACCACAACAATACATCTGAATCAAGCTCATGAGCTAACTCCTGGTGAATGGGTTCTGATCAAGAAGCACGTAAGAAAATCTTGTTTAGAACCCAGGTGGCACGGTCCTTATCAAATCATACTGGTGACGACAACGGCAGTGAAGTGTGCTGGCTTGCTAAATTGGATTCATGTGAGCCATACCAGACGAACCCTAGATCCACTTGAAAGACCGAAAGACAGTTGTTAGTTGGGGATGAACTGGAAGAGGAGGAGGTCCATTTTCCCAACTTCAACTTGACTTTATTGAGCTTGCCCTTTGCAATGGGCTGAAATATGTGCTAGTCATTGTATGCTTGTTCTCCCACTGGGTGGAAGCCTATCCCTCGAGCAGGAACGATAACCTTACTGTAGCTAAACTACTTTTGAGAGAACTGATCCCTAGATTCGGAATTTCAGTCACTTTGGAGACAGATAGTGGAACACATTTTAATAATGAGATAATTCGGCTGATTTGTGCACCATTTAAAATTGAGCAGAAGCTGCATTGTGCGTATCGACCTGAAGCATCTGGAGTGGTTGAGCAAATCAATGGCACTATAAAATCCAGGTTAGGGAAAGTGTGTGCATCCACATCACTGAAATGGCCTGATGCTTTAGCCCTTGTGCTGATGAGTCTAAGAAGTATACCTGACAAAAAGACTGGATTGAGTCCACATGAAATTCTCATGGTAAGAGCAATGAGACAAGCATATATACCAGCAAACAAACTGATGATTATTTATTTATTTATTTATTGATACAACTTATATAGCGCAACAAATACCCTGAGGTGTCTCGGCGCTGCTCAAATCTGATGCTCAGGAGGGGTGCTGATTTATTGTTGATTAAAAAGCCATGTTTTTAACTGTTTCCGAAAAATCATTAAGGAAGAACTGTTTTTTATATATTGAGGGAGAGAGTTCCAGAGTCTAGATACAGATACTATAAATCGTCTGTCTCCCCAATTCACTTTTTTTGTTCGCGGAACTGTAAGCAAATGGGCTGAGGATGAACGTAAAGTTCTTTTGGGAATGTAGGTACCTAGAGCTTTTTTTTTTAATTTTGGGCCTGTGTTATTCATCGCTTTATACGTAATACAGAGCGCCTTAAACTTGGTGCGGCTCCTAACCGGGAGCCAGTGAAGTTGGCGAACAATGGGAGTGATGGAGAAGAATTTTGATGTGCCAGTCAAAATTCTAGCAGCCGCATTCTGAATTAATTGCCTTTTGTTAAGAACTTGTTCTTGGGCGTTTAGTAACAGACCGTTACAGTAATCAATTTTAGAGCGTACTAAGGTACACATAAGGGTTTTGCCTGCATTAGAAGGAAGAAAAGGTAGTAGTTTCTTAACCATCCTGAGAGTGTAAAAGGATGAGGAAACTACTGCATTAGCATGGCTCAAAAAAGACAACTTATTGTCAAATAATACCCCTAAGTTCCTGACTTTGGTGACCGGTATTGGGGGGGCTCCTAGGTCCGATGGCCACAAGACTGTGACCTCCGTCTTGTCAGAATTGAATTTTAAACAGTTGTGATCCATCCAGGAACTGATAGCCATCATGCCTTCCTGAAAACTGGCCGCAACTATTCCTCCGTTATTATGGATGGTCAGTACCAACTGGGTGTCATCTGCATATGATGTCACCCCTATTCCATAGGATTTAATGACCCTCGCCAAGTCCGACACATAGATGTTAAATAGTGTCGGACTTAGCGAGGATCCCTGGGGGACACCACATGGTAAGGTGAAAATAGGAGAATAGAAACCACTCAGTTTGACAGACTGTTTGCGGCCAGACAGAAAGGAAGTCAGAAGAGATTTGGCTTTGCCCTGAATGCCAATGTGGGCTACACGGTCGATCAAGATGTTATGATCGACCGTGTCGAAGGCCGCGGATAAGTCCAATAAAATCAGGACTGCTGCGCCTCCTTGATCCATAATCAGTCTGACTTCATCTGCTGCTTTAATTGTGCTGTTTCCATCCCATGCCCTTTCCTAAACCCAAATTGGGTTTCATGAAGAAGATTATTTTGATCAATATAATCAGCCAGTTGACAATTCATAATTTTCTCAAATATTTTAGAGGGAAGGGGAAGAGATGCAATCGGTCGATAACTTTTAGGTTCTAGGGGGTCCAGATTTGATTTTTTCAGTAAAGGTTTAATAATTACTTTCGTCCAGATTGACGGATAGGAGCCCGACAAGAACATGAAATTACAGATATTTGTAAGAATTGGGGATATCAGATTAGTCACTGGCTTAAGAATCAGAGGAGGACATGGATCTAGTGGTGACCCTGATTTAATGGTCGTCATAAGTTCAGCCATCTGAAATTGAGAGATTTAATTAAATTCAATAAAAATTGTGGGAGGAGGGAAATCACGCGTTAGAATAAGTAGGTTCTGTGGTCACCTTGGTCGCAAAGTTGGAAAAAAGTTGGAAAAAATATAATTTACCTTAAATTTAAGAAAATCCGCTAAGTCATTACACAAATTTTGGGACGGTTCTGTAGTACTAGTCACCGGTGGAGTAGACAATTTCGGGACAACTTGATAAAGTTGCTTAGTAGAACTTTTAGCTGACTCTATTTGCTCAGAATAGAATTTTCGTTTTTCTATGATTAGAAGCTTTCTATAATAAGTCAAGGCTTTTTTATATAAATCTTTATCGTTGTTATCATAGTCTCGGCGCCAGCGCCTTTCTAGATTTCTACACCGTTGCCTCTCTAACCTAAGGGTTTCTGTGAACCAAGGGGCGGAAGGTGTGTTACGATTGGGTAGCATTTTTTTTGAAGGTGCTAGCTTATTAAAAGCATTGTTGAGCCAAGCGTTGTAATTCTCTGAAGCTATGTAAGGATCTGTTATTTCCTTTGGTTGAGTGGAAGCCAAAGTAGATAGTACAATAGAACTGTCTATGTTCTTCCAATCTCGAAATTGAACATAAAAACGATTTGTACTGTGTACATTTTTATAATTTCTAGTTACAATTGTGAACATTACCGCTGCATGATCTGTCCATATTAATGGTTTCACTGAAGGCGAAATAATGTGAGAATTATTAGTGAATAAACCATCAAGGGTATGTCCCGCCTGATGGGTGGGAGGAGTGATCAATAGTTTAAGACCCGCCGAGGCGAAATCCGAAACAAGGGCTGAGGAATCCCTGTCATTATTAACTTCTAAGTGAAAATTAAAATCTCTTAATATTGTATAATCAGGGTTAGCTGCTATGGGTTCTAATAAGGTATTAATAGATGCCAGAAATGGAGATCGAGGGGTCGGTGGACGGTAAAGAAGAGTTCCTTTAAAGGATTGCACGGGGAAAGCTTAATGGAAAAAGTTACTGCTTCGGCAAATTCAATGGCAACAGATTCTATCCTTGTTTCAAGATTTTTCCTATATACAATGGCTATACCACCGCCTTTTTTCCCTGAGGATCTATCCTGCCTAACTACATGATATCTGTCCGGGACAGCTATACAGAAATCTGGGCCAGAAGCTTGATCCGCCCAAGTTTCGGTAATAAAGAGGATATCTATATTATGACTGGTTATGAAATCATAAATCTCCTCTTTATGTTTAATAAGGAAGCGGGTGTTGATAAGCGCACAATAGGTGAGTTTAGCCTTTGTTTTTTCTGGGGATGGATTGTGTTTTGAAACGGAAGAGTTAGTTTATACTGACAATTTGGGCATTGAGAGGATTGTAAGTTAAAAAGAGACTCAGAGTGAAAATGAGGACAATGGGGGCCTCTCATGATGTTTCTTAGGTCCCTTAGTTGAGTGCTAGTATATGTAATTACCTCATCTCCATGATGGAATATAGGGGGGCAAGGACTCATGGCGCTAGGCGCGTTCTTGGCGCGGACAGGCGCAGACGGGCACCCCTTTGGCGCAGCTTCGGCAGCACGCGACCACTGCGCGTCCGGAAAGTCATGTGCGAGATATAGTCTAGCCCCTCCTCCAGCTAGACCGTAACCTCTGGTCCTGCCGGGCTCCGGGACATACTCAAGATGGCGCCGTGCCCTCCACGCAAACGGCAATGCAGCCGCGATGGACCGGGGCAGGGGGAGCACAATTTAGAACAGGTAGGTAACAAAAATGTAAATAAATGTTGCAGCAGCAATTAGATTATAAAAACAACGGGTTTTTAAAATACGAACAGACAGAAGAAAGAGCAAATAAAATAACCTGTGAACCAGATGTAGAAAGCAAGAAAGTGGTCAAAGCAAAGAAACCAAGAAAAGGGGATAATTGGTCAAGTGGAGTGAAAAGACTAAAGTATACTCTTGTGAAGAGAAGGTTACGAAAAAGACCAGAACAAAGTAATGAGGTCTCAAGTCAAAAAGAACAAGAAGAGTCGGGAAAAGAATTAGTACAAAAACAAGAAGAGTAAGAATTCCAAGCAAGAAATACAGAGCACCTGAATGGACCTACGTCATTTTGGAAGAAAGTGAAAGCTCAGATCCCAGTGAAGAAAAAGACAATTCTGACACTGAGCAAGGTGATGAAGGCAAATTAAGACCGAAAAGAAAAAAAAAGAAAGACTCAAAGCAAACTGAAGAAGAAGAATAACAGAAGGGGGTAACGATGAAAGCTTTGAAGTGTAGGATTACACTACTATTTTTATTAGAATTTTTTGGGGGGGTTTATAGGTTTAGATAGATCTTTATTTTTGATAGAGTATAAAACGGCTAATGCAGAATTGACTGAACTTCCAAAATCTAGTCTAAAACGTAGCTGTATTTAAGCTTGCTTATGTAGTGTCTTCCTATTTATTTTTATGTGGTTATTATTAACTGTCCTTGTACCTATTCTAATGGTAACTGATAAAGGAAACAATACTAATGAAGTAACAAGTGAAAGAATGACTGATGTCACTAATGAAACCCCAAACACTAATGTAGTGCAATTGATGGAATCATGGTAAATCAATTAATGATTTCTCGTTAAATGTCTTTACTAAATTACTTTATGAGTACATTAATACAATGCGTGTGATTGATTGTTACGTGTGCATGCAATTACCTTTGTCAGTCTCAGAAGGGGTGACCTATCACCACCTTCCTTTAACCTGTGGTGTGTCTTGCAGTATGCTTACAAGCCTGTTTTACGTGACAGGGAAGTTCGAGTACCACTTCTCCAATATAGACTTAGTATTTTCAGAAATTCCTGTTATTAAAGAACTAAATAAAGTTTTAAGTAGCAAGAATGCACGATATATGGGAGGATTTTTCCATATTACTAAAAACCTTAGACATAGAATATGCTCATAAAAACAACTTAATTTGTAGTTTGCAGGTTGAAGAGAAATTGTTTATAGACATGGTAGAAGGTAGAAGAGAAAGTTTCCAAAGGAAAGCTGCTGAACAGAAGTCACTGGTACCACCATGGGATTTTAGAGAAGGAAATTATGAGAAACGCGAGAAATACGCTGCAATGTCCTTGGACCGGTCACAAAAGGGGAAAATTTGTTTGCTTAGAACGAAAACTAACTATAAAAATTATTTCATTGGTTCTAGTGAATGTGAGCATACTTTCCAAATTACTGGAGGTTGGGGATTGAAGGGTGGAACTGATCCAGTTTTTCTAGGAGTCTATTATGTGTGTGGTAAGAAAGCCTACTATAGGTTGCCTGCACATAGGTTTGGTAGTTGGTATTTCGCTATTGTCTTTCCAAAAGTCTACCATATGGACCGAAGCAGCCACAAACTGAGCGAAGTAATACAAGGACTAACACGTAACAAAAGAGCACGTTTTTCAGAAATAGTAGGTGATATTTTTGGTGCACTGATACCCTCAGATGGAGTTGTTTTGAACTCACACAAAATTAAAAAATTGTCCACAGTGGTTGATCGTCTATCTACAGATACTGCCGGTGGGTTCTTGATGATTGACATGGAAATGGTTGCAATCAGATCAATGGTTTTGCAAAATCGACTTGCCCTTGATGTTCTATTGGCATAAGAGGGTGGAGTTTGTGCTATGTTGAAAGTCCAACATTGCTGCATATATACCCCTGATAAGAGTAAAGGAAATGAGGGATATATAAAGAATATTACAAAATTACATGAAGACTTGACCCAACTGGAGGTTGACTGTGTTTGGGAGAGACTTGGTAAGAGTTTCTCTTCTATAGGTAAATGGTTTTCTACCTTTGGAAGTAGTTTATTAGGAAAAATAATAATGCCAAACGTTTCAGTAGCCACAGTAGTCTTAGTAATAATAACTTATAAGTGTTGTAAGTGTAAAAGTGAAAGAAAAGAAGTGACAGAAATAATGAATCAACGAAGAGCAAGAAAGAGAAAAAGAGAAGAGATAGAATTAGAGGAGATGAAAGGAGAGTACTATGACTTGATGAAAGATTTAGATCAAGGTGCCATAAAAAGAGAGAAAAATACTCAGTTTTAAATAAATGAAGTTGGCACTCGGTATGGTAGGTATTTTATGATGGCTCCTGAACGCCATCACAGGGGGGATTGAAGGAGCCGGGTTTCTCAAAAGGTAACCTGCTCGGATTAAAACCCCCGTAATATGTACTAACAGTAAGTAGAGATAGAAAAACTAAAGTACACCCGACATAAACACAGTTGAAATTGCTTTGCGCATGCATGTACTAACATGAAATAACACACAAAAGAATTAAACAGTAATAACATTTGTGGTTTGAAAGAAACAAGGAATGCTTCATGACTAGGCCGCATGTGCATCAGTAATTTGCATGTTGCATCCTGCTTTGGAATAATGAATAATGCCGCTTTTGCTAGGTAACATTAATGGGGAATAGTGCAAGGTGGGTGGTAAGCAGAGAAGGTTTCATTATCATATAATTAATAGATGTTCATTTTAATTTACTTTAGTCTGTTGGATGAAACAGCCATCTTCCTAAAGTTGGCTAAAGTGGGAGGGGGTGCTGCGAGGAGTGAAACCGAACTGTCAGAGGCAAGACAGACGCGCTGTGCACCGCAGATGACATGAGAAAGTTAAAGGCCAGAGTGTCGAACGGCTGCCACGTGAAGTGTCTAGTCGTGGGAACAGAGATTCATTCTGCGGATGATGTTAAAGAATGAATAGAGAATGTTTAAATTGTATCATATGTAATAAAGTGAGAACGAGCTAAGACCCATACCCTGGGAACGAACAATGAATTAGTTGAATTAAAGGTAAAGTCACAGTAGTGTGACAAATCCACCTCCCAAACCCACCAACCCACTTGCGAATTTTATGAAAGTTTGTAACAATTGTGGGACGGACATGTTAATTTTAGGGTAAAATTGGGGTGCCTTTAGGAGTGTGGTTTTAGCATAGGCTGGCAGGAGAGAAAGAGGGGAGATGCGTCACTGCCCGTCGGTTTTGCAGAGAGGTCTAGCTGTTCCGGACCTGTCCTGTTCCTGTCCTTTTACTCTTTGTTCCCTGATTCTATTTCAGGGAACACCCACCATCTCCTAGGCCGAGGGGGTGTTTTTTTCCCTACAAAGTGATAGGTTTGTATTTAGCCTAACTCGTTTCTCAGAATTAATTTATAGATGTTTTTTGTCTCTGCAACATTTGTCTCTTTACCTATTCGCTCGGTCAATGATTTATTGATATGTATTATTTAGATGAAACTATTGTCTCTTCATCTATCCCCTCTGTTAGGTGTATTATGTTTCGCATATAATTTTTGCTGAAACTTTTGTCTCTTACTCTAGCCACTCCTTCATTGCATAAAGTCAATGCTTGTTTAGATGAGTTTGTATTCATTTAAGTTTGCATATGTAATTTCTCATTTCGTGAGGTTCAGTGTTTGTATTTTATGACCGAATGCTGTTGAGCATAATCCTTAATATTTGAGATAAATTCATTATTAACCTTACCGAGAGTCTGTGATCATTTAATTGACTAAATGGTTGGTAAGTTAGTAGTTATCATTGCCATCAACTATTCAACTAATTGGTCCATCGACCATATGGAAGGAAAGTTGATGTAAAAGTTAGTTATGATGTCTCATTTAAATCGTTGAAAAGGAAAGAATTGAACATACATATATATTGACCCCAGCGCTTCAGGGATTCTGGGTGAATGTGTATGGGCCATTGTAATCCGATGTTATTGAGTATTGATCCCTGTCCAATTATTGGTGTCGCGCTGGATCACAGGCATCTCAGTGACTGGACAGGTAGCGTCCGGGTGACCTCTCCTCCGACACAAACTCCAGGTTATGAATCTCCTGGTGATGGTGACTCTGCCCCATGGACACACTCCTTTCCACTAAACAGCTGCTCTCGTTCTTGACTCCCACCTTCCACATAGACAAGAAAAATTGGCTCAAACATGGCCGCCTCAATCGCCCCCTTCCTCACTCTGGCAAGTAGCAGACGTCCCAGGGACTGGGGAGACAGCATCCATGAACCTCTTCAGTAAGTTCTGTCTTCAATCCCCTCCTCTGGGTGAGCAGGGGTAGCGGTTCTGGCGGCCTTCTGCCGGCACCAAGTGGCAGGAGGGCTCTCCCTACTTCTGCATGATCGTCTCATCCTCTCGTTCCCCCACCCTGATAGGACGTGGGCGATGTGGGAGAGGCAGCGAGCCCTCGGAATCAAGTCCAGCTCGTGTTCCTGCACCTCTAGCTGCAGACAGGGAGTGTCAAGAAAGCAACATTGCCAGGAAACTAGAGGCACCCGGCGGAATTTGCACCAACGGCGATATTGCAGGGTTCCTTACTTATTTCTGGTTTATGCAACGAGCCCCGCGATCTTCGGTGCGTCGCAAGGGACATTTGGGGTCCCAATATCAATTCCTTTGGAACACGATGGGCGGGCATTTAGATGGGGGGGCTTTGTTCCAGGATTCATGCCATATGGTAATCCCAAGCCCAGGCAGGAGCTCCTAATGGTCGGCCATAATGTGATGTCAAGTGTTGGTACGTGCACAAGTGCCAAATTTCAGTTTGCATTATCATGTCTTCACATAGCTGCCAAGTATTGAGATTTTTTATGTGTAACATTCCAATGGTTTCAATATACTTATGAGTGACATTCATCTGCCAAATGTGTGACACTTAGAGTGACATTTTCTTGCCATTAAAACCATAAAATGAATACATTAAAAGAGCTAACTTTTATAAATTACCATATTTTGAACAATGAGAAGCTCGACACATATCTTGGAATTAATGACAAACTCCTGAAATGAAAGCTCACTAATCTACAACTTCTTACTAAGAAGACCATACTGTAAAACAATTGTGGCAAAGCCTTTCATGAGAATGAAGACAGACTAGAAGGAAGTTTGTAGGGGGTTGTGAGACACTTGCTTTGCCTGACAAGACCTCAATTGTGGTTCAACACTGAGCAGCATGCACAAAGCATGTTTTAGAGGCTAATGCATCTAAAAATATACTGAGATTAAGAATAGTATGCCTTAGGTACTCAATACAATATAACTAAACAAATAATGGTGGTTTCGTAGGTTACTGTTGGAAACGCAGACGGTTCAGTCCTGAGCTGTCAGAGAGCTCACTCATGTCTGCCAGCCATACTGGAAAAGAAGCCACCCCCCAACTCCAGGGCAGAACTGGGACAGAAAATAAACCCAACAATGTTTTCCCTCTTTGGAGCCAATTTAGGGTAGCTTACATTATACTATCAATTTGCAGGCCACTCTGTGAATGTGGAGAGAGATTAGGAGACGTTTGTTGAAGAGGGGGGTTTATGAGTCACAGACCATATTTTTGAGTTTTCCTTCCATAACCTCCTCCTCAGGCCCTGTTAAAAGGTATCACTTAGCCGGAAATTGAGTTTATGGAGTCAGATTACTGTCATGCTGCATTTTTGGATTTCATCCCCTTTACCATTTCGAGTACACATGGGCTGCTTGCTATTGGTACCTTTGGAGAGACAAGTGTAGAAAATGAGTAACTCCTTGTAGAATCAGCAAAAACACTCCAAGATGACTTGTACTTCAAATCCTTTATTGTTGGCGAGCTTCAGAAAAGCAGCTTGAACAAGGGACCCAGGAGATCACAATAACGACCAGAGAATTCAAATATATACAAGAATGTATGACGTTACAACGCATACATTTACAATGTATGCCTTTACAACGCAGTTTTTACATCGTAGCATCCTTTACAACACACTCCATTACATCGCATGACACTACATCGTATTTTTAGAAACTACCTTTACAACGCATTACATTACATCGCATTATACCTTTACAATGCCTACCAATACACTGCATTTAAGGTAAGTTTTGGATAATATAGGGGTGAAAAGTACTATTCTAACTCCAAGGTGTGCAACAT
Source organism: Lissotriton helveticus (assembly GCF_964261635.1). Lineage (NCBI taxonomy): Eukaryota > Metazoa > Chordata > Amphibia > Caudata > Salamandridae > Lissotriton > Lissotriton helveticus. The sequence continues at coordinate 1,724,325,600 of NC_136061.1, read as the reverse complement.
TAGGATAACTATGCGTTGTAACGGTATGCATTGTAATGGCATGCATTGTAATGCCTGCGTTGTAGTGACATGCAATGTAGTGTCATGCGATGTAGTGTCATGCGTTTTAATGCCTGCGTTGTAGTGACATGCGTTGTAAAGGATGTTGCGATGTAATGACTGCGTTGTAAGTGTAGTGCGATGTAATGGTTGTGTTGTAAGGATGTTTCCTATATACAAGCATGGATCCATAAAAGAACACAGCAGGAACCAATAGCCTCATAGTAGATAATTACGTCATATATAAAATGACAAAGAGAAATTCCTATCTATAGTTACCACACTCCATCATCCACATGGCATGAAATAGTCTTTGGACCTGAAACTCCAATTGCCTAATAAACATTCACTGCTCCAGGACCTAAGGAAAAAGTCTCACAGTTGTCTTCCGCCTGCTCCCCAATGTTTAGTAAAAATACTGGAGAAGACTCTAAGAAATTTTAATAATACAGGTAGACAGTGTTATTTAAAAAACAAAACATTGACAGGGACTATAACAAGGAGGACAATTCAATAGGGTGGGTGGACATCACTAATAGACTTAACATTGAATCCTTTCTTTACCATTTTAAATAAGTAAACTGGAAATAAGCACAAGTGTAAATCTAAGCAGGATCCACAATAGAGTGACATTTCCCTGGGAAGGTTGTCCCCTGGCATTTCCATGAAATGGCTGCCGTAACAGCTGTGGTCTCTTGGGGTCGTTGAAAACTCTGGAACCCAGAGACATGGTTTTTGATTTCAGCCTCTCCACTTAGCTAAATTATGCATCCTGGGCAAAAACGTATTCTTCTGTCCCAATTTCACCAAATCATTTGACCTTGGGCAAATCATACACTGCATTTGTCCTCTGGTCTGACAAATATGTGCTGAATGACGCTTAATAGATGAAAAAAACATCAGCTGCATGGCCTGGTTTTCAGTCACACATTTAGGCCAGTTGAACTACAGGTCTCTACATTCTTTTTAGCACCTCTAAAGGCGACTTGTCAATCATTTGCGCTGTATTTTGCAGGGCCCCTGCTGTGCCACAGCTCGCCCTCCAAGCTACAGACAAATCTCTTTCACAGTTCATAGAATTAGTGAGATGCGGTCATCATGTCAAGAGGATTCGAGTTTCTCATCAGACAGCTAGCTGTGAGCAGCAAAATCAGTACATTTAACATCCTATATTAGCTTAAATGCGGGTAATGGGACAGAGCAGTCGACCTCTCAAGCTGGGGAACCGGGTTGGAGGCTCGGCAGGGACGCTCAACATCCTGTGATTCTGGGCAAATCAGTTTATCTCCCCGTGACCAATAACATGAATGTGTCCGTCTGTAAAGCAATTGCTGCTCATGTTATATTGCTCTGAGTCGAGTTTGGGCTATATAAAGCTCCAAAAACAAAAACAAACACCCATGTAGAAAACAAACTTGCAAAAACTAGGCCATTGGCTACCGTAAGTCCTTGTTACTTCTTTCCTACAATCACTTCTGCACGGCTAGATATTGGGCTTTGGTAGTTGTCTCAGTCAATGCGTGGTACTCTGCAGTTTCTGATTTCAGATTTGTCTCAATCAGTGCGTGGTGCTCTGCGGATTCTAATTGCAGATTTGTCTCAGTCAATGCGTGGTACTCTGCAGGTTCTAATTACAGATTTGTCTCAGTCAATGCGTGGTACTCTGCGGGTTCTGATTGCAGATTTGTCTCAGTCAATGCGTGGTACTCTAAGGGTTCTGATTGCATCTTTGTCTGAGTCAATGCATGGTACTCTGCGGATTCTAATTGTAGATTCAGCTTTAGTCAATGCGTGGTACTCTGCGGGTTCGAATTACAGATTTGTCTCAGTCAATGCGTGGTACTCTGCGGGTTCTGATTGCATCTTTGTCTCAGTCAATGCGTGGTACTCTGCGGTTTCTAATTGTAGATTTGTCCTAGTCAATGCGCGGTACTCTGCGGGTTCGAATTACAGATTTTTCTCAGTCAATGCGTGGTACTCTGCGGGTTCTGATTGCATCTTTGTCTCAGTCAATGCGTGGTACTCTGCAGGTTCTAATTGCAGATTTGTTTCAGTCAATGCGTGGTACTCTGCGGGTTCTGATTGCAGATTTGTCTCAGTCAATGCGTGGTACTCTAAGGGTTCTGATTGCATCTTTGTCTGAGTCAATGCATGGTACTTTGCGGATTCCAATTGTAGATTTGGCTTTAGTCAATGCGTGGTACTCTGCGGGTTCTGATTGCATCTTTGTCTCAGTCAATGCATGGTACTCTGCGGGTTCTAATTGGAGATTTGTATCAGTCAATGCGTGGTACTCTGCGGGTTCTGATTGCATCTTTGTCTCAGTCAATGTGTGGTAGTCTGCGGGTTCTGATTGCAGATTTGTCTCAGTCAATACGTGGTACTCTGTAGGTTCTAATTGCAGATTTGTCTCAGTCAATGCGTGGTACTCTGCGGTTTCTAATTGTAGATTTGTCCTAGTCAATGCGCGGTACTCTGCGGGTTCGAATTACAGATTTTTCTCAGTCAATGCGTGGTACCCTGCGGGTTCTGATTGCATCTTTGTCTCAGTCAATGCGTGGTACTCTGCAGGTTCTAATTGCAGATTTGTTTCAGTCAATGCGTGGTACTCTGCGGGTTCTGATTGCAGATTTGTCTCAGTCAATGCGTGGTACTCTAAGGGTTCTGATTGCATCTTTGTCTGAGTCAATGCATGGTACTCTGCGGATTCTAATTGTAGATTTGGCTTTAGTCAATGCGTGGTACTCTGCGGGTTCTGATTGCATCTTTGTCTCAGTCAATGCATGGTACTCTGCGGGTTCTAATAGGAGATTTGTATCAGTCAATGCGTGGTACTCTGCGGGTTCTGATTGCATCTTTGTCTCAGTCAATGCGTGGTAGTCTGCGGGTTCTAATTACAGATTTGTCTCAGTCAATGCATGGTACTCTGCGGGTTCTGATTGCAGATTTGTCTCAGTCAATACGTGGTACTCTGTAGGTTCTAATTGCAGATTTGTCTCAGTCAATGGGTGGTACTCTGCGGGTTCTAATTGCAGATTTGTCTCAGTCAATGCGTGGTACTCTGCGGGTTCTAATTGTAGATTTGTCTCAGTCAATGCGTGGTACTCTGCGGGTTCTGATTGCATATTTCTCTCAGTCAATGCGTGGTACTCTGCGGTTTCTAATTGTAGATTTGTCCTAGTCAATGCGTGGTACTCGGCGGGTTCTAATTACAGATTTGTCTCAGTCAATGCGTGGTACTCTGCGGGTTCTGATTGCAGATTTGTCTCAGTCAGTGCGTGGTACTCTAAGGGTTCTGATTGCATCTTTGTCTGAGTCAATGCATGGTACTCTGCGGATTCTAATTGTAGATTTGGCTTTAGTCAATGCGTGGTACTCTGCGGGTTCTGATTGCATCTTTGTCTCAGTCAATGCATGGTACTCTGCGGGTTCTAATTGGAGATTTGTATCAGTCAACGCGTGGTACTCTGCGGGTTCTGATTGCATCTTTGTCTCAGTCAATGCGTGGTAGTCTGCGGGTTCTAATTACAGATTTGTCTCAGTCAATGCATGGTACTCAGCGGGTTCTGATTGCAGATTTGTCTCAGTCAATATGTGGTACTCTGTAGGTTCTAATTGCAGATTTGTCTCAGTCAATGCGTGGTACTCTGAGGGTTCTAATTACAGATTTGTCTCAGTCAATGTGTGGTACTATGCGGGTTCTGATTGCAGATTTGTCTCAGTCAATGCGTGGTACTCTGTGGGTTCTGATTGCAGATTTGTCTCAGTCAATGTGTGGTACTCCGAGGGTTCTAATTACAGATTTGTCTCAGTCAACGCGTGGTACTCTGCAGGTTCTAATTACAGATTTGTCTCAGTCAATGCGTGGTACTCTGCGGGTGCTGATTGCAGATTTGTCTCAGTCAATACGTGGTACTCTGCGGGTTCTAATTGCAGATTTGTCTATGTCAATGCGTGGTACTCTGAGGGTTCTAATTATAGATTTATCTCAGTCAATACGTGGTACTCTGCGGGCTCTAATTGCAGATTTGTCTGAGTCAATGCGTGGTACTCTGAGGGTTCTAATTGTCGATTTGTCTCAGTCAATGCGTGGTACTCTGCAGGTTCTAATTACAGATTTGTCTCAGTCAAATGCGTTGTACTCTGCGGGTTCTGATTGCAGATTTGTCTCAGTCAATGCGTGGTACTCAGCGTTTTCTAATTGCATATTTGTCTTAGTAAATGCATGGTACTCTGCAGGTTCTGATTGCATATTTGTCTCAGTCAATGCTTGGTGCTCTGCGGGTTCTAATTACAGATTTGTCTCAGTCAATGCATGGTACTCTGCGGGTTCTGATTGCAGATTTGTCTCGGTCAATGCGTGGTACTCTGTGGGTTCTGATTGCATCTTTGTCTCAGTCAATGCATGGTACTCTGCTGATTCTAATTGTAGATTTGGCTTTAGTCAGTGCGTGGTACTTTGCGGGTTCTGATTGCATCTTTGTCTCAGTCAATGCGTGGTACTCTGCGGGTTCTAATTACAGATTTGTCTCAGTCAATGCGTGGTACTCTGCGGGTTTTGATTGCAGATGAGTCGCAGTGAATGCATGGTACTCTGCGGCTTCTGATTGCATATTTGTCTCAGTCAATGCGTTGTACTCTGCGGTTTGTAATTGCAGATTTGTCTCAGTCAATATTCAATGTTCAAAAGATTATTTATTCGGTTCAAACATTTTAAACCACAAAAGCACATGATGAAGTTAGAATAAAGTATATAATAAAAACATATAATCAAAACAGGACAATTCATATCAAACAGATTTTAAAATACAAATATAGATTCATAAACAAACTAAAATTCTAATGCAGACATTGATTTACGTGCCAGCACTGCAACTTTCAAAAACAAGATGACACAATTAGTAATAGCCTCATCATCCAGTCGAAGTAGTGCATCATTAGATTCTCTAAAATTACTAAAGTGTTGTTTCTTAATCAAGGGAAGAAGAATAGATTTAGTATATAAGAGATAAAAACTACAAAAAAATAAAAAGTGCAGCATTGATTGACCAGATTTCCCGTCACAGGGGCAGGGACGGGTGTCTAAGTTAGGTTGAAAGCCTAATGGGAAGTTCAATAGATATTTTATAGTGCCTTCTCTAAAACGAAAGAGTAAACTACGCTCCCAGTCACTCATATTGCTGGTCAAGTAAGTTTGGGGTGAGCCAATTCGTCCCTGATTCCTACTGAGATAGCCAGAGTCTCTTGGTTTTATTATCTCCCTCTTTAGTCTATCTTCCTGTGCATTCTGGTACCAACATGCCAGCAGATGTTTCTTAGTAATGGAACAAGGCCCTCTGGGTTTTCAAATAGTTGGTTAAAACCAATAATGCGGAGACAAAATTCAATGTACTTTATCCCTCTCCCTCTGTGTTTCACCAAACGGCATAATAAACAAGCATTTGCAATGCAATAGGTCTCGCATTAGGAAAGTTTGAGCTATTGGTATTGTAAATTACACATTTTTTATTTATGTTTTCTTTTTGAAAGTAGCGAAATTAATAGCTTTGTCATTTACAATGCCAATAGTTATAACTTTCGCAAATGTGACACCTATAGCATTTGTAATGCAATATGTGTTGTATTTACGTGACGTACATGTATTGATATTACAAATAACAATGGCTTTTAATTTTTTTAATAATTAATACTTAAATAAAAGTTATTGTAATTTATAATGACAATAGCTTAAACTTTTGTAAATAACTTTTGTGAAGATTATGTTCAGTGTATTTTATTGTGAGGAAAATCCAAGAACAGAAGTGAAATATTAACATCTTTTTTGTTACATTTGTAATGAAGCTTGAAACATTGAGAGAACATATTTGAACCAGTTGTTGTTGAATGGTTGCACAGATTGATGCTGTGGTAGCGCATAGTGATGTTGTGGTGCCCTTGAGTGATGCTGTCTTGGTGGGGAGTGATGCGGCATGCTATGCTATGTTTTGTTTTGCTTTCCTATGTTTTGTTTTGTTATGCTATGCTATGGTTTGCTATCCTATGCTTTGATTTGCTATGCTATGCTATGCTGTGTTTTGTTATGCTATCCTATGTTTTGTTATGCTATGCTATGCTTTGCTATGCTATGCTGTGTTTTATTATGCTATGCTTTGTTTTGCTATGTAATATTTTGTTATGCTATGCTATTTTTTGTTGTGTTTGGTATGCTATGCTTTGCTATGCTATTATATGTTTTGTTTTGCTATACTATGTTTTGTTTTGTTAAGCTATGCTATGTTTTGTTGTGTTTTGCTATGTTTTGTTATGCTGTGTTCTGTTTTGTTATGCTATGTTTTGTTATGTTATGCTATGTTTTGTTATGCTATGCTATGTTTTGTTTTGCTATCCTATGCTTTGTTTTGTTATGATATGCTATGTTGAGTTTTGCTATCCTATGCTTTGTTTTGTTATGCTATGCTATGTTTTGTTGTGTTTTGTTATGCTATGCTATGTTTTGTTGTGTTTTGTTATGCTATGTTTTGTTACGTTATGCTATGTTTTGTTATGTTATGCTATGTTTTGGTATGTTATGCTATGTTTTGTTATGCTATGCTATGCTTTGTTGTGTTTTGCTATGCTATGTTTTGTTTTACTATGTTTTGTTTTGCTATCCTATGCTTTCTTTTGTTATGCTATGCTATGTTTTGCTATCCTATGCTTTTTTTGTTATGCTATGCTATGCTATGCTGTGTTTTGTTATGCTATACTGTGTTTTGTTATGCTAAGCTGATGAGGGTGCGTGAGGGTGTGTGAGGGTGAGTTAGGGTGAGTGAGAGTGGGTGAGAGTGAGGGTGTGTGAGAGTGAGGGTGTGTGAGGGTGAGGGTGTGTGAGGGTGAGGGCGTGTGAGGGTAAGAGCGTGTGAGGGTGTGTGAGGGTGAGTGAGGATGTGTGAGGGTGTGAGGGTGTGTGAGGGTGAGGTTGTGTGGGGGTGAGGGGGTGTGAGGGTGAGGGGTGTGAGGGTGAGAGGGTTGTGAGGGTGAGGGGGTGTGAGGGTGAGGGGGATGTGAGGGTAATGGGGTGTGAGGGTGAGGGGGTGTGAGGGTGATGGGGTGAGGGTGACAGGGGTGAGGGTGTGTGAGGGTGAGTGTGTGTGAGGGTGTGTGAGGGTGAGATGGTGTGTGAGGGTGAGAAGGGGTGAGGGTGTGTGTGAGGGTGAGTGTGTGTGAGGGTGTGTGAGGGTGAGGGTGTGTGAGGGTGAGAGGGTGTGTGAGGGTGAGAGGGTGTGTGAGGGTGAGGGGGTGTGAGGGTGAGGGTGTGTGAGGGTGAGGGGGTGTGAGGGTGAGGGGGTGTGAGGGTGAGAGGGTGTGTGAGGGTGAGAAGGGATGAGGGGGTGTGTGAGGGTGAGGGGGTGTGTGAGGGTGAGGCGGTGTGAGGGTGAGGGGGTGTGTGAGGGTGAGGGTGTGGGTGAGGGGGTGTGAGGGTGAGGCGATGTGAGGGTGAGGCAGTGTGAGAGTGAGGTGAGAGAGGGGGTGTGAGGGCGTGTGAGGGTGAGGGCGTGTGAGGGTGAGGGTGTGTGAGGGTGAGTGAGGATGTGTGAGGGTGAGAGGGTGTGAGGGTGTGTGGGGGTGTGAGCGTGAGAGGGGTGTGAGTGTGAGAGGGTTGTGAGGGTGAGGGGGTGTGAGGGTGAGGGGGTGTGAGGGTGAGGGGGTGTGAGGGTGATGGTGTGAGGGTGAATGAGGGTGTGTGAGGGTGGGTGAGGGTGTGTGAGGGTGGGGGGTGTGAGGGTGTGAGGGTATGAGGGTGAGGGTGTGTGAGTGTGAGGGTGTGAGGGTGAGGGGGTGTAAGGGTGAGGGTGTGGGGTTGTGAGGGTGAGGTGGTGTGAGTGTGTGAGGGTGAGGGGGTGTGAGGGTGACAGGGGTGAGGGTGTGTGAGGGTGAGTGTTTGTGAGGGTGTGTGAGGGTGAGAGGGTGTGTGAGGGTGAGAGGGTGTGTGAGGGTGAGAGGGGGTGAGGGGGTGTGAGGGTGAGGGGGTGTGAGGGGGTGTGAGGGCGAGGAGGTGTGAGGGTGAGGGTGTGTGAGGGTGAGAGGGTGTGTGAGGGTGAGAGGGTGTGTGAGGGTGAGAGGGTATGTGAGGGTGAGAGGGGGTGTGAGGGTGTGAGGGTGAGGGGGTGTGAGGGTGAGGGGGTGTGAGGGCGTGTGAGGGTGAGGAGGTGTGAGGGTGAGTGTGGGGGAGGGTCGAATTAAATGGTGGCCAGGCAGACATCATAAGACAGAGAGTAACACAAATGTTAAGATAACAGTGCTCGAAGGGGTTGTGGCCTTTAGTATATACGTACACGGCATTCCATGTTAGAAAAATTAAGTTACTTTATTTTATGCAAATGCAAGATCCACAAAATGTGTTTCGCAACATCTACACCAAATAAAAGATGATAACTTTCATCTTTAGCTTTCATCCTTATTTCTTCCGCATAGCAGCGATAATACGAAAGGGCTTGCAGTATTGTATATCTTCCTTATATGATCCAAAACATGTGAGACATACTACCCAGATGGGACTCGAACCCACAATCCCCAGCTCAGAAGACCGATGCCTAATCCATTAGGCCACCGGGTAAATGTGTAGTATATAAGTGTGCTAACGCCTTGTACCTAGTACGCATGCGGCATCATTCCTATCATGCAAGGTAAAGTCTGCAAGTCTATAATGTTTGCAAAAAGCTTCTTCTAAAAATGTTGTTTCAAGCCTCGGTTTCTTTGGACCAGCATTTGAATACAAACAGCTACACTGAAATAGATCTAATACTAATCCGGTCAGAGCAGCCGGTTGCTTTCCGGCTCACAGCGCCACTAACCTCATGGTCATCACTGAGCAAGAACAGATCAGGTTTACCGTAGAAGTTATTATTAAAACGGTCATCACACATCATGCGTTAAACTTGATATTGGAAGTTATCCGCATTTCTTTCAAAGATGTACATCAAATGTTACTCTAAACATTAAGGAAATTAGAAATAAAACTGCTGCCACATTAATCTAGGAAATCGTTGTTTTGTTAGTTGAACAGACCGCTCCTGAAAATGGGCAGTTTTCGAATGAAATCACTTATTGAAATAATCGGGGATACGGGCAAGCTGGAATAGTTCATCGTCTACTTTTTTGTGTTTATGAACTGTAAATAGTTCACATTGAAAATGCCAGGTTTGTAAGAAAAATGCCATAAGGAATTACTGTTTTTTATGCCGATCTCTGTTGTTGGGAAACCGAACGCCTACTATTCCCTAATGGGTGTCTGTTCCTAAACTTAAGCAGGGGTCTTTCATGCTAGTGTTGTCATCCCGTAAGCTCCACCCTTTACAAACCCGACAGTGCTTGGAACTAGTAAGGTGGACAGTTTTAAATGCCCCAAGGCTGCTCTGCACGACCGTCTGCTGAGCCCGAGGTGACAATACGACACCCACAAGCCTCCACCAGCTTCGGGTTAAAAGAAACTGATGCCCCCTCAATAACAAGTGGCAAGCAGACGCTGTGTACACAACACAAGAGGGTGGAACGGTGTACAGACCTTGGTGGGGGGACTGGGAGTCTAGTGAAGAAACAGAGCGCTGCATAAAAGCAAGGCGCTGGAGGGGGTGTGTGCGTGGCAGGCGCCATTGTTAAGAGTGCGCAGTGCTATTAAACAAACAAGACGGAGGGCATTGCTGTGGGGAGGGGGGAGGAGAAATGCGACACGGCCGCAGCAGGGGGCGGAGCGGGGAGAGCGGCGATGAGGGAGAGACACGCCTGGCGGCCGTGAATAGTGTGAAGCAGCAGGGGCCTTTGAAGTGAAGCTAAGCTTCACTTCAAAGGTGTGGAAGGAGTGCGGCTGAGGCAGAGCGCACGCTGGGGGAAGCTTGTGGGGCGGAGCGGAAAGAGCTGCTGGGGAACAGATGGCTGGCGATTTGATGCTGTGCACGCGCATTTTAGGTCAATGCGCTTGCGCATTGACCTAAAAGCGCATGGGCACAGCATCAAATCGCCAGTTTAGTTGAACCTCTGTTTAAGCCCCTATAGCCTCGCTCCGCTCAATGCTCATGCGCATTGAGAGGCGAGACCAAAAAAGGAGGGGGCGAGCACTAATATAATCCTCAACAAAGGGGAGGCCTAGATCATTATGACAAATAAAGCTAGAGCTAGAGATTGGTGCTCTCAGCATCATTCTACACAATCTGTTTTCCTCTGTTTGTACTGAGAGGCTACTCTCAGTCCACCAAACCTCTGCCCGATAAGTTCAAGACAGCAGGCGCTGTGATCTGTAAATCTGAGTTAGAACATTTCCTTTCTTAGGGCATGGCAACCTGAGTAACGACCCTACGGCTCTATACAATTTATTCCCGCTATTAACTATGTGTGTTTTCCAAATACCACTGATAGAGCGTCATGATATTCTGAAAATTGTAGGGGTGCATTATAATCACTGGTAGTCCGCACCCGCATATAATCTTGTGTTGAACTAAGTCTTAATCATTAGAAAATGTGGACGTAATAACGAATAATGTATGTGTAATGCTAGGAAATTAGTTTGCATTAGTTGAGAAAGTAAAACAACATGTAGAATGTAACTGTTTATTGCAATTGCCTTAAAACCTTCCTGTTTTCCCGAGTTTTTTGCCGCTTAACCCCCTCTCGTTGCTATTGCTGGTTATCTACTGAAAAGCGCCAAGAAACAGCTTGGTAGAAGTGCGCTCTACAAATGTTTTTAAATTCAAATTTAAATTCAAATTCAATTGCCTAATGCATTAGTTCACGTGTAATGTAGTGCATTAGATTTAAACGTGCACCATAAAAATATGTATGTGTAGAGATGCCTAAATGAGCTTTAAGGTGAAGAAATGTAATGCTTATAGATGCGATGTTTATGAAATGCGTATAGTTCTGGATGTGTAAAGGCCTAAATGAATATTCACATTTTGCCACGAAAGGCCTGTCTGTGATTTCTTATGTTAGCTGAATTGTGTAGGCCGAAATGTGCTTCCTTGGAAAATCTCTCAGTTGAAGCAGTCAGCAGATTTCTTGTGCGTGCAAGGTTAATTAGTTCACATGCTTCCTGTTGCAGGTGCAAGGACATCATCTTCGTTAGTTAAACTGATGCTTTTTGTGTTAGGAGATAGGTATGGAGGAGACCTGAAACAGGGTATCGTGGAATGCTGATAATTAGTAACTCGCTGAAGGAGCCTGGGACCCAAAGACAGCTCAACCCTTCTTAGACAGAGTGCAAGTTTTGTGGAAAGTTACCTGCAGGAGATACCCACCCAAAAGAGGTGTTTCAGGGCATGTTCTATGAGTTGATCATTTTGTATTAGGGACAGTGCCCCGAGGGAGGGAAGGCAGATGAGAGCAGAAAGCCGTTAGGAGGGTAAGAAAAGGGATTGATTCTTAGAATGAAGACTTATCTTTGGCTTCTGATCCATGCAACGTGAGATTACTTCTTAGGAAGTCTTCACCAGCTGACACCTTTTCTCGATATTGCCTGGGAGATGCTATGTAGGGGTGCCACCTTAGTGCTAGTGTAGGGACAGAATTAACCGATTATTTCTTCCTTTTTGTAAACTGATGAGGACTAAATTGGATATCGGAGCAGTCATTGCTTGTTTAATCCTTTTAGAATTTCTTATTCTTTGCATGTTGCACCGAATTAGATTGATTTGTGGGATGAATTTTGTATTAGTGCCCATGTATTTCTTTAACCTTGTCATGAGGTGCCTGTATGTCCAGTTATTTTTGGCTTTGTAATAAAACCCCTAAATTTTAAGTTGGAGTAAGTGGTCCTTTCCGAGTCTGAATTGATTAGTATCTACTGATGGTGGTGGATGTATTGTTTTTCTCCCCTTTACACTTCTCAGCAGATATAAAGATCCAGTCGGCCGAGGATTTTTTTAAGTGGTAAAATCTGATAAAAATGAGATAAGAACCTGGCGCAATCAGTTGGTAGCAGAGTAGGATGGTTATCTCTGGAGTAAGGGGAGACATAGGGAAGGGTAGTCATTGAGCACAAAGTTGTAGAGCCCAAGGTGATTGTTGGACTTGGGCCTTAGGGCAGGTTCAACCCTAATCTTTTTGCTTTTATTTGTGACCCTGTGTAGTGATTTTTGGGTCTCTGCGCACTTTTTCCCTGTGTCCCAGAGTGAAGGTGCGTGCGTGTAGTATGGCTGGCCTGCCCTCCCATAGGAATTCATGGGGAATGTGTGTGTCCCTGGTAGTTCCTGATGTGTGGGGAGTGCAGGCTCGAGTTTGATATGTATGAACTCGTGAGAATGAATGCTGTGCAATGGTATGTGCGGCTTGTATGTGTCTAGAAGGGAAGTACTACTTCTGGACATTGATGTATGTGTGCAGTGAGGGTGCTGGAGGGTGATTGGCTGGAGCTGGCTGGCATGCCAGGCTCCAGGAAGTCTGGATGGGTCTGCCCGGTGGTGAGTGTGAGATCAGCATGACTGATGTGTGGGAGGAGTATACCTGTGTCCTGGATGGGCTGGGGTTTTCCCCACACAATGCTGGCTCCGCCCCCCTGTGGTTTGTCTAACGACCCAAGCCTCCCCAGTGAATGAAAGGGGTGGTTGGGCCATCAAGGGTACTCCCAAGCCAGCTGCAACTGGTTTCCCCCCACCCTGCACCCTGGAAACAAAGGATTTCGCTGTATAAAAATGGGGCTGTGTCCCCACAGAAGTTGTTCTACTTTTGGATCCTTGCCAGAGGGGGCTGTTGCTGCTGCTGGGGCCAGGAGGACCGCCACTTGGCTTGTCTCCCTGCCTGGAGACCCAGTGAGCTGGCTCTGGGCCCAGCCTTGCCCCCCCTGCCTTGCTGAAGGACTTTGCCTGGATTTTTGCTGTCTTCTAGCGCCTGGAAGCGCTGCATCTTGACCCATAGCGCCTGGGGGCACTGTATTGGCTCTCTAGCGCTGAGAGCGCTTTACTTTTAGTCCCTGGAGCGCCTGGAAGCGCTTTATTGGCTTACAGCGCTTGAGAGCGCTTTCGTTTTGTCCTAGCGCTTGGGAGCGCTGCTGTTGTCAGCCGGTCCCCACCCGGCGTGTGCCCGCTTGATTGGCCGATTTTGAAGTCCCCTGGCGAGTGCCCACCTCGCCAGGGACCTGGCCGCAATAGCGAGAGCCCACCTCGCTTAATATTTAATTCCTGGAGGGAGCCCACCCCTCGTTTTCCTGCTCGAGAATCGCCGCCGCCCGGCCCGCGACCAGGAAGTCAGGCAGGCCGGGGGCGGTACTGCGGGACACCTCCGTGACGTCATTCCCGGGCCGCGCTCTTATTGGCTGCTGGCCCAGGACCTGACGTGCAACCAGGAAGAGAGAGAGCGGCGCCTGCCTTCCCGGGGCTCCCGGGACCGAGGGAGAGCCCCGCCGGCTCCCGTGAAGAGGAGGAGACCGGTACCTGAGTCCAGACCCAGGCGAGAGTCTACCCCGCGCTGGGCCACCCCAGAAAGAAGACCGCCGCCTAGAGACAGCCGGTGAGTGACTTGTGGAAGAGGGGGGCGTCGGGGCACATTGCCGGTGCCCGCCCCCCCTGTGTGCTCACTCCACCGACGGGCCAGTATTCTCGAGTCCACCAGAGGGGGGGGACTCCTACAGTAAGGCACCGCATTTGTTTAGTTGGAGCCCACGAGAGGCTCAGGGCCCATTTGTTGTTGAGTCCCCCGAGAGGGACTCCACCAGTTTTGGGGGCATTCTCCTTCTATGCCCCGAGGCCCCAGTGGGCCCCTTGCGACCCAGAGTCCCCAGAGGGGGGACTCCCACGTTCAGGGGCATTGTTCTATTAGAGCCCAGAGAGGCTCACCGCCCATATTGGTTCTGTGAGCCCTGAGAGGCTCTGAGGGTGCCAGTTCCTTTGCGAGCCCTGAGAGGCTCGAGTGCCCATTCCTTGTTCCTGAGCCCACGAGGCTCCAACGTTGGCCTAGCTGTGATTTACAACTGTCCAGCACTTAGTGGACAGTTGCTACATTTAGGCTTTGTGTTCTGGCTGCCTGCGCAGCCTTCCCTGACATTAAGACTCAGGGCATTTCAGCCCTTTCGAGGCCAGTTGGCCTGGGGGACAATTCTAGTGTTGTGCTACGTGCACCCTGCGCAATTTATGATTTATTGCTGATGTGATTCTTGCGCAAATGTTCTACCTGCACCTCTGAATGTGTTTTAATACCTCATGTGCCATGTTCTTTATGTTTTATCCCCTTTGCTAAAAGTGACCTGCTTAGAGGATTGTTTATGTTATTACCTTTGCTAAAAGTGACCTGCTTAGGTGATTCTTTATGTTTTTATTCCCCTTTGCTAAAAGTGACCTGCTTAGAGGAATGTTTGTTTTTACCTTTGCTAAAAGTGACCTGCTTAGGTAATTGTTTATGGTTTATTCCCCTTTGCTAAAAGTGACCTGCTTAGAGGAATATTGATGGTTTATTGCCTTTGCTAAATGTGACCTGCTTAGGTGATTATTTTAGGTTTCCTTCCCTTTGCTAAATGTGACTTGCTTAGGTGATAGGTTTTCCTTCCATAGGTCCTGATGATAAGGTCCTAGTTCCCTGCGTGATTTCCCTACAGTGTTTAGGGTGGCGTAGGAGGTATTTACCCTTTACCAGTAGTTACTGGTTGTATGCTACATGTAACTATTTTGTGTGCTACATTCATTATATGTTTATGTGCTAGTGTTATACCTACAAGTATTATTTCTAAAAAGTGCATACCCCTGACAGTGGTCCAGGTGGCCCTGTCCTGTACATAATCCCTTGTAAATCTTGCCCGTGCCTGTTGGCACATTGTAAAGTTGTGTGTTATCTAATATGTTTTTACTATAATACAAAGGCTATTTTTATATAACCTTGTGTTTCCTTTGTGGTGGGCCTAGGGTGTTGTCGCTGGGGTGCGCGCGCAAACGCTTTACACATCGCCTCCGAGATTTGCCTTGCTGCTCGCGTCACGTTACCTAGAGGGTGAGCAGGGGTTGTCTTGGTGTGTGACTCCCTTGCCCTGACTTGGAAGTGGTGGTCTCTGACTGACGTTGGCGCAAGCCTTGGCCAGCCAGAGATCCCGTTTCTAACAGTGATGGTTACCCAGCAGATCGCAAGCGGAGGAAGACGGCAGTTAATGGAAATCGACAGAGAGTGACGGTGCGGCGGAAGCAACAGTTCTTGGAAGAGTGAGTATGAACAGGGTTGTGTGTTTGTTAGATTGCGGTGTTGTTCTGGTTGTGCGATGTCTTGCAGAGTTGGAATGGAAGTTGAGTGATTATGGTATCCGGCCGAACACGTGCGGTCCATGACATTTGATTTTGATATCCCAGGATAAGAGATTGTGGTGTAGAAGACACCCAGAGTTGAAATTGTCTGACCAGTGATTGTGGGAGTCATGAGACGTCGTTGACTGACCCACCGGTAATAGGGAAACGTGTGTGCGAGTGCGTGAGTAACCGACGCAGGTCGTGTGTTACTGTATGTGGATAATTGAGTGATTGGATCCTATCGATTAAGTACATGACTGTCCGGCCGTTCGTGGGCAGATAGTCTGAGGCAATTGTCCGGTCGTTTCACTGACAGGCGGTTGCCAGAGTTGAGGTCGACAATTTTGAGAGACTGTCCGATCCTTTGGTGGACAGACAGTCAGAGAAGTAACTGTTCGGTCGTTTTGCGAACAAACAGATATTTCCGCGTATGAAAGAGATTCATGACGTGTGCGAGAGATGAATTGTAAAGGAGGGGAACTGCTGCAAGCGGAGGAAGAGTGACGTCAGAGAGTGCCGCGCTCTGATATGTCGGTTGGTGTGAAGCCGCGCTGGGATTAGTGGATTGACATCAGGAAATAAAACAAAACGCTGTGTGTAAAAAGAAGTTGATTTCATCATGAAATGTTTTAAAGTTTTACGAGATTTGTGTAGAGGAGATAGAAGGGTGGTTACTCAAGGGCGAGAGGAAGCTCCACCCGAGGATAGCCCAGCCCATTACATGGCTACGAATGTGGGGTTGAATACCATACTATGGCTCAAGGATTGGCACAAAATGACTGAAGGAAAGGAAGAATTGACTTTTCCCCATTATGGTACTTTCAGGTTGAAGGTGTTGTATCAATTGAAAACAGTGATGTGTTCCTTACGACCCCGGCTCAGACCAACACAGTTTGAGGCGCTACATGCATGGATTAGAGCAGCCCATGACAGGAAGAGAGATCGAAGTCAGTAAAGGGTGAAAAAGTTGATCAGGCCATTTCAAGATGTAAAATGGGATGCATTGGAAAAAAGATGGAGTGTGGAAACTATTGAAGGGGATAGGCTGTTCCCATTGTTGGTCAAAGTAGGAGATGCCCAAAAGAAGTATGGTGAGGACGATAGTGACACCGATGACAGCCTGATAGATAGACTATTGTCAGAGAGACCACCTTCATACAATCCAGATTCAATAGAGGGAAAGGCAGGAACCATGGGGGGAAATGGGGAACCACAGACTCAACCTAGTGCGACAGTGGTTGGGAAAATCTCCACAGGAACTGAAGGGATGGGAATGCAGACTCCCGCAGGTACAGAAACTCATGGAGTTAGAGGTGTCATGAGGTTGCCGAATGCTCTCAGAGTGCCTATTACCATTGGTTCCATAGTGTCAGTATATGATCCAGATCAAGTGAGAAATGGGAGTTTGGCACAGTCAGTAGCAGGAGAGGGAACTGGCTCCGGAGGGAATGGCGCAGTGAGTGGAATAGTTCACCTACCGAGACCCATAGATTTGTTTACGCCATTGCCCGCCACTGCAAACTCCTCAAGAGGACAGGTAGATGTAAGGACGACAAGACCATGGTCTCTTGCCGATTAGATCTGACCTGAGGATGTGGGAACCGCCAGTCAGGAGTCAGAATGACAGGATGACAGGAGGTCGTAAGGTTGCGGTTGATTTGCCTACCTCTGAGCCAGATATGGATCCTGTTACGAATCTTCCTTCACCTATTGTCATGAAAAAGTTTGAATAGGTAATTACATGGCTGAAGTCCAAGATATCGCCACAGGATATAGATTGGGTCAAGATAGATCGAACAGTCCAGGAACTGAAGGAATTGGTACATGAGTACTACGAGATACTCCTACGAGCCTTCAAGCAGTACAGTGGGCTAGACACTTTAGACCCCAAAGATATGGGACAGCTTATTTCAAGGTTTGTCATGGGTCTGAGACCAGAAATCAGTTTCATGATTCAGCAGCATTTGATCTGCTGGCAGAACAAGTCAGTGAATGAAATACTGCGGTATGCCAGGTACTGCAGTGATGAGGTGGACTCGAAGCACAGAAAGCTTAAGGACAAGCTAATGCTAGCCCAAATGCAGACCGCTAACAGGGAACTCCAGATACAGCCAAGTGAAGAAACGCTTGGGAGAAGACAGGGAAACAATCAAGGAGGAATTCAGAATGCTCAGGGTCAAGGGAAGGGAAAGCCTGTAGACCCCAAGACAGGGATGGATGTGGCGACACTGAAAAAGACCACTGTGTGTCACCTTTGTCACAAAATCGGGCATTGGAAACGCGAGTGTAGGTTGAACCCAGCTAATCAGGTCCAACAGGAGGAGGAGATGGTGCAGGTACCTGAGGTCGTGAATACAGTGATGAGACCCAGGTCTATGCAAGGGGGACATTGGCACCGCAGGTGCAAGTTCCGCAGCTTCCGAGAATTCCGCAGGGAGTTAGGACATACCAGCAGATGCCCCTTTTTGAGAATTTCGATGAGTACTGCTCAGACCCATTGAAATGACAGTCCTGAGGGGGGAGGATGACTGCATTCTTGGGGCAGTCTTAGAGGTAGACCAGAGGGGACTGTTTGTAGAGGCGGATGTTGACGGTCATCCTACCACCTATTTGGTTGACACTGGTGCTACCCGTTCTACTGTAAGATCTGCAGTAGTTCCCAACCTACCCCTCTCAGGACAATCAATCCAAGTCATAGGAGTAGCAAATAAGAAAATGACTAAACCATTCACCAAGCCGATTCCTGTGAGAATAGGAACCTTCCGGGATCGACATCAGTTCGTGGTGTGCAACTCAAGTCCAGTTTGCCTGTTAGGACGAGATCTCTTGTGTAACCTCAATTGTACCATCTAATGTACCTCCAAGGGAGTCGAATTGCAGACCAACGATGATGATGATGCCACCTTCAAGGTTGCAAATCAGCATTTGTGCATAGAGATGTACACTGTGATAACAGTGGAAGAGCTTCTACTTGACTTGAGAGACTCAGCCTTATTGGATGTGTGGGATTTTACAGGAGAAGAGATCGGACTAATCAAGGGGATTGAACCAGTTAAGATCCAGATTAAGCCGAACTTTGAGTTCCCAAGAACATCTCAGTACAATTTGTCACCGGAGATGATCGCAGGGATCAAACCTGTAATCGATTCCATGATCAAGCAGGGAATCCTGAAGGAGATAATGGGCAGTCCATGCAATTCACCCATTATGGGATTACAGAAACCGAGTGGGAAATTCAGAATCGTGCAAGACCTGTGAAAGGTTAACATTATTGTGGTTCCTTGTTGTCCAGTGGTGCCGAATCCGCCAGTGATACTGTTCCAGATTCCATGCAAAGCAGAATGTTTACAGTGATTGATCTGTGCCAGGCATTCTTTTTGATACCCCTTCACGAGGGGCGACAATTTTTGTTTGCTTTCCGGCTGGAAGAACGTGTGTTAACATGGTATCGCATCCCTTAAGGGTATATAGAGAGTCCATCAATCTTTAACCAGATCTTGAAAAAGAACCTTGAGATTCTCGTGTTGACGCATAACTCTGTTCTTGTGCAATATATTGACGACCTCTTGGTTGCATCAGAAACGGAGGATGCTTGCAGGATTGACACGATTGCTCTATTGAATCATTTGGCAGAGAATGGACACAAGGTGTCCCCAAATAAATTGCAGTACTGTTTGAGTGAGGTACAGTACTTGGGTCATCAAATAGAGCAAGGCAAGACAAAGGTGTCAACAGATCAAATTGAGGCAATCATGAATATGGCTGTACCTGCCACTCAGAGGGAAGTAAGAATGTTCCTAGGGATGATTGGCTTCTGTCGCCAATGGATTCCTAATTTCTCCCTGAAGGCAAAGCCTTCGCGGAGGCTGACGCACAAAGATGTGAGTGATCCGGTACCAGTGGACAACAACTGTTTGATCGCATTCTTAGAGTTGAGAGAGGGCCTATGTCGTGCTCCGGCTCTGGGAATACCTGACTACAACAAGTCTTTTTCATTGTTCTATTGTGAGCGGGAAGGTTGCACATTGACAGTTCTGACTCAGAATCATCGAGGTGTCCGTAGACCAGTTGCCTACTTCTCAGCAACTTTAGATCCAGTAGCTTCAGCGTTGCCAGGATGTCTTAAATCCGTTGCTGCAGCCAGTGTAAGCATTGAGAGATGTGAAAGCATTGTTATGGGTCACCCTTTGATTGTGTATGTTCCACATTCTGTTGAACTGTTGATGACGAGGATTAAACCACAGCACCTGACCAACAACAGACTCACACGCTACGAGTATGTTATACTTGCTGAGGAGAATGTGACTCTGAGAAGGTATTCTGTTTTAAATCCCGCTACACTGATGCCTTTGCCAAATGCAGATGATTAAGATTGTGAAGACCATGACTGTCTCGATGTGAATGAACTTTGCACCAAACCAAGACCTGACATTGTTGATGAACCTCTGCCTGACCCTGATGAAATCTTCTTTTTCGATGGTTCATGCTTAAGAGACAGTGTTGGCCAGCCGAGAGCAGCGTTTGCTGTGTGTACCATTACTGGAGTGGTTGAAGCTGCTTGCTTAGAAGGAGTGTACTCCACACAAGTGGCTAAAATCATAGCCTTGACTCGTGCCTGTTTGGCAGCTGATCAAATCTGAATCACCATCTACACCGACAGCCAGTATGGGTTTGGTGTGGTTCACGATTTCGGACATCATCTGGATCTCCCATCAGAAATGGGGAATATGTGAGACAACTGTTGGAGGCCTTGCAACGTCCCACAGAAATTGCTGTTGTGAAATGTGCTCGGTCCTCGGTAGCTTGTTTCCGGTCCAGGGAAGGCATGGCTTGGCAGTTCGGGCTGGACTGCTCCCATGAGGCACAGGGTCAGACTGATTTGCATATGGCCATGTCTGAACTGGGGTGGCAGAGTGGGCTAAAGAACGGTGATGGATTAAACCCAGATTAGTTGACTGGGGGTGAGTGCTTGTATTGTCAACGCTCCGTACATCATTTCCTTTGGATTTTCGTTGTTCGCCATAATTTGGCAGGGTATGCTCAGACGTGAGTCCCTTGCTCACTTTGCCACTGGATTCAAGCAAGCCGGGCTGAAGACGGCTGCAATGCCAGAAACCGGTCCTCGGTAGCTTGTTTCCGGTCCAGGGAAGGCATGGCTTGGCAGTTCGGGCTGGACTGTTCCCATGAGGCACAGGATCAGACTGATTTGCATATGGCCATGTCTGAACTGGGGTGGCAGATGGGGCTAAAGAACGGTGATGGATTAAACCCAGATCAGTTGACTGGGGGTGAGTGCTTGTATTGTCAACGCTCCGTCCATCATTTCCTTTGGTTTTTCGTTGTGAAATGTGCAGCACATGGGAGGGGAACAGACTTTGTTACTCTCGGAAATAAGTAAGCCGATGAATTTGCACGTTTTTGTGCTGAACAAGGGTGTATATTTACTGGAGATTATACAGGAGAGAGCCAAGAAAGAAGCCATGGCAGACACTTGAGATGAGCTCAAGCGCCTGCAGGAAGAGGTCTCAGAGCAGGAAAGGGATGTATGGATCTAGTCAGGATGTGAGAAAGGTGATGTCGACATTTGGGTTTAGAATGATGGTCGTGCAGTGTTAACAGATGACCTCTTGAGCCCAATGGCAAGACACATTCATGGTGTGGTGCACCTTGGAAGAGATGCGATGGTGCAAGTGTTCAGACAAACGTGGTACAATCCACGATTTCATGCAATTGCTGAAGCTGTGTGTCAGAGATGTGTTACCTGTCAACAAATTAATGCTGGAAAGAAGACAGTAGTTACCTTGAGTCACAATGGGAGGTCAGGGGGACATTCCAATAGGAGGCAGTTAGATATCATCGAGATGACTAAGTGCAATGGATTGAGGTACATTTTAGTGGTGGTGTGTGTGTTTACACAGTGGGTGGAAGCTTATCCAACACGAAGATGTGACACCCTCACTGTAGCAAACTGTTATTGAGAGAGCTGATTCCTAGGTTTGGTTTTCCAACCTCTTTGGAGTCGGATAGAGGAACACACTTCCACAGCGAGAGCATGAAGTTACTTTGCACTGCTTTAAGCGTTGATCAGAGACTCCATTGTAGCTATAGACCAGAGGCTTCTGAGATAGTGTAACAGATTTATGGAACTTTGAAAGCAAGGATGGCGAAAGTGTGTTAGTCTACATCCCTGAAGTGGCCTGATGCATTGCCTTTGGTGTTGATGAGTGTTCGCAGTGTCCCAGATAGGAGGACCAGTCTTTCCCCGCATGAGATCTTAATGGGGAGGGCGATGCGGTTGCAAGCGATGCCAGCCACAGCATTGATAAACATCACTGATGACTTAATCCTTGATTACTGCAAAGGGCTAGCTGATGTGGTCCATTCTGTGTCTCAGCATTTGCAGGCTGCCGCTGTTCCTGCTGCAAGTGATCTTTGCCATGACCTGTGCCCAGGGGATTGGGCGCTTGTCCGCAAGCACACGAGGAAGAGCTGCCTGGACGCTCGGTGGCGAGGCCCTTATCAGGTGATACTGGTAATGAACACGGCAGTGAAGTGTGGAGAATTGATGAACTGGGTGCACGCTTCTCAAACCCGCAGAGTTTCAGCATCCTTGGAAGAAACAGCTCCTCTCACAAATGAAAATCCAGCTGTGGCGGCAGGGCCACGAGAGAGAACAAGCAAAGCTGTGAGGGTTGCTGACGAAACTAGCTGCTCACCAGGTCAAGCTGAGGAGGGTTACGCCATCCAAAACCCAGATATTGACTCTGAGGAAGAAAGTCTTTTTGAGAGTGTTCTATAGTCAGACTCAGCAGAAGGAAGTAGTGCGAGAGGAATGCAGAAGGGCTAGAAGCACAGAAGAAGCGTGGCCTGAAAGACAGAGAAGGCTGAATCTGTAACTGGTTCCAGCGAGAGATCTTGCTCCTGTGTCTGAGGTCTCTGATTCAGAAGAGAGCGAAGAGCAGAATTTAGGCCTGAGGAGATCAAGGAGGACAAGAGTGCCTTGCCAGATATACGCTGCCCCAGAGTGGACTTACGCAGTAACTGATGCCGGGAGTAGTGACGTCCGGGAGGCTGAGGTCCATGAAGGTGGTCAGCAGGAATCCTCTACTTGAAATCGAAGGAGTGTTGACAATCATGGTTCCGAAACCTCCAGTCTTGAGCAAGGTGCGGATCCTGATTTTGCACAGATTAGTTTTTCCAACGTTTGGATTTGAACCATCACCTCATGAAATGGTAGATGTTTGTCTTGAAATTTTGCAACATGTTCTAGCTGTAATTCGATCTAAACTCATTGTAGATTTTGAATGTACTGTGTTTTGTAAATAGGTGTTTAAAAGAAGATAACCTAGGCCCGAGTGGAAGAAGAACAAATTCAGGGACTTTTCGTAGAAGAAGAAAGAGGGTTAAGGAAGTCTTCTGTGAACTGTGTAAATAAGGAACAAAAGTACTGTAAAGGGGATTACCAGCACATCAAGAGTGGCGTTTGGACTAGTTAAGCCGCAACTTGTGGTGGAGAAAGAGACTCTAAGTATCCGCTTGCTGAAAATCAAACCCGACAACAAGAATGGAGGCTGGAAATCCGAACCGTAGGTCCAAATTTATGATAAGCACACTCTTAGTAGGAGTGATAGTTTCAATAGTCGTAGTCATCATAGTGTCAGTTGCTATTCCGCATGAGGTAGAAGTCGGAGAGGTGAAGGGAACACCTACACCTAGCACTTCAACTAAGAGGTTGCATGTAGATTTGTCTAGAACTGATTTTAAGCTTAATGCGTATGCCAAGCTGCTACATGAGTATGTTGAGGCAAAATATTGTTATGTGTGTATGCAGTTGGCCGCCTCAGTGGATGAGGGTATAAAGTATCACCATCTTCCACTGACTTATGGAATTAAATGTAGTTTGTTGCTTAGTATATTTTATGGGATAGGCCATTAAGAGTACTTCTTTTCGAATTATGATGCAGTGCTTTCGGAGGTACCAGCTTACAAGCACCTGAATAAGTACGATTATTATAAGCAGGAAGATAGGATTGAGAAGTACTTCATCCCAGCTACAACTCTAGACGCCTCTTACACCCGTAGACAAAATTTAACTTGTTCACCAACAGATGTAGAAAATAAGTTTGTAGACCAAATAGAAGATAGGTATGAACGGCTAACACAAACACGTCACACCGGAGATAGTCCAGTAGATAGGACTGATGAGGAGAGAGCTCACAGAGCGAAGGGAAGCTATGGCCCTATAGCATTAGACCTAGTGCAGAAGAGAAAGTTGTGTCTGAAACATGTACAGATCTATTATGATAAGGTCTATATAAGACAAAGTTTGTGTGATCATGTCTACACTATGGAAGCGTCCGCAAAGGACTTTCTGCAGGGGTTGGTGCAAGTGGTGCCAACAGTGTATAATGTGTGTGGAAGGAATGCTTATGTGAGACTGCCTGCGGATTGGTATGGTACATGCTATTTGGGTATGATTTTTCACAAAATCTACCACGCAGATGATTTAGAACTGTTGGAAGGTGAAAAGCATTCTAGAACGAAAAGAGATGCAAGTGCAGGATTGGAAAAAAATTTGGAGCGGTAATACCAGGTTTGGAAGTGATTTTAAATGATGTGAAGATAAGAAAGTTAGGGACCGTTGTGGACAGATTGTCGACAAATACAGCTAAATTGTTGATACTTGTTGATGGAGAGATGTTGTTGATAAGGACGATGGTAATGCAGAATGGTCTTGCTCTAGATGTCTTATTGGCAAAAGAGGGCGGAGTCTGTAAAATGTTGAAGGTTCAAGGGTGCTGTACTTATATACCAGATAACAGCAAAGATCTGTAGGTAACATCACTGTGATCCATCATGAGATTAAGGATCTGACCGATGAGGAAGTTTGGGAAAAGCTGGTTTGCGAATTTGGGGAAGGGTATTCTTGGATATATTCTGAAGCCTATTATTATCATTGTGGCTTGTGTGGTTTGCCTGTGGGGATTTGCTACAGCTTATCAGTGGTATAGGGCGAACAAAGTTGACAGATCCCTTAGAGAGCAAGAGATTAGGATGACCAGACTGCAGGAAAGTCAATATCAGAATATTTAGAATCTAGAGAAGTTCCGACTGGGAAGAATGGCTACGAGCTCTGTTTAGGTCGGTTCTTTCTCCAGGGAATTGTGATTTTGGTGATGACACTAGTCATCAAAGGAGGGGAACTGATAGAGCGTCATGATATTCTGAAAATTGTAGGGGTGCATTATAATCACTGGTAGTCCGCACCCGCATATAATCCTGTGTCGAACTAATTCTTAATCATCAGAAAATGTGGATGTAATAATGAATAATGTATGTTTAATGCTAGGAAATGAGTTCGTATTAGTTGAGAAAGTAAAACAACATGTAGAATGTAACTGTTTACTGCAATTGCCTAATGAATTAGTTCACGTGTAATGTAGTGCATTAGATTTAAACGTGCACCATAAAAATCTGTAGGTCGAGAGATGCCTAAATAAGCTTTAAGGTGAAGAAATGTAATGCTAATAGATGCAATGTTTATTAAATGCCTATATTTCTGGATGTGTAAAGGCCTAAATGAATATTCACGTTTTATCATAAAAGGCCTGTCTGTGATTTCTATGGTTAGCTGAATTGTGTAGGCCGGAATGCGCTTCCTTGGAAAGGCTCTCAGTTGAAGGCAGTCAGCAGATTTCTTGTGCGTGCAAGGTTAATTAGTTCACATGCTTTCCGTTGCAGGTGCAAGGACATCGTCTTCGTTAGTTAGACTGATGCGCTTTGTTTTAGGAGTTAGGTATGGAGGAGACCTACAACAGAGGATCGTGGAATGCTGATAATTAGAAACTCGCTGAAGGAGCATGGGACCCAAGGGCAGCTCAACCGTTCTAGGACGGAGTGCAAGTTTTGTGGAAAGTTACCTGCAGGAGATACCCACCCAAAAGAGGTGTTTCAGGGCATGTTCTATGAGTTGATCATTTTGTATTAGGGACAGTGCCCCGAGGGAGGGAAGGCAGATGAGAGCAGAGAGCCGTTAGGAGGGTAAGAGAAGGGATCGATATTTAGAATGAGCTTTGGCTTCTGACTCATGCAACGTGAGTGTACTTCTTAGGAAGTGTTCACAAGCTGATACCTTTTCCCAATCTTGCCTGGGAGATGCTTTGTAGGGATGCCACCTTAGTGCTAGTGTAGGGACAGAATTAACCGATTATTTCTTCCTTTTTGTAAACTGAGGAGGACTAATTTGGATATCGGAGCAGTCGTTGCTTGTTTAATCCTTTTAGAATTACTTATTCTTTTCATGTTGCACCGAATTAGATTAATTCATAGGATGAATTTTGTATTAGTGCCCCATGTATTTCTTTTATATCTCATGAGGTGCCTGTATGTCCATGTATTTGTTACTTTGTAATAAAACACCAAAATTGTAAGTCAGAGTAAGTGGTCCTTTCCGAGTCTGAATTGATTAGTATCTACTGATGGTGGTGGATGTATTGGTTTTCTCCCCTTTACACTTCTCAGCAGATCAAAAGATCCAGTCGGCCGAGGATTCTTATAAGTGGTTAGATCTGATACAAATGAGATAAGAATCTGGCGCAATCACCTCTGCCATTAAAAGTCATACCAAGATAAGTAAAAGTGCCTGTGCTTATTAGTCTTTTATCACCTGCCTTAAGTAAGGGTGTTTTATATTTCTTGGGGCCGCAGGACATAATAAAAGATTTAGTAAACTTCATCTGCAAATCTAATAATGCCATAAATTTAACAAAGCCATTCACTAAAAGAGAAAGAGCCTTTGGTGTACGAGCCATCAACACAGCATCATCCACATACAACAGAGTTGGTAGCTGCGAGCCTCTGATCGAAGGAACATCGGTGGTAACAGTAGTTAAAAAGGGGTGGAGATCATAAATATATAAAATAAATAAAAGTGGGGTTAAAACACAACCTTGTCTCACACCTGTAATAAATGAGCCACACTTGTGATTTTGGCACCCTATGATGACCCTCACCACCACCATTTTAATTGACTTTAGTGTGTTCCTTAATGTAGGATGGTCTGGCATTTGCCTGCTTCTCTTCTGTATCTTGATGTCTTTCAGTGGGAGCTGTTACAGAGTGGAACAGTCTTGCCATGAGCAGAGCATGTGGGATGTGTATTTGAAGGTGTGCAGTTGTGCAGGAATGTGTATTGTATTGTGCATTGGTGAGAATTATGAGTTCTTACTATTGGCTTTGACCATTCTGTTTTCTGACTTTACCTTGCCATATGGCAGTGCTGACTATTGCCTTTGACATGCTCTCATGCCACCTTGCTTTTCAATTCCATCTTGCTTTGGGCCTTTCTGTCCTACACGAAGCTGCAGAGCTGAAGAGGGCATGTTTTGCTTTCCTCCTGTTTTTCACACTTTTCTGACTGGAGGAAACCGGTTCTTATCAGAGGAATGTACATGGTCCATCTTGAAAAGGCCTGATAAACCGATGCCGTGGCCTTGGAGTGGACTGGTACGGGCTCACATGAGAACGAGGGGCTGAGGCTTGCTAGAAGCTTTGTTATGTTTGGATTTGTATTAAAAGGGGGAGCCTCCACTGGTCTGGTGGAAGTTTGGAAGTTTGGTAGATTCCGAGTGAGGGCAGACGTGTCTATCTCGGATTGAACCCTGATTGCTGAGCTCTGATCCGTGATCTGTGTGAAGACTTCCCCCGGCCAGAAGTGGGCAGTGTAACCATCAGGTGATGTATTGAGTTTTGTGATTATTGCCATTGTGATGTGAGCCAGTGGCTGTGATCGTTTGAGGTATTTCTTTGTGGTGTGGGAGGTGCACATCCAGAGTGATCCTCTACTCTGTATATATATCTTTCTGATCTCTTGCAGGACGTCCAGTGTATCTTACCTTATATCACTTATTGCTTGTTTATTAATCAGTATAATTATTGATTCATGCCTTTAGATGATAAATTTGCTACATATATTTGAATCTAATACATTTGGTATCTGAGACAGCCTTTGTTTAGAGAGTATTATGTAATAAACCCCAAACCTTATTTTAAAAGTGATAGAGTCTTTGCATTTTGTTAAATAAAACTCCTTTTCAAAAGCTGCTGTTTGTTTTGTGTTGAAGTCTTGCTGTGCCAGGGGTGGTAAGACATGCTTAAAAGTGTATATTATTCAAAGGTGTAATGATATATGTGCCTCCCAGGTGGGAGTGCAGTGATTGGGTGTGGCTTATTGGTGAGAAACCACATTCAAAACACACACCTCTTATAATACTGACATCATTTGAGACCTTACCAATGATGTTGATCCTTACTCTGGCTTTCATTCCTCTGTGCAAATACGCTAGAAAGTAAACTAGTGCTTCATCAATACCAAGAGAAATTAAAAAAGACTATAGCTTAGACCGGTTAACACTATCAAAAGCTGTTGATAGGTCCATAAAAGCTAGATACAAAGGGGAGCTTTTTGCCACTGTATACTTTCTTATAATTAACTTGAGATTTAGGCACTGCTCTATAGTGCCTACTTTTGGTCTGAAGCCATACTGGCTGGGGTGCAATATTGCTTTTTCTTGAGTCCAGTCATTTATACGCTTAAATAAAACTCTGCCTAGTATTTTTAAAATGGTATCTATTAAAGAGATAGGTCAACTGAGCAGAGAACGGTCCCCTTTTTAGGTTTCGACCTGGCGAAAAGCTGCGCCGCGCAGCTTTTCGGCGCAGGTCGAAATCTTTTGAGTTACACTGTTTGCTTTAGTGCAGCCTCTCTCTTCCATTGGCTAGCTCCATAAATGGAGGCTAGCCATTGGAAGAGAGAACTGTCCGTCATTTCCCGAGGCGATTGGTGGGCGTTCCCGACGATTCTTTCCCTCTCCACCCTTTTCGCATCGTCATCGCGGCCGTGGGCGGGGCTTATTTTTTTTTGCCATCCAGGTTTGTTTTGGCCATTCCCGGCCGACCACCAGAAAGTCCAGGTGAGTGCTTGTTTCTTTAAAAATCGCGAGTGTCCCGCGGGCAGCAGGTCTAGTACCATGTAGGGTCTCGAGAACTCTTCCTTTCTCGTCACTATAATAATGCACTTGCTGGAAACATCAGTGTAACCGGTGGTTTATAAAATGCGAATCAAGTTTTTTAATGCAAAACAGTAGAGTTCTGTTTCAAATTGTGTATAAATTGTGTACATCGAGCCGAATAATCATATGCGCCGTACAAAAGCATGTATGTCTTTTAACGTCATCATTTTCTTTTTTAATGGTTGGGCCTTTTAAATCCTCTCGGCTGAAGTCCCTTCTCGCTCTCTCGTGAATACAACGCCTCGCGTGGGCATCGGTAGCATTTCTAAATATATTCAATGCCAGGGTGATTCACGCGCTGCGGAATGTTGGATAGCCAGCTCGCCGCCCCCCTCGCCACATACCAGAGATGTCCCTCCCCCGGCATTGCGCCTGGTTCTAAACCCCGATAGGCCCATGGCGAGAAAGGATGGAAGTCGTCGGCAACCCGATAACTTTACTTCACAATTTAATGATAACATTGGCTAAGCCACCATCGCACGCAAACCCCCATTTTAAGGGACAAGCTTTGATTTTCAGTTACTGATGCATTTAACCTTTGATGACTTATTCGATTAAAAAAAAAATCCGAGGCGCCTCCTGTCTTCTTCCTCTCCGAACAGACTACAAACACTTCTGACTTGGCTTTATGCTCATTCACAAAACATTTTGAGGGGAAAGAATGCATTTGAGCCTCATTCCAATGCGGGCGTTTTTCCGTCACTCCGATTCACACATTCTCCCTTTCCGTGGCCCCCTCCCTCCTGCACAATGCGCGCCTATTAGCTTTCAGGACTCGCTAAAGCTCCAATTAGGAGATCAAAGGGACGTGGGGAAGAGCTGATAACAGACCTTATCGTTAAGTGTGCAGAGAGCTGATCGCTGGACTTTTTCCTCAGACAGTATTGTGCCGGCCCAGAGCTGCTTTAATATTTCACCCATTTCTTTCGAATTCCCGGTGCAGTTTATTTATTCCCTCGCGCACAGGCTCGTTCAGCAGAGGCAGCCTATGGGTGGTGGTGTTGTTGTTATTGAGAAAGCACTCGCTTCTCCCCCCCCTCCTTGCCCTGCCCACTCACCCCGTTCTAGAATCCTATTGTCTATTTACAATGCCAATAGCTCTAACTTTTTCAAAGGCGAAACCGTTGCATTGTAAATGCTTGTTTAGGTTTGCCTGAGCCAGCGCACATGCGCAGCTCTGTGCGGCTTTTAGTAAGGGCTTTTAATCTCTAAACACATGCTTGTGCGTGTGCTTTTTTTTATCACCCGCAATTGGCCTTTGCGTGCGTCTTTCTAAGAAAGACAGCACGCAATTGGTCCAAGGCGGGTGCATGTCCCGCCTTCTCTGTCGCCTTGGCATAGGGTGCTCAGGAGCGAGCAGCAGAGCCATCAGTTTCCAATTATCACGCCTGGAAACAGATGGCGGTCAGCTCTGGTTATCTTGTTATTCTGGCTCCCCATTTGCCACAGTTTGATCTTGTGCAAATCGCTATCACGCTGGCCAGTAGACCACTTCTAAACTGAAATAAAGTTCACACGGTTACTCAGACGTTGTGCACATCATATTTTCACATCTCTGAATTGTAATTTATAAACATATTACATAATTTATAGTGTTTGAGTTATTTTATCATCAGACATTTTGACTTGTTTGAATCTTTGCACAACATAATCAAAGTGATTAGCTTGAAGCACAGGTGCATCTTTTTACGTATGTAATAGGTTCATTTAAAATTGTCACAATGATTATTTTAATGTAACCAACCTTTGCTGGATTTTGCTTTCTGAGATTTGACAGTGTTGCTGATTCACCACTGGAGCAATTTTGAAAATGTCTTCACGTTTTCAAATAACCAGACAGTTTACTGTCGCTAGACGATTGTGTGTGTTTTTTTTAAACTCCCTGTTCTTTGCAGCTGTGACTGGTCGCTTGGGGTGACGTCTTACATGTCTTACATTTGGCGCCAGTCCTCATGGTGTTCTACAAATATTATGACTGCTGCAATTTATACCACACTGTACGGTCTTTACTTATGTAAATGTAGCATCATTTTAGGAATCTGTAATATTTATGTCTTCTGTAAAGCGCTTTGGAATTTTTGGATAATGTCCGGCGCTATATAAAAACTCACACATAAACTAATAAACAGCTTGCGTTATTTAATAATGTCTAAATAAACAAACAGTATGCTCGGCAAACAGGTACATCACAGCAAAATGGAGCAAAGCAAGGCAAAGCCCCAGCTAGCGCCCTAACACCGCTTGGCCCGTATCTTATGCTACAAGTGACGCAATCTATGATGTTTGATTTTGTGCCTATATTTTTATATCATACTAAATCGACTCCTTGCTATTGGACGAGGCTATTCTTGATAAATTGCATAAAACTGAGCACTCTGAGTGCGTGTGTTTTCTCCACTTGGGCATCAGTAGGTGCCACTGGGAGCGCACTGTGACATATCTGCCTGTCAGACCCCGTCCGTGTGCTTTGTGTGTGTGTGTCAGTTTTGACTCGATTAGTGTGTTCTGAGTGTGCATCAAGTGTACTTGTGTATTTTTGAGGGGCCTGAATCTGTATATGTGCTCCTTATGTGTGCGCGTCTCATTACACTTTCTTTGTGAGCGCGCATCGGAGTGCGGATTTTGCATTTGGACGTAAGGACGTAGGTTCACCTACGTGGAAATGCCAAATTCAAACAAACATGTTGTATCAGGGCACATGTGCACACTTCACCCCACCGCTCCGTGATCAGACTCCCTTCATCTGTTGAGTAACAGAGGAAGCTCTATATTCCTGCTTACTGCACCAGATTTTTGGGTTTCGCCTGCCGAAAGGCTGCGCTCTGCGCAGCCTTTCAGCGCAGGTGAAATCCTATGTCGACACTAAGCAGTTCGGGAACGTCCCACGGCTCTCATTGGCTAGCTCCATAAATGGAGGCTAGCCATTGGGTGCCGGATCTGTCCGTCAAGGCCGGACCAGATTCGGGGGCGTTCCCGAGATTTTTTCCCTGGGCGGAGTTACGTTGTTTCCCGTTCCCTCCCCTTTCCCGCCGTCCGTGTCCTCTCCCGCCCCCCTCCCGCCGTCCGTGTCCTCTCCCGCCCCCCTCCCGCCGTCCGTGTTCTCTCCCGCCCCCCTCCCGCCGTCCGTGTCCTCTCCCGCCCCCCTCCCGTCGTCCGTGTCCTCTCCCGCCCCCCTCCCGTCGTCCGTGTCCTCTCCCGCCCCCCTCCCGTCGTCCGTGTTCTCTCCCGCCCCCGAATCTGGTCCGGCATTGAGCCGGCCGTCTTCTGCGTCTCTCCTCCCCCTTTCCCGCCCCCTCCCGCTTGACATTTTTACCTTCCGATCAGTATTCACAGGGGAGGAGAGGCAGGGAAGGACTCGTTTCCGTGACCGACTCCCCTGTTTCAAACCTTCCTCTGTTGTGCCATTGACGCCTGCTGCTGCGTTTTCAGCCAGTTCACCTGCGAGGACAAAGAGGCGCAGAGCGCCCGGGAGTCGGTGCACCCGCCGCGGGTAAGTCTTAGAGGTGGGCGCTGCAATGCTAGGAGGAGGGAACCGGTGACCCTGGGCAGGCGCGCCTTGTCTCCCGCACCTTCCCTTTGCGTGCGCTGTATGGGCGCCGAACAACTAACTTATGCTTATTTCCTACACATTCCAATAACTTGGAATGTTTACCTACCTTTGTTTCTGCTGGTCAGTTTCAGTGTATGCCTATTTGGATCCGTGGTTCACAAATTGAATATTGTCATTCCATTTTTTTTTTAATAATTCCTGAATTTTTGAGACGGGGAGTAGATAGGCCTTTGCGGGGCAGGGGGTGCTGCTTCCAGGGGGAACCTATTCTATCTCATGCCTTCCCTTGGTGATGATATGGAGGGGGAGGGCGTTACGCCACTGCTTTGAGACTTCTAAAGTGTGAGCGGGAGACTTCACTCAAGCTCTCCTACTTCCTTACACCTAGCTATAGCTATGCCTCTGTTTCCTTCGTAAATTGGGCCTCTTTGTTTCATCATGTGTTGCACCTGACCAGCGCTCTGTCTGTTTTTACGTATGTGTTTTAGGTGTATAGCAGAGCGCCGCAAAAGTTAGACCATTGCTCCGCCAGCTCCTAAATAAACCTGAAAATGATCCTCTTTCACTGGTAAGTCCCTGCGAATGTGTAAACCAGTTGATGCGTAGCCGGCTTTGCTGAGCTAGCTAGAGCTGGATTCGATTATTCACGAGGACAGTTGATCGATGAAAGCGGGACGCATCTATCTCGTGTTTTATCGCTGCCATCTCGTGTTTTATCGCTGCCTGGCGTAGTGCATAAAATATCAACTGGAAGAAGAACAATCACACCCGGGCAGGAGGGGATATGCAGCCGCGCAATTAGTAGGCGATGTTTAAGGGCGTGGGTAGATGCAAAAAAAATCCGAGTATCCCTTTGTCAGATTTCCAAGGTTGATCGCATCACCCTCACAATCAATAATTCTTTATTCGGCTATTAATGAATGATCTAAAAAGTACAATTAAAAACACATACGATGTAGCACACATCATAGAACAGAAAAGCTATGAATACATATACAATAGTCCCCTCACAGCTAGACTCATTGCATTTATTCAAAAGTATTCCAAAGAATAGCATTCCCCCTTCTTGATGACAATCTGTGACCATTTTATCCCTAGCAAATCTCGCGATACAGGTTCATTTTACTCTATATGGGGCAGTGGATTTACAGCTGCTTTTTGGATATGTGTAATAAGGCAGTTTAAAGGTCCTGGAGTCACAGATAGTGTTGGCATGCACTGTTTCTGTAATTATTTATTTCGCTGGAACTGAAAGGAGAGAGAACCTAAAATGTTTTCTAATTTGGGAGTCTAGGTTTAGTTTGTCTTCGGAAATCCAGATTATTGGCTTCCTTTCAAAGATAGCGTTTTGGGGCAAAGTAGGTGTGGTTGGGGTAGGCAAATGAGCATCAGTTAGCTGTTTGTCCCCATTACCTTGTCTCTACTTTTTTGCTCTAGTGTGTTTCAGCCCCTTTAATCCATTTTGTTGACCGCCCTGTTTAGGCCGTCTGACACTACCAGTTCTCAACGCGAGGCAATAAAAAAAAGTTGAAGTAATAAAATACGTTTTCTCCAATACATGAAGAGTTGCCATGTGTGAGACATGATAGAACATAATTTTGAGTGTGGCATCATTAACTTATATATTTCAGTGGGCTGCAGTTTCCAGGATTTTGTAAAACTATTCCGTTTCTAGAAAGTTATAAATCATTAAGTTAACTGATCTTAGTACTACTTTGATTTGCTACAGTGTGAATGTGGTACTGTGAGTACATTTCAATATGAAAGTTTGCTGGTTTGGGCATTTGGGGCTAGAAGATGATTCTTAATTAAATCTTACCCGCCCCCCCTCCCCGCACTTCACTCTTTTTTGGGTTTCGTTACATAAAACCGTCTGTATAATATTTTACATGGCCTTTTTGTTTTTATTTAATTTAATTATCAGTTGGGGGTTATTAGGACAACCGTACAGCACACTGAAGTGTAGCTCAGCTGCTGTGCAAGGGTTAGCTGCTGCTCAGGGTTTAGCTGCTGTGTGTGTGGCTCTCTGTATGTATGTGTGTGGCTGTGTGTGTGGCTCTCTGTACGTGTGTGTGTGGCTCTCTGTATGTGTGTGGCTGTGTGTGTCGCTCTCTGCATGTGTGTGTGTAGGAGAGACAGCAGTGTGAGAGACAGCAGTGTGAGTCTTCTAGGGAGAGCATGGTGTGTGAGAGGCAGCAGTGTGAGTCTTCTAGGGAGAGCATGGTGTGTGAGAGGCAGCATTGTGTGAGAGACCGCAGTGTGAGACCTTTTATTTATGTTTTGGTTTTTGAAACAAATAAAACGCATGGTTATCTGCAATATCATTAGCTCAAACTCGCGTAAATACGCGACCTATTGCATTGCAAATGCTATAGGTCTCGCATTTGCGAGAGATTAAGCTATTGGCATTGTAAATGACAATGCCATTTATTTATTTATTTTCAAAACCAACACATACATAAAAATTGTCATTTACAATGCCAATAGCTCAAACTTTTCAAAAGGCGAAACCATTGCATTGTAAATGCTTGTTTTCTTTCTCTCCGGGGCATGGGGCGGGGATCGCGTTGGAATCGGATTCTTCTTTTACTGAATGCTGCCCAGCCCCCATTCTGCCACATATGGGTTCACGAGCTCATGTGACCGCCTCGCAGCATGCAGTTGGTGTTGGAAGAGAGGGGGCAGATGCTTTCTATGTTCTCCGTGCATTTGTACACCGAGGGGAGCTATTTTAACGCAGCTTCCCTCAACTGCGAATGGATGACTTGGACGCCAAGAGCGCGCAGTTCCGCCTACGAGTAGGGTGAACAGAGTCCACCGTTGAATGATCTGGATACCTCAGCGCAACTCGTTCTTCTTTGAAGTCTCTTACATAGTTGCCAACTGGAGGTATGTCATTTGTGACACGTTCATCCATTTAGACAACAGCGTTTTGTACATATGATTTTTGAGCACCTACGTAGATGACAAATTAAACTACACGTCCCAGAATACATTCTGCTGCTGGGTAAAAAGCCCAGACTGGCTGAAAGCATTTATTTATTTATTTATTTTATTTGCGTGTTTGTATAGCGCTATGAATAAACTCCCAAAGGAGTATCTCCGCGCTTATGACACCTGGAATCAAGACTTAGAAGGAGCCACAGGGAATATGAATTATAACTAAAAGCTCATATGGACCAGCGGATAATTATTTAACATGAACTAAACAAAAAAGTTTTTAGGCATTTTCTGAACTCGAGGTGATTCCTACACTGTTTTAGGGAAAGCGGGAGGGAGTTCCAGAGACTGGGGCCTACCACAGACAAAGCCCTACCTCCTTGCCTGGATTTAGTAATTTTGGGAATGTTTAGCAAATGTTGTTCGCCAGACCTAAGGGTACGGGTAGGAACGTATGGAACAAATTTTGTAGCTAAATACTCTTGTCCCAATTCATTAAGGCCTTTGTGAATAATACAGCAGGTCTTAAACTTCACTCGCTGCCGTATAGGCAACCAGTGTAGTTTATGCAATAAAGGTCTGGAGGGGGACCTAGGAGGTGCATTAAGCACCAGCCTCGCTGCTGTATTTTGTACCACCTGTAGGCGGTTAAAAACCTCTTCATTAGCTCCTGCCAGGAGACCATTGCAGTAATCAAGACGGCTGATAATCAGAGCCTGAACCAAGGTTCTCCTGTAAGAATCAGGGAGGAAAGGAAAAATCCTCCGAAGGAGACCAATTACGTGAAAGCATGTTCCTACCGTAATGGTGACATGATGTTTCATAGTCAACTCAGGTTCTAATCTGACTCCTAGATTCTTGATCACTGTTTTGGGCTCAGGAACTGGGCCCAGATCGAGAGGCCACCAGTCAGGAGACCATTGGACCTTTACATCGCCGAAAAGCATCACCTCCGTTTTTCCAACGTTGCATTGAAGGAAATTGGAGGCCATCCACCTTGCAACTGCCTTCATTCCATTGGAGAAAGATTGTAATATCTCCGATGTAAGATGTTTAAAAGGGAAGATCAGCTGCGTGTCATCAGCATATGACACTGGGTGGAATCCATAAGCTCTGGTTACATCTGCCAAGGGGGCCACATAGATGTTAAACAAAGTTGGGCTCAAACATGAGCCCTGTGGAACCCCCTTGGTGATGTTAACCTCCTCCGCATTGCACTTGTCCAGTGCCAGCTTTAGCATTGGGGCGCACATCAATTAAGTAACGGCAATTTAAAAAGACTACAGTCTATGCTGCTCGGGTGTATGACACATGGAGGAGGGATTTGAAGTGTGACACTTCATGTTAAGAGTTCCTCCTCCAAGCACAAACGCAGCAGTGTGTTTCTTAGTACACCTGTTTATTTATGTTTCCATGCTCGTGTTCCAATCTCTGCTCCATAATTTTTTATTTATATATAGTATTCATATATTAATTATATATGCGTGCTACATGGCAAAATACTTTTAAGGTCTCAAAGGCGAGACCTATTGACTTTGCCAATGCTTGTTTAAAGATTGGGACTATAATCGATGTCGACCAGGATTCTGGAATGGGAGCAGTGGCAAGGCTATTGAAAACATTAAGTAATAATTAGGCTGTCCGGTTTTCGGTTTAAACCGACTCTGAACGAAAAAACACTACCGAATGAAAATCAGCCGACACTGTTTAAACCGAGTGTCACTGATTTTCATTGCCGTTGCACCACTTGCCCACTTGATGGAGCCAAAGCATTGCAGACCAAACTGCAATTAAGGCACCAAGAAGGAAGCAGCCCAGAACGTGCGTCACCCCCATTAAAAGCGGGGAGACACATTGGTTGG
This sequence comes from Lissotriton helveticus, assembly GCF_964261635.1. Classification (NCBI taxonomy): domain Eukaryota; kingdom Metazoa; phylum Chordata; class Amphibia; order Caudata; family Salamandridae; genus Lissotriton; species Lissotriton helveticus. The sequence continues at coordinate 1,724,288,906 of NC_136061.1, read as the reverse complement.
CAAGGTTACTGGGTGTTTTAATTGTTATTCCATTGCAAAATCGGCCCGAGAGCAAGGCCCCCCCTGCCTGGCTAACGTGGGGTGGGCGACGGGTAAGGAGGCCGCATGCTTGTAATTGTAATTGTTATTCCATTGCGAAATCGGCCCGTGAGCAAGCCCCCCCCTGCCTGGCTAACGTGGGGTGGGCGACGGGTAAGGAGGCCGCAGGCTTCCAATAACTCCCTCGCGCTCATCACCACACACAGCGCACTCACAAATACACACACCCTCTCACATTCATCAATACACACGTAATCACACGGTTTCTGATTGTGCTTGGAATCGGGCCACAGTCATAACTCCTGCAGAAATTTTTTTGTCAATATTTGCGCACTTCAGTGTCGAAGCCACGTTACTGTCTCTGCCGTCAGCTTGTCTGACCCACCATTTTCTGTTGGCCCTACAAGTTTCACTTTTTTAAATTTTATTTATTTGTGTTTTTTTAATAACCAGGCGGCCCACAATCGGAGGCGCCACATGAATACTGTCTCTCCTGCCCCCCCAGAAGATACTCGGGGGGCTCCTGCCCCCCCCTCATTCCCCCCCTTGGGTTCAGGAGGGCCTACTGAGTGGCAGCGTTTTTAGGGGAGCAGCCTGGCTGCACCAGAGAAGACACGTGCACCCCCCCCCCCCGTTACTGGGGACCCCGCCCACTCATCAGTGCATTTGCTAGAACCCCACCCGGGCCTGCTTTACGTCAGGAGGTGACCCCTGACCTCGCTGAGGGTCCGTGTTTCCATCCAGACACGGCGGGAGGGGAGGTGGCTGGACTGGGTTAAACCCTGACCCTGACCCCCCGGGGTCAAGCTGTCAGTCACAGGTGCCTCCCTCCTGTAGGTGTTCCATGGCAACGGGGTGCAGAGGGGCCCTGTGGCCCTGGGGGCCTGGGTTGAGGTGTTTCTGGCTTCTTGTGGAGATCTGTACATGGGATGTGGGGTTGGGTTCAGAGGTCAGGCGCATGATGTGGGGACCGGTCGCATGATGTGGGGGCTGGGAACTGGATGTGGGGCTGGGCACCGGATGTGGGGCTGGGCACCGGGTGTGGGGCTGGTCACCGGGTCACTGTCTCTGCCGTCAGCTCGTCGCTCGGTCAGAGGCGCAATATTGTTTCATGCGGTGGGGGAGAGGACCTGTTGAGATCTGCCGTTTGTTAGCCTGCGGCCGTGCCCCATTACTTCACAGGTCGTTAAAAAGACCATTTACATAATGAGGCTTAAATGCTTGCAATGGCTAACGTGGGGGGGGCATTCTCTCTGGCGGTCTGGTGACTCAACGATAAAGTGCAGGGGTGCGGTTATTAAGGAACCACCCTGGGTATGTCTACTACCTTGATGCTAAGACCTAAAAGAAGGAAACAAGCAGAAAGTTTATCATCCTCAGTCTTTAAAATGGTGTATAGCAATGAACCCTCTCACATTCATCAACACACACGTAATCACACGGTTTCTGAATGTGCTTGGAATCGGCCCACAGTCATAACTCCTGCAGAAATGTTTTTGTCAATATTTGTGCACTTCAGTGTCGAAGCCACGTTACTGTCTCTGCCGTCAGCTCGTCGCTCGCTGCAGTATGTAATCTCTGGGACAAGGGGCCACAAACAGGCTCTGTTTGTGGGCCGGAATGTGTGTGTGTTGGGGGGGGGGCGAGATAATTAAAAAGAGTTCGGGAGGAAGAACGAGAAGGGAGAACTGCGAGAAGTGACATGTGAGTGTTAAAGAGAGGGCAAGCTACGGTGGAGTAACAGCCAGAGCTGCTAACTAGGGAACCGGGTTTGAATCTGAAGGTGGGCTCAACATCCGGAGATTCGGGCAGATCACGTAGCCTCCCACCCCAATCTGAAGCAGCAGGTGCTACAAACAGGCTCAGCGATATATATATATATTCACTGAAAAAACCATAGGTTATAGACCATATATAGTTAGGAATTAGCATTTACAAAACCTTATTTTACTCACACAAAACCATTGAAATTCCATATATAGTTAGTTGCACTAACTATATATCGCGCACCCGCAATCCACTGCTGATGATGTCACATATTACATCATTCATGACATGGTCAGTGACATCACTGATGACATCACTGATGACATCTCAAATGACATCACTGATGACATCACTGATAACAACATCCAGTGATTTTTTGTTTCTATAAAGTTTAAATATGTCTTACATATTGAAGAATGAGTGGATGTGTAAGTGTCTGGACGAAGGATTTAGTAGGTGCATGACTGACTGTATGAGTGAGTGATTAAATGTGTCTCACTGACTGCATGGGTTAGTGACTAAACTGTCTTAATTTGTGCATCATTATGTCTGTTGTTCTGTAAACTGCTGCATGTGTTGATCAGTAGCTATATGAGTAACTATATGGGTTATTGATTGATTGCCCAAGTATTTGTATGGGAGACTGAGTGTGTGTGTGGCTAGCTGGGAGGTGTGTGACTCTGTGCAGATCAATCTGTACTTGTATCAATGATTGTATAAGAAGGTAAGTATGTGTTAGTATATGTTTGAAAATGTAAGGTGCTCTATGTTTAACTGTATAGACAAGAAAATGGAAGTGTCATTGATTCTTTACAGGACTGACTAGGTGTGTGAGTAACTCCATGGATGAGTGGCAGACTGTGAGTGTCTGTATAGGTGTATGAGTGCATATGATAGTGTTGTAAAGATGAGTGATTGTATGTATGAATGATTGTATGGGTGAATGAGTGAAGGTGTGTGTAGACGTAGCAATCAGTGAGTGCGTATGTAGTAACTAGTATTGGTGTGTCAATGGTTTCAAAAATTATACTCTCTTTTTAACACTGGGTGAAACAGAGGTTATATTAAAATGTGAGGAGATGCATTGTATTGTCACATGAATGATATCATCAGTGATGTGGTCATTGATGTCAAATGAGATGTCATCAGTGATGTCATCAGTGATGTCATTTGAGATGTCATCAGTGATGTCATCAGTGATGTCACTGACCATGTCATGAATGATGTAATATGTGACATCATCAGCAGTGGATTGCGGGTGCGCGATATATAGTTAGTGCAACTAACTATATATGGAATTTCAATGGTTTTGTGTGAGTAAAATAAGGTTTTGTAAATGCTAATTCCTAACTATATATGGTCTATAACCTATGGTTTTTTCAGTGAATTTTCAAGGTTTTGTAAATGCTAATTCCTAACTATATATGGTCTATAACCTATGGTTTTTTCAGTGAATTTCATTGGTTTTTTAACAGCTAATATCTGTAGCTGTAAAATTTATTCTTCTTTAAATCCAAAAATATATTTTATATGTTTATGAATAATTATTTTTTTTAATATTTTTTTTTCTTCGTTCCCGCTTCGCGAATCGGGAACCTTACAGTAAAAAAATGTTCAGAAAAATAAAAAAAAAAGTTCTTTTCAGAACTACCTCCCCGTTATTAAAAAATTGGTACAATATTTGGAACTGTGCCAACCTCTATTTCTCTTAGTTCGCTTCCTAGTTCGCTCGCTGGTACGCGAACTGGAAGCGAACCAAAAACAGTAAGTATAAGGGAAGGAAACACACACTTATGTTAAAAGAAAGACAGCTATAGGGGAGTAAACTAGAGATACTATTACCCATAATCCACTACTGATGATGTCACATATTACATCATTCATGACATGCTCAGTGACATCATCAGCAGAGGATTGCGGGTTTTTTGGCAACATGCCTTATCCACGGTTTAATAACGCTGCCTTTTGCTTTATATAAGTTTTCAAATTGTATGAAATATATACCAATAGGTCTTTATGAACCTTTAGGTAGTGCTTTTGTTCATGAGGTCTGGTCGCTTCCATACACATACAGATGTTTCAAAGATGATCAAGAAGTTTATCTGAATGGAGAGGAATGCACTGAGACGCCAGATCATTCACTAATGTGTAGGCACATACAGTTACACGATTCATGCAACAAACACCGACCAAATATGGCTTGCGTGTTGCAAGGCACGCCAGTTCCTGCTATCATCCCCACGTTCAAGTTGTTGGAAAATGGTAGTTATTTGATGCTCAATAATGAAGATTGTTCTGAGTTAATTAAAAGTATTCCTTTTATCGTAACAGTAAGTGAACGGGTTATTTGCTGCAGAAATGTTCTATTTCCTCCCACACATGAACATAGGGAGTTTTCAATCTGGCCACAAATACCAACCTTGGGACACGTTTCAACGGCATGACAAGAATAAGAGCTCTTTTGTCTCACAGAGAGGTGGCCTTGAGTTCGGCCCGTGAAACTTTCGTACTTCACATAGCGAACACCCGTACACAGGTTTGCCTTTCAATTTCAGCAACATGTTTCCGACTATCTTTAACGCATCCTCCACAAAATCCCTGGCACACTTTTTTAAAGTTGTTACCAGTGGTCTCGTGACTTCATTTGAGAAAATCTTTGGAGTCATCCCTGCTCCCTTTCATTCCATTTTCTCCACTCTGGTTCGTGGATTGCATTTTTACTTGCATTACCAGCGGACGCTCTTGTGCTTTTTTACATTTTTAAATATGGATGTCCCTCCTATGCAACCTCCGACCCTGCAGCTGCTGACACTGTTCCGCAATCGCATGCTAGAATATTATGGCACAATGCCGTTGGCGATATTAAGCACGGCATATGGATTATCTTTTCGGTTCTCCTACTTCACCTGTGTCCAGCCTGTATTTCACTGCCTGACCTGTGATTTCGATTGGGCCATTGATTTGTGTCTCTGCGGACCGGTTTCTCCTGACGTCGACTTTAATCAGCTGATGACTCCTATCATTACTCACGAGTTGATTTGTCCTGGCGAAAGGATTATGGCTGTGGCATTGATGCATGGACTACTTGGTCCCTGGAATTTACTGGCGGCAGCACAGTCTTTCTTGGAACACAGCTTTCTTGAAAACCCACCGAGCTGTCCTCTGATGGTGATAGAGGATCCGGTGCTGGGAGAGCACGTATGTTCTTTTCCGCTTTTAAATTGGATGGCTGAACTGTTTTCGGATGAAGACGGTGACTTCCTGTTGGAGGCTGTTGCAGCTTATTTTGCATACACAGTTATGTCATAGACCTTTTTCATGTTTCATATGCTGAGTACTAGCATTTCATTGACAATTCATTGACTTAATTGTCAAGTTTTTATTATTTACCTTGCCTATTGGCTTAAGACTCGATAAAGTACTTGGCTGTTTTATTTTTCTTTAGCATTGAATTTTCCTAGTTTTTAATGCTTTACCTTGCGGACCGTCCACATATAAACTTGCAATCTGCTCTCATGAGATGGCACTTCTATTATCTTATTCAGTTCGTTTCCGGATCATGAGGAGGTGTCATCTAGGTCCTGGATATCTTTACACCGTGTTAAGTTAGCATGGGCTCATTACCGGTTTAAACGCCATTTTTCCTTTTTTGCAACTTCTGCACACGACATTTAGTTGTTGCTTTAGCTTTCCACCTAGTAGTTCATCGTGGTTTACATGAGAATAATATGTTATTGGTCTACTATCTGCTTTACTTGTTAAACTATATCTGTACAGCGAGTGCTAAAGTTTCAAGAACAACACGATACAGAATTGTTATGAGGTCTGATCTCCACGACTTCATACTCATAACATAAGTGCAACTTCTGCCAATTCTGGGCATGAGGCGGGTTTTATATTGCTTTGCCGAACACACATACACAACAGTTGATGCGGTTCACATGAAGAGAGAGCTGGTGTATGCTGATGTGATTCCTTCAAATCTAAGACACTAAAGTATGGGCACGCCCTAAACCAACACAAAGAGACCTTCTTAGCAAATAATATAATATGTGTATTAGGGAGGGTGAGATATAAGCAGCCGCGGGCCGTGGAGGGAGTTACGGTGAGGCAGGGAGGCGGGGAGGGGGAGAAGCAGGGTGGAGCCCTCTCTACCTTGCCCCTCCCCCTCCCCGCCTCCCTGCCCCACCGTAACTCCCTCCACGGCCCGCGGCTGCTTATAAGTGTTGCTAACTCTTATTCATTTACAGCATGTTAACATACTGTCACCATTCGCTTTTTATGTACTAGTAACTATGCTGGTAATTTTGCTACTGATAATATGTGTACTTGTATTCTCCACCCTGCTTCTCCCCCTCCCCGCCTCCCTGCCTCACCGTAACTCCCTCCACGGCCCGCGGCTGCTTATAAGTGTTGCTAACTCTTATTCATTTACAGCATGTTAACATACTATCACCATTCACTTTTTATGTACTAGTAACTATGCTGGTAATTTTGCTACTGATAATATGTGTACTTTTATTATCTAAGGTACTACGCCTGAGAAGACGGCATTAGTAAATAAACATTTCAAATACACATGTGTTCTTCTTAACTCCATGTTCTGGTTTCTAAGAAATATATAACGACCGACTGTTCATGAGTTCCACGTATCCTGAGGTACTATAAGTTCATATTCTGGATTGTCTAAACATTGAGAGTTTGTTATATCCAATGTGACACTGTACCTAGCTTGCTAAGGAGTTTTTGATTACTAACGTGAGTTTTGGGACACCCTAATTCGCCGAGGTTCCAATCCTCTGTCCACAGTTCTGTGTGAGAACAGAAACCCTGCGACAGGGGCACCCCCGACCCTTGCTGGAGCTTCATCACACTTGCGATACAACTCCAGCAATGCGCCACCTTTACGGCACAGATACATCACGCATCTGTGCTGTTTTTGCCCCATGATGCGCCGCATTGTAAATGCAGCACACCATAGGTGACGGAACAGCGGCACAGAATGACTAACACATCCCTGGTGATGCGCCAGTCATCATAAATGTATCCCTATGCTTCTTATCTTGTTAGAGATGAACCGCCATATGTATCATCAAAGTTTTTTGCATTTCCTAAATAGCGAACTTTAAGGAATAAATAGCGATTCTTTACCATTCCTAGTTTGCGATGAGCTATTTGCTAATTAGCCGAATGTAGCCCAATGAAGCCCAATGTAGCCCAAAGATGGCCGCCAGACACACAAAAAAACAAATGTAGCCCAAATATCAGCCAGATGTAGCCCAACTATAGCCCAGTGACAGAATGACCAATCAGCTTCGCAAACCTCCGTTACGCGAAGCGGAGCGCTGTTACAGATATATATCTTTTTTTGAACGTTAATTTCTCAAAATCCACTGGAGCACATATATTGAGACCTAGCAAAGGCACATCGGGCTACCAGTCCCTAATATTTTGCCAAGTTTCGTGCAAATCCATTCAGCCGTTCAATTATTATTATTATTATTTTTTTTTGCCCCGCGGGGCCCTTTTAAAACCTCCACATCAAACCTAGGGGGTCAGCGAGGATCTACTATGCCCCCTTATAGTTATTTCCCCCTTTGTTTTGACCTCCTCTTGTCTCTCGATCCTACCGAGAGACAAGATGGCGGCCGCTACGGACTGTTTGGAATGTTGACAGACGCCGGAGAACCAATCAGCTTCGCTTCACAAAGCTCCGTTGCGCGAAAAGTCCGCGAACCAGAGCGCTAACCGGTCCGCTGTTACAGATATATATCTTTTTTTAAACGTTAATTTCTCAAAATCCACTGGAGCACATATATTGAGACCTACAAAAGGCACATCGGGCTACCAGTCCCTACAATTTTGCCAAGTTTCGTGCAAATCCATTCAGCCGTTCGGGCTAAAAGTGAGGCCAACCGCCCTATGGAAAACTCAATGTTAAAAACACGTTTTGGGACCCCCCTTTTTTCTCGGCCCCCACTGGACGAACCCCCCCCAAATTTTCAAGGGCTGCTCAGAAACAAAATGTGCCATTTTCCTGAAAATTTCAGCCGATTCCGTCCACAAACGCCAAAGTTATTAGACATAGAATTTTCCAAAAACCCATAGAGAAAAAATCCTAACTATATATACCTACTGGCGACCGCCAGTAGGTAATATATATATATAAATATATTTATATACATTTATATCCCCCAGAACTGCTTTCATCTCGATGAGCATAGCGCCTGCAATGCCTGGGGGTGTCAGATTATTGCAATTAACTTGGCGCAAAATAATTTCAAAGAGGAGAAGGCATGTGTGTTTGTCAATTGAAAATGGTGTTTTAGAAAGGTCAAAAATATATAAAGGGATGATTACATCTTTTTTTGTGATGAGCTGAATACTGACATTAAGGTACGAATACAACATTCCATGTCAAATTATCAATATCTTTTTGTTTTGTCATTTTATTTGAAAGCAGATACATAACAAAAAAAAACATTATTAAAATATATCCAGGTATACAAATCAGTCCTACAGTAAACGTGACTGTCAGTGTAACACTGTTATTAACATTTTGCAAAATCTTCTACACCGATAACCACGTTCTATTTAAAGATTTCTATTGTGTTTCTGAATTGCTTGCAGCTGTAAATATAGACAGGAGATCGTTAGCAAGAAAACTTTATTTTAATGTTGGGCAGCCTTTCTCTGCAATTCACTCTAAAGAAGCATTTGCAATGCAATAGGTCTCGCACTAATTAAGTTTGAGCTATTGGCATTTCTAAATATTGCAACACCATACTGCGATTGCTACATTAGTTAATTGTGGATGCGTTAACAATTGATGTGTGCACTGATGGCTGGTGGTGTGTGTGCCTGTAGAAATTATGCACTGATGGCTGGTGGTGTGTGTGCCTGGTTGAAGTGTGCACTGCCGGCTGGTGGTGTGTGTGCCTGGTGGGAGTATGCACTGATGGCTGATGGTGTGTGGCAATGACGCTCAACATCCTGTGAATCTGGGCAAACCACGTAATCTACCCGTCCCTAACAAAAATGCATGTGACCTTGTGTAAAGCAACAGGTGCTCGCATGAAGCGCTTCAAAATCTTCAGGTCGAGTTGTATGGTCTACTACAATAAATTTGACTTGTGAAAATGTATTTGAACTTCATATACACGTACATGCACTGTCTATATGCCATGCATCAATGAAGAAAGCCAGCAAAATAAAAGCAAAGCGTTTCATAAACACCGGAAAAACACAGTTTCAGTTGTTTTTTATGGCGCAAAAATTTGAAATCACTGAAAAGCACTGTTTTTTTCAGGTATTGAAATCACTGGAAAACACTGACAAAACACCACCAGAATTTACCCAAAATAGAAACTGAAAACAGGGAAGCCTAGTAATAATGGAGCCAAAAATGTTGGGTAATATTTAAAGAGGTCTATAGGCACTCCGTCAGGGCTTGGTGCTTTGCCCCAGCACTCTATTGCAGTGCCTCCGCGACCTCCTCCAGGGTCAACTGAATTAAACTAAAATCAGGGTCCGGTAGGGTATCAGTAGTTAAGTTAGCCTGGTCATAAATTTTAGAATAATGATTCTCCCAATCTTGACTAGAGATATGACACCCTATCGTAGGATTTATATGATTAGGTTGCTTCATCTGTTTGACTGAGGCCCAAAAGAGATTACCACTCTTCCCGTTCCAGCTAAGATGAGTGAATCCCATTGTTGAGTCAGCAGTTCAGTTTGTATTTATTGTAGTACCTGCTTGTATAGCTTTCGTGCTTCGGCTATAGCTATAGGGTTCTTGGGTATAGCTTTAGGGGTGCATCCCAAATGATTATTAGCACGCGAGCAATCCTGGTTAAACCACCGTGGGCTACTAATGCACTCTGAGTTTGCGGCCATAAGCTCTTTTCTTATTGCGCTAGAGAGATCAATAAAGGGGATTACTGCAGCGTTACTAGTGTCAGTCTCTGTGAGGCATGCCTGTACCAGGGCCTGATTTCCCACTATAACCTTTTGAAAAAGGTGTTCTGGTGCTACAGATCTCCATCTTAATCTTAGGCCATCTGTTGAGGGATCGAGTTGTTGCGCCCCAATAGCCTTTTTGTACTTTGGCCTAGAAGCCATTATCAGATGGATTTCAATGGGATTATGATCACTGAAATTGGAGGAAAGCATGCTATGTGGTCTATAAAAAAGGAAGATATAAAGATGTAGTCAATGGTGGAACCGGAACCTCGTCTTGTAAACGTATAGGGAGTATCAGCATCAGTACAGGCGAGGTACATAATATTAAATAGATCATATGTGGCCAACAGGGACATCAACTCGCGTCCCCGACCATCAAGTTTACTGTCAATTGCACTAGCCTTTGTTAGCTCGGAGTGTGGATTTCTTGTGAGAGAAACATGTCTGGAAACCGAGTTAGGTCTACTGTTAAAATCACCTCCTATGGATATTCCAGCTGGCTGCCCACTGTTAGAAGGGGCGATCTCAGAGGGCCAGGTTAAGCTCACCCGGTCACCCCAAGACCCACCTCTCCCACAGAACTTGCCGAGTCTTATCGTGAGGTCCTCACCGGGGAGGACGTCGAGTCTAGGATCGTACACACTGAGCTCTCACCACACTACGAACAGACACCACACCGTGAGATTCTAGTAACAAGTTCTTTATATAAGCAGTAAAACGAAGAAAGCACTCTTATGTACACAGTGGTCGAGGGACCACAAAGTCTTTGAGGATTCGGGAAGGGGGAAGCGGGACAGTCTTAAGTCTCTGGGTCAGTACGAGGCGTACCCTGCGCACGGCTCTCAATCCTCGAGCCGGGGGGTACGGGATGATGGTCGTACCGACTGCTTCACCTCTGTCGAGACGGCTCGGTCGTGATGGTGGTCTCAATGGTCCAGCCGGACCAGAGTACTCCTCGAGCCGCGACGACGTCAGCAGGGCTCGATCTGGAGAAGTTCGTGAGGAGCCGCGACAGCGTCAGCAGGGCGCAGATGGTTGCAGGTTCAAGCTCGAGCCGCGACAGCGTCAGCAGGGCCCCGAGGTCTTAGAGAGGACGAGCCGCGACAGCGTCAGCAGGGCTCCGATGGTTACAGTTCAGCTTGAGCCGCGACAGCGTCAGCAGGGCTCCGATGGTTACGATTCAGCTTTGAGCCGCGACAGCGTCAGCAGGGCTCCGATGGTTACGAGTTCAGCTCGAGCCGCGACAGCGTCAGCAGGGCTCCGATGGTTACAGTTCAGCTTGAGCCGTGACAGCGTCAGCAGGGCTCCGATGGTTACAGATGAGTTTCTCTTAGGGTCAGCCGCGATCAGATCAGCAGGGCTTCAGGTCAAAGATACCACTGCCCGCTAGTTGTCGGGCGGGCCCAGATATAGTCCAGGGGCCCTTTGATGTCCGGACCCTCGCAGGCGGAGGTCTCAAGCCCTGGGGGCTGGTCGTTGGCGAGGTCCGGCGGTGGGGTCTTTGATCCTTTGAAAAGAGGGGTCCGGGAATTCCCAGACGCCCAGCAGGTCTGGAGCCAGCACTCCGGGAGGCCGAAGGTGCGATCGAAACTGGCCCACAGGGGAGGGCCAAAGGTGTGACAGATACCAGTCTCTCAGGGGAGGCCGGAGGTGCCATTGAACTGCCTGGCTTATCACACCCGGGGAGCGCTTTACCCCCCAGCTGGGACTGGCGCGCCTTTGGAGTCTGGGTTTCGCTGGGGCCGGGGTCACGCTAGGCCCAGGGAAACAGGGATCTCGGGAAGGAAAATGGCTGCCGGGCCTTGTGGGGCATGCAAGGTTAAGCGCTCGGAGCCGGGAGCGGGACGGGGACACGCGGGCCTGGTCGTGGTTTACGGGGGTTCGGGCTTGTCGGGGGTGAGACGACCAGGCTGCGGGGTGCAGGCTACTCTTACGGGGGTGCTGCGTGGGGGCTCAGGGTGCAGGCCTATGCTCACAGGGTGTGGGGGGCAGAGACGGACCACGCCACGAGGCCGGGTCCAACACGCGTCCCCCCCAGCTGAAGGCAGGGAGAACTACCCATCCTCTTGGGGGTTCTCTTCGCTGAGGCGGAAGAATCGGGACAGGCCGTCTGCGTTGGCGTGGTCAGCACCAGGCCGGTGCTCAACAGTGAAGTCCATCCCCTGGAGGGAGATGGACCAGCGCAGCAATTTGGGATTCTCCCCCCTCATTTACATTAGCCACCGGAGGGGTCGGTGGTCGGTCTGGACCCGGAAGTGAGTACCGAACAGGTAGGGCCTCAGCTTCTTCAGGGCCCAAACCACCGCAAAGGCCTCCTGCTCGATGGTGCTCCACCTTCGTTCTCGAGGGAGTAGCCTCCGGCTAATGAATGCTACTGGCTGGTCCAGGCCGTTCTCGGTCACTTGGGACAGGACTGCTCCGATGCCATGCTCGGACGCTTCCGTCTGAACTACAAACTCTCGTGAGTAGTCGGGGGCCTGTAGGACGGGGGCAGTGCACATGGCGTCTTTCAATGTTTCGAACGCCTCTTGGCAGGTGGGGGTCCAGCTGACTTTCTTCGGCTGGTTCTTGGAGGTTAGCTCCGTGAGGGGGGCTACGATGCTGCCGTACCCTTTGATGAACCTTCGGTAGTACCCCGTGAGCCCCAGGAACGCCCGCACTTCCGTCTGGGTCGTGGGGGCCTCCTAGGCCACGATTGCATCGATCTTGGGCTGGAGGGGAGCTACGAGGCCGCTTCCGACCTGGTGCCCGAGGTAGACTACGGACCCTTGTCCGATCTGGCACTTGCTTGCCTTAATGGTGAGACCGGCTCTTCTCAGGGCCGCCAGTACCGCCCAGAGGTGCTGGAGGTGCTCGGGCCAGTGGGTACTGTACACTGCGATATCATCCAGATACGCAGCGCTGAACTCTTCCAACCCAGCCAGTACCTGGTTCACCAGCCTCTGGAAGGTGGCGGGGGCGTTCTTCATCCCGAAGGGCATCACCCGGAAATGGTAGTGACCATCCGGGGTGGAAAAAGCGGATCTTTCCTTAGCTCCCTCGGTGAGGGCGATCTGCCAGTATCCACTGGTCAGGTCGAACGTGCTTAGGAAGCGAGCAGCCCCGAGGCGATCAATAAGCTCGTCCGCTCGAGGAATGGGATGCGCATCGGTTCTGGTGACTGCGTTGAGCCCTCGGTAGTCAACGCAGAACCTCAGCTCGGGAACAGCGCCCGGGGCGGCGGCCTTCGGAACCAGGACCACGGGGCTGGCCCAGGGGCTGTCAGAGGCTTCGACCACCCCGAGAGCTAACATCTTGGATACCTCGGCCTTGATACAGGCCCGGACTCGGTCAGGGACGCGGTAGGCTCTGTGCCGTACCGGAGGGCTGTCACCGGTGTCCACGTCGTGGACGCACCAGCTGGTGACGCCGGGGGTGAGGGAGAAGAGGTCCGAGAACTGTCCCAACAACTGGCGACAGTCCTCGCGCTGCTCGGGAGAGAGGGAGGAGGAGAGACTCACCCCCTCTACGGAGCCATCTTTTTCTTTCACGTACAGGAGATCGGGGAGAGGTTCCGTTTCTTCTTCTTCCCCATCGTCCGTGGCGAGGAGCAAGCTCAACTCGGACCGGGCGAAATGGGGCTTGAGGCGGTTCACGTGGAGAACCCTCAAGGGGTTCCTGGGGGACTCTACATCGGTGAGGTAGGTCACCTGACTCTTGCGCTCTACCACCTTGAAGGGTCCTGTCCACTTGTCTTGCAGGGCACAGGGTTCCACGGGGGCCATCACCCAGACCTGCTGTCCTGGCTGAAACTCGACCAGAGTGGCATTCTGGTCATACCACCGCTTCATTTCTTCTTGACTGGCCTCGAGATTGGCCTCGGCCAGTTCTCGGAACTTCCTAGTCTGGTTCCGGAGGGCCAGGATGTATCGAAACACATCGGGAGGGGGCTCTGGGGCCGCCGTCTCCCACCCTTCCTTGACCAGGCTGAGGGGCCCCCGGACAGGGTGTCCGTAGAGGAGCTCGAAGGGGCGGAACCCCAGGGACTTCTGGGGGACTTCGCGGTACGCGAAGAGGAGACAGGGAAGGAGGACGTCCCACTTACGCCTCAGGGGCTCTTCGAGGCCCATGATCATTCCCTTGAGGGTCCGATTGAATCGTTCCACCAGACCGTTCCCCTGGGGGTGATATGGGGTGGTGAACTTGTAGGTCACCCCACATTGTTGCCAAAGGGACTTCATGTATTTGGAGATGAAGTTGGTCCCACGGTCGCTGACGACTTCTCGGGGGAATCCTACTCGGGAGAAGATGGCCATGAGGGCCCGCCCCACTACGGGGGCTGTCACCGTTCGGAGGGGGATGGCTTCGGGGTAGCGGGTGGCATGATCCACCAAGACAAGGATAAAGCGGTGCCCCAGGGAGGTCCGGGGGTCGAGGGGTCCCACGATGTCGATTCCCACCCTTTCAAAGGGGGTACTGACCACGGGGAAGGGTTGGAGGAGGGCCTTGCGTCTCCCTCCGCTCTTTCCGCTGGACTGACACGTAGGGCAGGACTTACAATGGGCCTCCACATCGGAGCGCATGCCTGGCCAGTAGAAGTGGGTGACTAGGCGGTGATATGTCTTGTCTTGACCCAAGTGTCCTGCCAGGGGCACATCATGAGCCAGGTTCAGGAGAAAGCCGCGGAAACATAGGGGTACCACCAGCACTCGGGCTGACCCTAGCTCGGCAGATTTCTGTTCGCTGTACAGGAGGCCGTTCTCCCAATAGACAAAGTGGGAGCCGGACTGGTCACCGGCGGCCTGGGCGGCGGCCTGCTGCCGCGGCCCAACCAAGGATGGACAGGAGGTCTGCTCTAAGCAGAACTCTTCCCGGGACGGTCCTCCTTCCTGGCGCCACTGGGCCAGCTCAGGAAGGTTGTCCAAGCTCGGGGTCGGTTCGACGCCAGGACCGAGGGGACCTGCGTCGGAGGGAAGGCTCTCCCCGGGGAACAGTTCAGGGATCTCAGAGGATTCGGTGACCTCGGGGTCCTCGGGGGTAGCCGGGGTTGCCTCTGGAGTTGCCCCTCGGGCGATCATCGACCGGGTGCTCACACAGGCCCACTCGGGCAGGCCCACCATCTCCAAGTGGGTCCTTTTCTCAACCCGCTGCCATGGGGAGCTCTCTAGATCGTTGCCGAGCAGGCAGTCCACGGGCATGTCGGAGCGGACTGCCACTCGTAACTCTCCCGAGACGCCCCCCCATTCGAACGGGACTTGAGCTATTTGGCAGGAGCGGACGGAGTTATCAGCTGCGATCACCCTGCAGGAGATGTGGGGAACGATCTGGGCCTCGGTGACTAGGTGGCGCTTGACTGCGGTGATACTGGCTCCCGTGTCTCGGAGCGCCCCTATGTGGTGGCCATTGACAGTCACCTGCTGTCGGTACTTCTCTGTGTTGTCGGGTAGGGGGGCTCCTGGGACCATCTCCCTATCACCCAGGGAAACTAACACCATAGCTGCGGGGTCAGCTCCCTCGAACTCCTCTTCTCCCCCTTCTTCTTCTAGGGCTACTGAGGTGATGTGGCGCGCTGGGGGCCCTACCGCGGCAGGCTTCTTGAACAAAGGGCAGCGGGGGTCATTGGCATAGTGCCCGGGTTGCTGGCAATGGTAGCAGGCTTGGCTGACTCGGGGCCCTGGCTTAGCTGGGGGGAACCCTGCGCGTGCTGTGGGAGGTGAGGTGCCGGGCTGGTTTCTGGGGGGACTGCGCGGGGACCCTACCTGGGATCCCCTCTGTCTATTCTGATTCCCCCCTCCCCTCTGGCGGGAAGATCCCTGTTCATTTCCGCCAGAGTCTCCCCCAGGCCCCCGGGGTACTCTGGTGCTTACCCAGCGATCGGCCTCGATGGCCAGGTTCCGGGGGTCAGCCAACTTGCTGTCCAGGAGGTGCTGTCGGAGTTCTACAAAGCAGTTCAGAGACAAATGTTCGTAGGCAATAAGGTCAATGAGCCCCTCGAAGGTGGACACCTTGCTGCCCTTGATCCACCCCTCGAGGGCCCGGCTGTAGACGTTGACATATTCTACCCAGGTGGTGCCGGGGATTTTCTTGCAGTCTCGGAAGCGTTGGCGGTACATTTCTGGGGTGAGCCCGTACCTTGTGAGGAGGGCCTCTTTCATGTGGCTGTAGGAGGTCTGTTCGGCAGACGGTAGGTCGAGTAGGGTGTCTCTCCCTTCACTCAGGAATCGCCCCCACAGCCCGGCTCCCCAATCCTTCTGCGGAACTCGGTGGGAGGTCATGGTGACCTTGTAGGCCTTGAACCATTGCTGGATATCATCGTTCTTATAATATTCTTTGACCACATCTTTGGGAATGTGGACTTTGGGTTCCACCGGGGGAACGGACTCTCGGGTCGCCGCTGTTCTGTTGTCTTCGGTCCGGGCCTTGAGTTCGATCTCCTTCATGCTGCGCTCGTGCTCTAGCTGGAGCCTCTTCCCTTCGTGTTCTCTCTGGAGTTTCTTCTCCTCCAGTTCTCTCTGGAGTTTCTTCTCCTCCAGTTCCCCTTGCAGCCGCAGCTGCTCGATGGCTAGCTTTTTCTCAGCTAGCTTGAGTTCTCCTTCCATTTTCAGACGGGCCAGTTCTAGCTCGTGGTTTCGGTCGCGTTCTCGGTCGGTCATCTCTTCTTGAGACAGACCTCTCTCTGTACTGAGAGTCCGCGTCGGGGACTCTGTCCTTTCTCGCTCTGGGGCGTGGGTTTCGATCAGGGGGGCTCCCCCTCCATCGGCTTCTGTCGGTGCTGGAGGTTGGGCTCCGGACTCCAGCCAGGCGGTTAGGGCTTGCTGAAAGTCTTCTTTGGTGCTTAATCCCGTTGACGGGATATGGAGATCTTTGCAGAATTGCTTGAGCTCTCGGTGTGAATAGTCTCCCAGAAGCTCCATCTGGAAGGTGGTCTTGTCGTTCGTGAGGCTCATGGCTGTTCTTCGTTCGGGTAGTGTGTCAGTACTGTACGATCCCTAGACGTAGGTTCTTATCGCGACGCTGCCACCAATGTTAGAAGGGGCGATCTCAGAGGGCCAGGTTAAGCTCACCCGGTCACCCCAAGACCCACCTCTCTCACAGAACTTGCCGAGTCTTATCGTGAGGTCCTCACCGGGGAGGACGTCGAGTCTAGGATCGTACACACTGAGCTCTCACCACACTACGAACAGACACCACACCGTGAGATTCTAGTAACAAGTTCTTTATATAAGCAGTAAAACGAAGAAAGCACTCTTATGTACACAGTGGTCGAGGGACCACAAAGTCTTTGAGGATTCGGGAAGGGGGAAGCGGGACAGTCTTAAGTCTCTGGGTCAGTACGAGGCGTACCCTGCGCACGGCTCTCAATCCTCGAGCCGGGGGGTACGGGATGATGGTCGTACCGACTGCTTCACCTCTGTCGAGACGGCTCGGTCGTGATGGTGGTCTCAATGGTCCAGCCGGACCAGAGTACTCCTCGAGCCGCGACGACGTCAGCAGGGCTCGATCTGGAGAAGTTCGTGAGGAGCCGCAACAGCGTCAGCAGGGCTCAGATGGTTGCAGGTTCAAGCTCGAGCCGCGACAGCGTCAGCAGGGCCCCGAGGTCTTAGAGAGGATGAGCCGCGACAGCGTCAGCAGGGCTCCGATGGTTACAGTTCAGCTTGAGCCACGACAGCGTCAGCAGGGCTCCGATGGTTACGATTCAGCTTTGAGCGGCGACAGCGTCAGCAGGGCTCCGATGGTTACGAGTTCAGCTCGAGCCGCGACAGCGTCAGCAGGGCTCCGATGGTTACAGTTCAGCTTGAGCCGCGACAGCGTCAGCAGGGCTCCGATGGTTACAGATGAGTTTCTCTTAGGGTCAGCCGCGATCAGATCAGCAGGGCTTCAGGTCCAAGATACCACTGCCCGCTAGTTGTCGGGCGGGCCCAGATATAGTCCAGGGGCCCTTTGATGTCCGGACCCTCGCAGGCGGAGGTCTCAAGCCCTGGGGGCTGGTCGTTGGCGAGGTCCGGCGGTGGGGTCTTTGATCCTTTGAAAAGAGGGGTCCGGGAATTCCCAGACGCCCAGCAGGTCTGGAGCCAGCACTCTGGGAGGCCGAAGGTGCGATCGAAACTGGCCCACAGGGGAGGGCCAAAGGTGTGACAGATACCAGTCTCTCAGGGGAGGCCGGAGGTGCCATTGAACTGCCTGGCTTATCACACCCGGGGAGCGCTTTACCCCCCAGCTGGGACTGGCGCGCCTTTGGAGTCTGGGTTTCGCTGGGGCCGGGGTCACGCTAGGCCCAGGGAAACAGGGATCTCGGGAAGGAAAATGGCTGCCGGGCCTTGTGGGGCATGCAAGGTTAAGCGCTCGGAGCCGGGAGCGGGACGGGGACACGCGGGCCTGGTCGTGGTTTACGGGGGTTCGGGCTTGTCGGGGGTGAGATGACCAGGCTGCGGGGTGCAGGCTACTCTTACGGGGGTGCTGCGTGGGGGCTCAGGGTGCAGGCCTATGCTCACAGGGTGTGGGGGGCAGAGACGGACCACGCCACGAGGCCGGGTCCAACACCCACTGTCTGAGATCTTATGCTGTCGTAGGGATATATGATCAGATAATTATGATAGATTAATGTTTGGCACATTAGTAAAATCGTTATTATAGTAGTTAATTAAATATAATGTGTCTCCTCTTTTGTATCTTATCGTTAGGATGGTAACATTATTTGTATTGCTGGCAGCTGCTCTTGGCGGCCGCTTCCTCTTATTTCCTGTCTGTTTGTTGGCTGTCCTTTTTAGGTCTCGGCAGACCTATTGTTGTTAAAATGCCTCCCAAGGGAGACAGACAGGTGCACGAGGCGCTTAGGGTATGTGGACGCGCTTTGCGCGCATGCGCACACACAAAGCGTTACTGAAGGCCGAAGGCACTCACAAACGCGCATACACACAGCATACACACAGCATACACACACAGGCGCACACAGGCGCACATAAACACACACACCGCTGCCGCCCCCCCACGCACACACACACACACACACACACACACACGCCGCCCCCCGCCCCCACAATTAAGCCCCACTTACCGCATCAGCGGCCTCAGCCGCCACTCCTGACGTCTGCTGCCACAGCGGGGGCTTCTCGCATAAGAATGCAGAACTGGATGAGATCCCTGGACTCTGGAAGCACCCTGCAGATCCGAAGCGTCCGCCATCCATGAGGTCGCTGTAACTGCGGCCTGCATCGGGCCTCTGGCCGGTCCACACCGCGGGGGCTCCTCTTCCTCTCAGGCAGGGGCTGCGCACTGCTGTGCACGTGTGCACACCCCTGGCGACGTGCGCGCCCCTGGCGACCCTCGCGCCCGACCCCAGGTCTGCCCAGTAGAACGGCGCTCACTTCATCCCTCTGTGAGGCAGAAGGTGAGTGTGAGTGCAGAGTGTGCAGAGTGCAGAGTGAGTGTGCAGAGTGAGTGTGCAGAGTTGTGAGTGCAGAGTTGTGAGTGCAGAGTTGTGAGTGCAGAGTGCAGAGTGTGAGTGCAGAGTATGAGTGCAGAGTGTGAGTGCAGCATGTGAGTGCAGAGTGAGTGTGCAGAGTGAGTGTGCAGAGTGCAGAGTAGTGAGTGCAGAGTAGTGAGTGCAGAGTGCAGAGTAGTGAGTGCAGAGTGCAGAGTAGTGAGTGCAGAGTGCAGAGTAGTGAGTGCAGAGTAGTGAGTGCAGAGTAATGAGTGCAGAGTAGTGAGTGCAGAGTGCAGAGTAGTGAGTGCAGAGTGCAGAGTAGTGAGTGCAGAGTAATGAGTAGTGAGTGCAGAGTAGTGCGTGCAGAGTAGTGAGTGCAGAGCAGTGAGTGCAGAGTGCAGTGTAGTGAGTGCAGAGTAGTGCGTGTAGAGTGCAGAGTAGTGAGTGCAGAGTAGTGAGTGCAGAGTGCAGAGTAGTGAGGGCAGAGTAGTGAGTGCAGAGTGCAGAGTAGTGAGCGCAGAGTGCAGAGTAGTGAGTGCAGAATGCAGAGTAGTGAGTGCAGAGTAGTGAGTGCAGAGTAGTGAGTGCAGAGTAGTGAGTGCAGAGTAGTGAGTACAGAGTAGTGAGTGCAGAGTGCAGAGCAGTGAGTGCAGAGTAGTGAGTGCAGAGTGCAGAGTAGTGAGTGCAGAGTAGTGAGTGCAGAGTAGTGAGTGCAGAGTAGTGAGTGCAGAGTGCAGATTGCAGAGTAGTGAGTGCAGAGTAGTGAGTGCAGAATAGTGAGTGCAGAGTAGTGAGTGCAGAGTAGTGAGTGCAGAGTAGTGAGTGCAGAGTGCAGAGTAGTGAGTGCAGAGTAGTGAGTGCAGAGTAGTGAGTGCAGAGTAGTGAGTGCAGAGTGCAGAGTAGTGAGTACAGAGTGCAGAGTAGTGAGTGCAGAGTGCAGAGTAGTGAGTGCAGAGTAGTGAGTGCAGAGTAGTGAATGCAGAGTGCAGAGTAGTGAGTGCAGAGTGCAGAGTAGTGAGTGCAGAGTGCAGAGTAGTGAGTGCAGAGTAGTGAGTGCAGAGTGAGTGTGCAGAGTGCAGATTGCAGAGTAGTGAGTGAAGAGTAGTGAGTGCAGAGTAGTGAGTGCAGAGTAGTGAGTGCAGAGTGCAGAGTAGTGAGTGCAGAGTGCAGAGTTGTGAGTGCAGAGTGCAGAGTTGTGAGTGCAGAGTGCGGAGTTGTGAGTGCAGAGTAGTGAGTGCAGAGTAGTGAGTGCAGAGTAGTGAGTGCAGAGTAGTGAGTGCAAAGTGCAGAGTAGTGAGTGCAGAGTGCAGAGTAGTGAGTGCAGAGTGCAGAGTAGTGAGTGCAGAGTAGTGAGTGCAGAGTAGTGAGTGCAGAGTGCAGAGTAGTGAGTGCAGAGTAGTGAGTGCAGAGTGCAGAGTAGTGAGTGCAGAGTAGTGAGTGCAGAGTGCAGAGTAGTGAGTGCAGAGTAATGAGTGCAGAGTAGTGAGTGCAGAGTGTAGAGTAGTGAGTGCAGAGTGCAGAGTAGTGAGTTGAGTGCAGAGTAGTGAGTGCAGAGTGCGGAGTAGTGGGTGCAGAGTAGTGAGTGCAGAGTAGTGAGTCCAGAGTAGTGAGTCGAGAGTAGTGAGTGCAGAGTGCAGAGCAGTGAGTGCAGAGTGCAGAGTAGTGAGTGCAGAGTATTGAGTGCAGAGTGCAGAGTAGTGAGTGCAGAGTGCAGAGTAGTGAGTGCAGAGTAGTGAGTGCAGAGTAGTGAGTGCAGAGTGCAGATTGCAGAGTAGTGAGTGCAGAGTAGTGAGTGCAGAGTAGTGAGTGCAGAATAGTGAGTGCAGAGTAGTGAGTGCAGAGTAGTGAGTGCCAAGTGCAGTGTGCAGAGTAGTCAGTGCAGAATAGTGAGTAGTGAGAGCAGAGTAGTGAGTGCAGAGTAGTGAGTGCAGAGTGCGGATTGCAGAGTAGTGAGTGCAGAGTAGTGGGTGCAGAATAGTGGGTGCAGAATAGTGAGTGCAGAGTAGTGAGTGCAGAGTAGTGAGTGCAGAGTAGTGAGTGCAGAGTAGTGAGTGTGGAGTGCAGAGTAGTGAGTGCAGAGTAGTGAGTGCAGAGTGCAGAGTAGTGAGTGCAGAGTAGTGAGTGCAGAGTAGTGAGTGCAGAGTAGTGAGTGCAGAGTGCAGAGTAGTGAGTGCAGAGTGCAGAGTAGTGAGTGCAGAGTGCAAAGTAGTGAGTGCAGAGTGCAGACTAGTGAGTGCAGAGTGCAGAGTAGTGAGTGCAGAGTAGTGAGTGCACAGTGCAGAGTAGTGAGTGCAGAGTAGTGAGTGCAGAGTAGTGAGTGCAGAGTGCAGAGTAGTGAGTGCAGAGTGCAGAGTAGTGAGTGCAGAGTGCAGAGTAGTGAGTGCAGAGTTGTGAGTGCAGAGTAGTGAGTGCAGAGTGCAGAGTAGTGAGTGCAGAGTTGTGAGTGCAGAGTGCAGAGTTGTGAGTGCAGAGTGCAGAGTAGTGAGTGCAGAGTGCAGAGTAGTGAGTGCAGAGTGCAGAGTAGTGAGTGCAGAGTAGTGAGTGCAGAGTGCAGAGTAGTGAGTGCAGAGTAGTGAGTGCAGAGTGCAGAGTAGTGAGTGCAGAGTGCAGAGTAGTGAGTGCAGAGTGCAGAGTAGTGAGTGCAGAGTGCAGAGTAGTGAGTGCAGAGTTGTGAGTGCAGAGTAGTGAGTGCAGAGTGCAGAGTAGTGAGTGCAGAGTTGTGAGTGCAGAGTGCAGAGTGCAGAGTTGTGAGTGCAGAGTGCAGAGTTGTGAGTGCAGAGTGCAGAGTAGTGAGTGCAGAGTTGTGAGTGCAGAGTGAGTGTGCAGAGTGCAGAGTGAGTGTGCAGAGTGCAGAGTGAGTGTGCAGAGTAGTGAGTGCAGAGAAGTGAGTGCAGAGTTGTGAGTGCAGAGTGCAGAGTTGTGAGTGCAGAGTTGTGAGTGCAGAGTGCAGAGTAGTGAGTGCAGAGTGCAGAGTTGTGAGTGCAGAGTGAGTGTGCAGAGTGAGTGTGCAGAGTGCAGAGTGAGTGTGCAGAGTGAGTGTGCAGTGTAGTGAGTGCAGAGTAGTGAGTGCAGAGTGCAGAGTAGTGAGTGCAGAGTGGTGAGTACAGAGCAGTGAGTGCAGAGTAGTGAGTCCAGAGTAGTGAGTGCAGAGTAGTGAGTGCAGAGTAGTGAGTGCAGAGTGCAGAGTGCAGAGTAGTGAGTGCAGAGTGCAGAGTAGTGAGTGCAGAGTGCAGAGTAGTGAGTGCAGAGTGCAGAGTATTGAGTGCAGAGTAGTGAGTGCAGAGTAGTGAGTGCAGAGTGAGTGTGCAGAGTGCAGAGTGCAGAGTTGTGAGTGCAGAGTAGTGAGTGCAGAGTTGTGAGTGCAGAGTAGTGAGTGCAGAGTAGTGAGTGCAGAGTTGTGAGTTCAGAGTTGTGAGTGCAGAGTTGTGAGTGCAGAGTGCAGAGTAGTGAGTGCAGAGTACAGAGTTGTGAGTGCAGAGTTGTGAGTGCAGAGTTGTGAGTGCAGAGTTGTGAGTGCAGAGTAGTGAGTGCAGAGTAGTGAGTGCAGAGTGCAGAGTAGTGAGTGCAGAGTGCAGAGTAGTGAGTGCAGAGTGCAGAGTAGTGAGTGCAGAGTGCAGAGTAGTGAGTGCAGAGTGCAGAGTAGTGAGTGCAGAGTAGTGAGTACAGAGTAGTGAGTGCAGAGTGCAGAGTAGTTAGTGCAGAGTTGTGAGTGCAGAGTGCAGAGTGCAGAGTTGTGAGTGCAGAGTGCAGAGTTGTGAGTGCAGAGTTGTGAGTGCAGAGTGCAGAGTAGTGAGTGCAGAGTTGTGAGTGCAGAGTGAGTGTGCAGAGTGCAGAGTGAGTGTGCAGAGTGAGTGTGCAGAGTAGTGAGTGCAGAGAAGTGAGTGCAGAGCTGTGAGTGCAGATTGCAGAGTAGTGTGTGCAGAGTGCAGAGTTGTGAGTGCAGAGTGAGTGTGCAGAATGAGTGTTCAGAGTGCAGAGTGAGTGTGCAGAGTGAGTGTGCAGTGTAGTGAGTGCAGAGTAGTGAGTGCAGAGTGCAGAGTAGTGAGTGCAGAGTGGTGAGTACAGAGTAGTGAGTGCAGAGTAGTGAGTGCAGAGTAGTGAGTGCAGAGTAGTGAGTGCAGAGTGCAGAGTGCAGAGTAGTGAGTGCAGAGTGCAGAGTAGTGAGTGCAGAGTGCAGAGTAGTGAGTGCAGAGTGCAGAGTAGTGAGTGCAGAGTGCAGAGTTGTGAGTGCAGAGTGCAGAGTGCAGAGTAGTGAGTGCAGAGTGCAGAGTAGTGAGTGCAGAGTAGTGAGTGCAGAGTAGTGAGTGCAGAGTGCAGAGTTGTGAGTGCAGAGTGCAGAGTTGTGAGTGCAGAGTTGTGAGTGCAGAGTTGTGAGTGCAGAGTGCAGAGTTGTGAGTGCAGAGTGCAGAGTAGTGAGTGCAGAGTAGTGAGTGCAGAGCAGTGAGTGCAGAGCACTGAGTGCAGAGTAGTGAGTGCAGAGTAGTGAGTGCAGAGTAGTGAGTGCAGAGTGCAGAGTAGTGAGTGCAGAGTGCAGAGTAGTGAGTGCAGAGTGGTGAGTGCAGAGTAGTGAGTGCAGAGTAGTGAGTGCAGAGTAGTGAGTGCAGAGTTGAGAGTGCAGAGTTGAGAGTGCAGAGTAGTGAGTGCAGAGTTGTGAGTGCAGAGTAGTGAGTGCAGAGTGCAGAGTAGTGAGTGCAGAGTAGTGAGTGTAGGGTAGTGAGTGCAGAGTAGTGAGCGCGCAGAGTAGGGAGTGCGTAGAGTAGTGAGTGCGTAGAGTAGTGAATGCATAGAGTAGTGAGTGCAGAGTAGTGAGTGCAGAGTCGTGAGTGCAGAGTAGTGAGTGCATAGAGTAGTGAGTGCGTAGAGTAGTGAGTGCAGAGTAGTGAGTGCAGAGTAGTGAGTGTAGAGTAGTGAGTGTGTAGAGTAGTGAGTGTGTAGAGTAGTGAGTGTGCAGAGTAGTGAGTGTGCAGAGTAGTGAGTGCAGAGTAGTGAGTGCAGAGTAGTGAGTGCAGAGTAGTGAGTGTGTAGAGTAGTGAGTGTGCAGAGTAGTGAGTGTGCAGAGTAGTGAGTGCAGAGTAGTGAGTGTGCAGAATAGTGAATGCAGAGTAGTGAGTGCAGAGTAGTGAGTGCAGAGTAGTGAGTGCAGAGTGAGTGCAGAATGCAGAGTGAGTGTGCAGAGCGGTGTGTGCTGTTGAGTGCAGAGTGCTGTTGAGTGCAGAGCGGTGTGTGCTGTTGAGTGCAGAGTGCTGTTGAGTGCAGAGTGCTGTGTGCTGTTGAGTGCAGAGTGCTGTGTGCTGTTGAGTGCAGAGTGCCGTTGAGTGCAGAGTGCTGTGTGCTGTTGAGTGCAGAGTGCTGTGTGCTGTTGAGTGCAGAGTGCTGTGTGCTGTTGAGTGCAGAGTGCTGTGTGCTGTTGGGTGCAGAGTGCTGTGTGCTGTTGAGTGCAGAGTGCTGTGTATTGGCAATGTAAATGACAATGCCATTTATTTATGATTTAAAGAAAAAAAAAGAAATGTCATGAGCAATGCCAATAGCTCTACCTTTAATGATGCCGAGACCATTGCATTGTAAATGCTTGTTCTATTAACTACTGCGTTATGCACAGTTGCTGTGGCTTGTGTCGTGGTCGTGCATGCATTTTCTTGTCTAGATGAGGTGTGCTGTATTTTAGGACTCCCAGGCATGTTGATACTCCCGTCATTACATGATAAATTATTTGAGGTGTATAAAGTACCTGGCAGCATCGGGCCATCCTTATTAGTGGCAGTCAGCATAGTAATGGACTCGGCCCCCCTCCATTACATTTTCGGTGGGCAGCATATGAGAAGACACCCCATAATCAAGAGACAGGCGACACTCTGTGAGGTCGATCTCATTAGAGACGAATTGCACCACTCTCTCTAACATGGAGTCTAAAGCCTCCCCTCAGGCCTCCCTCAAATCATAGTTCAGACATTACAAAGTGTTCAATTCCACGCTCACCTACTTTTACTTGGAGTTGCAATTCCTCAGTGTCCTTGATAAGAAAATTCAGATAGTATGGCCCAGCCCAGCCTCTTCTGGCCGCTGATGGGTACAGACGGGCCTGTCCTTGGCCCGGGCGCGTCCCGCACTGCGGGGAGCCACGAATGATCTTTAGGCGCCTCCGGGCACAGGAGAAACTGCGTGGGCACCTCAAGGTGCAAGGAGTTGTGGGGCTACGAGTCCCTCGAAGCTGGCTGCTGGTTAAAAGTGGCTTCCACGCTGTGGGAGCAGCAAATGATCTTAAGGCACCTCTGGGCACGGGAAAACTGCATGGGCACCTGCAGGCGCAAGTAGTTGTGGGGCTACCAGTCTCCTGATGCGGACTGCTGGTTACAAGTGGCTCCCGCACTGCGGGCCGCGAATGATCTTTAGGCACCTCCAGGCATGGGAGAAACTGCATGGGCGCCTCCAGGCGCAAGGAGTTATGGGGCTACGAGTCCCCTGAAGCTGGCTGCTGCTACAAGTGGCTCCCTCAATGCGTGGTACTGATGTAAGATTTTTCACAGTCAATGCGTGGTACTCTGCAGGTTCTAATTGCAGATTTGTCTCAGCCAATGTGTGGTACTCCGAGGTTTCTAATTGCTGATTTGTCTCAGCAAATGCGTGGTACTCTGCGGGTTCTGATTTCAGAGTTATCTCAGTCAATGTGTGGTACTCTGCGGGTTCAGATTGCATATTTTTCTCAGTCAATGCATGGTACTCTGTGGTTTCTGATTGCAGATTTGTCTCAGTCAATGCGTGGTACTCTGCCTGTTCTGATTGCATCTTTGTCTCAGTCAATGCGTGGTACTCTGCGGGTTCTAATTACAGATTTGTCTTAGTCAACGCAGGGTACTCTGCGGGTTCTGTTCGCAGATTTGTCTCAGTCAATGTGTGGTACTCTGTGGTTTCTAATTCCATATTTGTCTTAGTTAGTGCATGGAACTCTGTGGGATCTGATTGCAGATTTGTCTCAGTCAATGCGTGGTACTCTGCGGGTTCTAATTGCAGATTTGTCTCAGTCAATGCATGGTACTCTGCAGTTTCAAATCGTAGATTTGTCTATGTGTGGTACTCTGCCTGTTCTGATTGCATCTTTGTCTCAGTCAATGCGTGGTACTCTGCGGGTTCTAATTACAGATTTATCTTAGTCAAAGCGTGGTACTCTGCGGGTTCTGTTTGCAGATTTGTCTCAGTCAATGCGTGGTACTCTGTGGGTTTTGATTGCAGATTTGTCTCAGTCTATGCATGGTACTCTGTGGTTTCTAATTCCATATTTGTCTTAGTTAGTGCATGGAACTCTGTGGGATCTGATTGCAGATTTGTCTCAGTCAATTTGTGGTACTCTGCGGGTTCTAATTGCAGATTTGTCTCAGTCAATGCATGGTACTCTGCAGTTTCAAATTGTAGATTTGTCTATGCGAGGTACTCTGCCTGTTCTGATTGCAGATTTGTCTCAGTCAATGCGTGGTACTCTGCGGGTTCTAATTACAGATTTGTCTCAGTCAATTTGTGGTACTCTGCGGGTTCTAATTGCAGATTTGTCTCAGTCAATGCATGGTACTCTGCAGTTTCAAATTGTAGATTTGTCTAAGTCAATGTGTGGTACTCTGCGGTTTCTAATTGTAGATTTGTCTCAGTCAATGTGTGGTACTCTGCAGGTTCTGATTGCAGATTTGTCTCAGTCAATGTGTGGTACTCTGTGGGTTCTAATTGCAGATTTGTCTCAGTCATAGCGTGGTACTCCGAGGGTTCTAATTATAGATATGTCTCAGTCAATCTGTGGTACTTTGTGGGTTCTGATTGCCGATTTGTCTAAGTCAATGCTTGGTACTCTGATGGTTCTAATGACAGATTTGTCTCAGTCAATGCGTGGTACTTTGTGGGTTCTGATTGCAGATATGTCTCAGTTAATGCGTGGTACTCTGCGGGTTCTAATTGCAGATTTGTCTCAGTCAATGCGTGGTTCTCTGCGGGTTCTAATTGCAGATTTGTCATAGTCAATGCGGGGTACTCTGCGGGTTCGAATTGTAGATTTGTTGCAGTCAATGTGTGGTACTCTGCACGTTCTAATTACAGATTTGTCTCAGTCAATGGGAGGTACTCTGCAGATTCAAATAGTAGATTGGTCCCAATCAATGCGCTGTACTCTGTAGATTCTGATAGTAGATTTGTCTCAGTCAATGGTGGTACTCTGCAGGTTCTAATTCCAGATTATGTAGTATGTTACAGCCCTTGTGTAACAGGCATTCGTTCTTTGTCCTCAGAATTTCCTATGTACTGTAAAGCCAGAACTCACTGAAGATGTCACACATCAGCTTATGATATGCCTAATAAATATTCCTTTGCTGTAGTTAAAGGACAAGCAACAGTTGGCATTTAGGGGCAAAAGTAATATGTATTGTGTGTTGTAATATGGGACTGCTCCTAACAATAAGCAGTTTGAAAGCGATCTGCCAGCTTTACTGGCTAAAAAGCAAGCAAATGCGAAACGTATGATGTCTTGTTGGTGCATGTTGATCTGCACCAGAAAGAGCATTTCCTCACGTTGCTGACTACCCATGCAGTGACTCCAGGCTCCTGCATGGTGTGTATAAGTGTCCTAGGTACCGGAGTCTCAAATCTAAACCCCACTCATGTTTGGAGTATCTTTGCAGGGTCATGTATACACAGCGACCCAAACGCTACAGTCTCTGCAGATATTGTCCTGCTACAGTGTCTGCCGGTCAAAACAAAAAGCAGCCTTAAGCTGGGAATGGGATCCCGACCTCCTATTTACATTAAGCAAGCATTTGCAATGCAATCGGTCTTGCATTTGTGAAAGTTAGAGCTATTGGCGTTGTAAATGTTATTTTTACTTATGTTTGTGGTTGAGTGGATGTATGTTGTTTGTAGTGGAATTATGTGGCTTGATTTGGATTTGCTAGTTGTGTAATTGTGAAGTGCATTTTTATTTTTGAATTATGCGAAATGATGAATAGAAAAGGGCAAGTGTTGCTATGTTGCATGGAGTAGATTTATGTGGAGTGTAATTATGTGGTATGGAGTGGAGCGTAAATATGTTGTGTGTTATAGAATTGTGTGTTGTTGAATTGTGTGGTGTGGCATTGTGTGGCATGGTGTAGAATTATGTGGAGTGTAAATATGAGGCATGTTGTGGAGTTGAATTTTGTTGAGTGTTATTTGAGCTCCCGGTTTTATGGTATTTTCTTTTAACATTTACGTCTGTATTTATCCATATTTATTTTGTATTGTGCGTGTAAATGAAGTTGAAATACTGTACATTTCCATATTTATTTAACTGAAAGATGCGCATTTTGATGTCTGTTGTATTTTAGCTATGTAAGCTGTCAAATATTACATAACCATACATCCACTGGTAAATACTAGCATTATACCATAAATGTACAGTGACATATGCCGTTATTTAAATAAACTTCATCCTGTTCTTTTAATTTCCCATGCTGTCCATATGCTCAGCAGCTGTCCTATAATTAATCAAAGACAACATGGAGAGTCACTTAAAGGGAGCACAATGTTCTGTATTTATCCACTTTTAAAAATAAATGAAGACAGAAAACACATTATTTTCTGTCTATATTTATCTGTGAAAATCAGTAAAAACGGAAAACAGGGAGCCTTAAGTGTAATTATATGTTTTGGAGCTCAGTGGATATATGTGGAGTATAAATATGTGGTGTGAAGTGTAATCATGTAGGTTGGAGTGTAATTATGTGTAGTGGACTTATTTAAAGTTGAATTGTGTTGCATGGAGTGTAATGGAATTATGTGGAATGGTGTGCTATTATGTGAAGTGGAATTATGTGGCATGGGCCAGAGTGGGAATATGTGGAGTTGAATTTGATGGATTGGCATTATGTGTTATGTAGTGGAATAATGTGGAGTTGATTTGTGTGGTATGGAACTATTAGATGGTGACATGTGTTGTGTAGTGGAATCATGCTTATGAATTACTTTTTTGTACTTACAAAGTGCATCATTATACATTATAACATGATTATATACAAATTTATATATTGTGAATATAAACAAATGTCATAACATCAGTAAATCATTTCATAGAATAGATGACATAACATTAATGAACCATTTGTTGGAATACAGAATCAATTCCCCTTCAACGCGTTTCGGTGGTTTGCCTTCCTCAGGAATTCTGTATTTTCTTTACAACACATTGATCCTATAACAATACAAAATTAATTTCAGTCAATCTTTCTTTCATATTTGATTTTAAATGACAACGTCTAACTAGTTGTACCATTTACACAAACTCTCTATATTTGTTTTACTGATTTTAACAAAGGGACTTCTCTTACACCGTTAGATCCTTGCCTGATAGACCAAGCTTGTATTTATGCAAAATTACATTTTTGTATTTCCCAACATAACTGTACAGTTTATTTACAAATTATATTTATATCTCACTGAATGCTACTACACATATTTACAATATATATACTATTTACAATGAATTACATATCATGAATTATATAGTGACGGTCCTGGATTCGATCAATAGAACATGTCTGGCAGTAAGGGTATTTCTGAAATGACCCAGGGAGTAATACACTCTCTAGCAGATTACCTTGAGTGTAATGGACAGAGTACTGATGGACGATAAAACAGGGGAATGCTAATTTATTTTATATACAAAGGACAGACCTGTATAGTTGATGAATTGAGTTAAATGGATTCACAGGTGTGTATCTCAGTAATGTCTCCCAAGGTCACTAGAGGGAGCGGAGACTCTGGAAGATGACAGCTAAGTGATTATCTGTTGAGTAAAAGGCCCACAGAACGTTGCCATTGGCTTATTCCATCTATAGTTGGATAGGGTTTCAAAATCAATATAGTACTGTACCTACTTTAAAAGGGTGTAGTGAACGTCTCTTAAGGTGATGTATCTGTGTTGCAGCGGATATCTCGGGGCAATCTATAGGGCTCGTTCGCCAATAGCTGTACAAGAAATATATAGAGAAAGATATATATCTCATCTGAAACTATAACGAATATTAACTGCTTTTGCCTATAAATTGAATTTTACTGATATGCGATGACATACCTGTGTCTAAAAGAACTTCACGACAATTAGGGTTCCTGTAGTTTTCTCGTTATAGTAGATTATAAATGGAAACAAGGAGGACCTTCTTTGTGGATTACCGTACCGTGTTAGGCTCGAGGCTGATGGGCTCTGTAATTATCAGAACGTTAGAGCAGTATTAGTGTCCTGTGGGCTAACGTATATGTGAAACCCTTAAAGCGGTAGCTAAGTTACCCCGGAATAATTATACTCTACTGAGTTCTATTATAATTCTTGTGCATAGGCTATCCAGTCTGGCCTTTTCAAAAAATAGGTCTGAATTATCATATTCCTTGAATCCGTCTCTCTATATTACAGTAATTCCTGCCTCTGCCTCAACTAACTCACCAATGGATTACTCAGCAATGAAATAGTCAAAGCGAAGTCTTGATCTAGGACAAATTCAGTATACCATGAGTTAAAAACGAAGCTATGTACCACCTTCCCCCCCAGTTTCAAAATTGCCTATACTCGCTAACTCCCACAGTGCTCTATAAGAGAATAAAGACTTCCATCCTATTCTCTAACTTGTATGGCAAAATGCCCCTCCAAATTCGAATATGTACTTACTAATGTTCTAATCGAGGTTTCCGTCTCCGCGCTGCATATCTTCCATTACTGCAGACGCCGGTGTTTACTAAGCCTACCTCATTTAAAGCCCTGAGTTACGCGCCTTATTTCGAGTCTCGCGATACGTGGCTGGAATGTTTGGGCTGATCTCATTCTCAGCAAAAATAAAGAAAACCCGAGTCGCCATCTTGACATGGTGTGATTTTAACTAGTTATTTGATAAATAAACAACTTACCACATAAATTGTCAATGTCTAATATTAAGCTACGATCAGCGGGGAAAAGCCATGATTATAAACGTGTTCTCCAGTCGTAACTGACTAATTATGCCGGTCTGATACCCGTGCTAGATTTATTGCTAGGCATGATACATCGTCCTAAATTGAAAATAAAAAATGAATCTTACAAATGAGGGCCGCTATGCTGGAACGAATTAAATTCTGCATCTGCGAGACGATTATGTGTTTCATGTGTCTCGTTTAAGCGAAAGTTTATTTACTCTATGGCACCTCTAGTGAGGTTTTAGGGAATAGCCTCTGTGGTCTTTTACAATAGATATGTGGTCATACTGGATTAAAGATGTGAAAAAATAACTCGATATCTAGAACGACTAATTGTGGATAGAGGAATAATTAGTATGTGAGGGGCCGTAACCTTTAATTTAATCTTGTGAAATATTATTATTGAAGGGTTATCTGCCAGCACGTAATGATCGAATAACAGGACAGCCATATAAATATATTTCTATAGTCAGGACAACTCAATTACTTTACATATCATGTATTTGTTACAGTATTGCTTGTTCCCATGGTATGTCTATATTTAGACCATTAATTGCTGTCCCCAGAATAAAGATCCAATACACCTCCCTCATCTTTCTGATCTTATCAGCATCTAATCCTATCTTATGGTGTACCCTCTCTAGGATATACCAGGACATATTTTCAGGTGTATGATTTTTCTCTACGTAGTGGGCGACCATAGGTGCTGTTAACTTCTTAGTTCGAATCGCGGACCTGTGTTCCGTCAACCTAACATTAAATGCTCTACCTGTTTGTCCCACGTATCCTTTCTGACAGGGGCAAATTATTAGATAGATTACATTTACACTTCTACAATTGTTGAGATCTACAGGTCTGATCAGTTGTTTATTAAACTGCAATGTTGGACCCTGAATCACTGTATTGCATGCTTTGCAGTTTGAACAGCTGTAAGTCCCTTGAACTGTTGCAAATCTACAAGAGATTGTTGGCTACTTGATGTTCTGGGTGTCATGCGTGATCTAACGATATGATCTTTTAAGGATTTATTCTTTTTGTATGCAAACATGGGTTTTGGCAACTGAATCTCTTTTGGGACATTTACATTGAGTATATGCCAATTGGCATATATTGTTTGTCTGATTCTGTCGTTAAGTACTGAATGCTTAGTGATAAACACTAGATTAGGAGTTTTTTTGTCTGTTTTTGGCTCTAAGAGGTGCTGGCGATCATAAAAACGAGCCCGCTTATATGAATCTCGTATTAATTTCTTTGGATAGCCACGAGCCAAAAATTTTGACTTCATCATGATTGAATTGTTATCATAATCCGAGATGCTGGTACAATTACGTCTTAAACGTAAAAATTCCACAAAGGTGACGCGATTCTTCTGGATAGTCCGGTGGTAACTATCATAGTGTAGTAATGTGTTCCTTGCTGTGGGATTAATGTATAAATCCACAGCAAGGGCTCAATTTTGATGTTTAATCACAACATCTAAGTACTCAACCTCCGTATTGTCTGTGTGATGAGTAAATCTGATGTTGGTGTCGCAAACATTTATCCATTGAAAGAATTGTTCCAGATTGTCTTCATTGTCTATCCAAATGAAGAAAACGTCGTCTATGTATCGTGACCAGGTGGTCACAGATTCATAGAAAGGCGTGACTTCATTGAATATGAATTGATTTTCGAACTTAGCCATGTATATATTGGCAATCGTTGGAGCGCATGAAACTCCCATGCTGACTCCCTGCTGTTGTTTGTAAAGATTGCCATTAAATTAAAAAATGTTGTCCATCAGGACAATCTTTAAACATTCCAGAATAAAAATGGATGGGCCAGTTATGTTATATCTCTGCATAAACCAATGAGTAGCCTCGAGAGCTCCCATAATGGGAATATTGCTGTATAATGCCTCTATGTCCATGGTAACTAACATTTGGGAGGTGTTACAAAACTTGACATTTTCCACCAAATTGATGATCTGTCTAGTATCTTGTACATATCCCGGAGTCTGGGAGATGTAAGGGCATAGGATAGCATCAATGTATTTAGCCAGTGGCTCAGTGACTGAGCCAATTGTTGTGACTATGGGCCTAAGGGGTGGATCTGTTGCGTTTTTATGCACCTTAGGGATTCCATAGATGCTGGCAAGCCTAGGGTTGTTAACATTTAAATATTCCCATTCTTTTTTGCAGATTTCTCCATCTCTCAGGGCCCTGTCTGTCAATCTTTTTATTTTATTTTTTGTTTGTGCAGTGGAGTCTCTTGTTATCGGGGCATAAAATCTTATGTCGCTTAACATTTCTTCCATTTTGGCACTGTAACCCGATGTTTCATACACTACGATTCCACCCCCTTTGTCACATGCTTTCACTGTGATGTCCTTATCTTTTTGATAACATTCAGTGCTTTGTATTGATCAGATGTCAAATTAAATGGTGTTTTGGGAGTGTAGTTAGTTATATTAGTAAATTTGTCAGTAATAATTTGTTCAAAGATAGCGACCTGGGGCGGCAATTGGTCAATTGTTGGTGTGAACAATGATTTGGGTCTTAACCCAGATCGGTTCACCTCTTCTGCAGGGCATTCCTGTCCTTGATAGAAGAATTTTAGTCTGACCTTTCGTAGGAAGGTTTGTAGGTCTCTGAATAGATCAAATTTATTTAAACCCGAATGGGGAGCAAATGTGAAACCTTTGGTTAAGACTGAGATAGTATCTGATGTTAAATTTTTCTTACTGAGATTACAAATAGGTATTAGTTCTAATTTCTACAATATCGGTTGTTTCTTATTTCCAAGTACTGATCGTACATCATGGGCTGATGTACTTGGAATTGGCTGAAATCCGGTTGTGGTGCATTCTGGAAGCGAGGTTGATATTGAGGCCTCCAGTTGCCCCGTCTCATCTGGCGGCGCCCTAAAAAAGGTTGCCTGTTTTGGTATCTAGGATTTGATCTAGTATTCTGATAACTGCCTTCACAATAGGCTCCTTCACCATCTGAACCTGATGATTCTGAAAAAGTATTTATTCTTTTGCCCGATTGGTTTGATCTATTTCCCCAGTTATCAGTTGGACCTTCAGTGTTGGTAAAGAAATGTTCTGATAAATAAGGGTATACTGTTTCTTTTTTAAAAAACGTTATATCCTTTTGTAACTTCTCTGTTTTTCTTTTTATTAAATAATCAGAGTACGAAGTCAGATCTTTCTCTATATCGTCTAGCTTCTTCTTTACGTCTTCCACTATCCCTGAGCTCTTGATTTTTTCTTCCAGGTCTGCTATTTCTGTGGCTAGTTGTTGTAATATGCCTTTGGATGTTTCCACAATTAATATCATGTAGTCCCTGGAGCACCAGTTAGATATTAAGGCCCAGCGCTCCAGAAACTCCCTGATGTGTACAAAAAGGCCCGGGATATTTCGAACCCTAAGGCCCTGTGGAATTACTCCCGCCTTTAAGTATTGGAGCATAAAGTGCCCATGTTGTTCAATCCGCGTACGTTTTTTTCTTAAACCCAGTAGGGTATTGACATCATCATTTTTGTCTTGTCCCATGGTGGCAGAATCGCCAAAAGAAACAGTGCTTCCTACCATATTTGCATATTGTTCGTCCGAAAAGCCAAAGGTTGGTAATTTGGCCATGACTGTAGAACTCTAATAAAGTCTTGAATCTATAAAAAGTGAGATCGTTAAAATTTATTTTTAATAGGGAAAAAATACTTTTTATTTTAGCAACCGAAGTCTACAAGTCTAGCTGGCTAGACCACCCGGTGGAATGGGAAGATCCCTTTATGATTCAATGATTTCTGTAGTCAAAGATACAAAGGATATATTTGTCTCTAAACCCCTCACAGACCTGCTGTGAGTATAGTGAATGTGGAAAAAAGGGGGGCCCCTGCCTTACAGAATGAACCCTGGCAAGGAAACTATACTTTTTGGAAAACCAGAATAGTCGCACTGCGTTACGTGCATATATTTAAACTACACTATTAGACGTTGAACAAATAAATCAAATACTACTGAATTTTTTATAATGAAAGATATATTTCTGTGTTTTATTTAAGTTTTTGTCATTGTATCCAAAATGTTTTGTTCTCATTTTTTTAACTTTTTTTATAAATTACTTTTTTGTACTTACAAAGTGCATCATTATACATTATAACATGATTATATACAAATGTATATATTGTGAATATAAACAAATGTCATAACATCAGTAAATCATTTCATAGAATAGATGACATAACATTAATGATTCATTTGTTGGAATACAGAATCAATTCCCCTTCAACGCGTTTCGGCGGTTCGCCTTCCTCAGGAATTCAGTATTTTCTTTACAACACGTTGATACTAAAACAATAAAAAATTAATTTCAGTCAATCTTTCTTTCATATTTGATTTTAAATGACAACGTCTAACTAGTTGTACCATTTACACAAACTCTCTATATTTGTTTTACTGATTTTAACAAAGGGACTTCTCTTACACCGTTAGATCCTTGCCTGATAGACCAAGCTTGTATTTATGCAAAATTACATTTTTGTATTTCCCAACATAACTGTACAGTTTATTTACAAATAATATTTATATGTCACTGAATGCTACTACACATATTTACAATATATATACTATTTACAATGAATTACATATCATGAATTATATAGTGACGGTCCTGGATTCGATCAATAGAAGATGTCTGGCAGTAAGGGTATATCTGAAATGACCCAGGGAGTAATACACTCTCTAGCAGATTACCTTGAGTGTAATGGACAGAGTACTGATGGACGATAAAACAGGGGAATGCTAATCTATTTTATATACAAAGGACAGACCTGTATAGTTGATGAATTGAGTCAAATGGATTCACAGGTGTGTATCTCAGTAATGTCTCCCAAGGTCACTAGAGGGAGCGGAGACTCTGGAAGATGACAGCTAAGTGATTATCTGTTGAGTAAAAGGCCCACAGAACGTTGCCATTGGCTTATTCCATCTATAGTTGGATAGGGTTTCAAAATCAATATAGTACTGTACCTACTTTAAAAGGGTGTAGTGAACGTCTCTTAAGGTGATGTATCTGTGTTGCAGCGGATATCTCGGGGCAATCTATAGGGCTCGTTCGCCAATAGCTGTACAAGAAAATTATAGAGAAAGATATATATCTCATCTGAAACTATAACGGATATTAACTGCTTTTGCCTATAAATTGAATTTTACTGATATGCGATGACATACCTGTGTCTAAAAGAACTTCACGACAATTAGGGTTCCTGTAGTTTTCTCGTTATAGTAGATTATAAATGGAAACAAGGAGGACCTTCTTTGTGGATTACCGTACCGTGTTAGGCTCGAGGCAGATGGGCTCTGTAATTATCAGAACGTTAGAGCAGTATTAGTGTCCTGTGGGCTAACGTATATGTGAAACCCTTAAAGCGGTAGCTAAGTTACCCCGGAATAATTATACTCTACTGAGTTCCATTATAATTCTTGTGCATAGGCTATCCAGTCTGGCCTTTTCAAAAAATAGGTCTGAATGATCATATTCCTTGAACCCGTCTCTCTATATTACAGTAATTCCTGCCTCTGCCTCAACTAACTCACCAATGGATTACTCAGCAATGAAATAGTCAATGTGAAGTCTTGATCTAGGACAAATTCAGTATACCATGAGTTAAAAACGTAGCTATGTACCACCTTCCCCCCCAGTTTCAAAATTGCCTATACTAGCTAACTCCCACAATGCTCTATAAGAGAATGAAGACTTCCATCCTATTCTCTAACTTGTATGGCAAAATGCCCCTCCAAACTCGAATATGTACTTACTAATGTTCTAATCGAGGTTTCCGTCTCCGCGCTGCATATCTTCCATTACTGCAGACGCCGGTGTTTACTAAGCCTACCTCATTTAAAGCCCTGAGTTACGCGCCTTATTTCGAGCCTCGCGATACGTGGCTGGAATGTTTGGGCTGATCTCATTCTCGGCAAAAATAAAGAAAACCCGAGTCGCCATCTTGACATGGTGTGATTTTAACTAGTTCTTTGGTAAATAAACAACTTACCACATAAATTGTCAATGTCTAATATTAAGCTACGATCAGCGGGGAAAAGCCATGAATATAAACGCGTTCTCCTGTCGTAACTGACTAATTATGCAGGTCTGATACCTGTGCTAGATTTATTGCTGGGCATGATACATCGTCCTAAATTGAAAATAAAAAATGAATCTAACAAATGAGGGCCACTATGCTGGAACGAATTAAATTCTGCATCTGCGAGACGATTATGTGTTTCATGTGCCTCGTTTAAGCGAAAGTTTATTTACTCTATGGCACCTCTAGTGAGGTTTTAGGGAATAGCCTCCGTGGTCTTTTACAATAGATATGTGGTCATACTGGATTATAGATGTGAAAAAATAACTCGATATCTAGAACGACTAATTGTGGATAGAGGAATAATTAGTATGTGAGGGGCCATAACCTTTAATTTAATCTTGTGAAATATTATTATTGAAGGGTTATCTGCCAGCACGTAATGATCGAATAACAGGACAGCCATATAAATATATTTCTACAGTCAGGACAACTCAATTACTTTACATATCATGTATTTGTTACAGTATTGCTTGTTCCCATGGTATGTCTATATTTAGACCATTAATTGCTGTCCCCAGAATAAAGATCCAACACACCTCCCTCATCTTTCTGATCTTATCAGCATCTAATCCTATCTTATGGTGTACCCTCTCTAGGATATACCAGGACATATTTTCAGGTGTATGATTTTTCTCTACGTAGTGGGCGACCATAGGTGCTGTTAACTTCTTAGTTCGAATCGCGGACCTGTGTTCCGTCAACCTAACATTAAATGCTCTACCTGTTTGTCCCACGTATCCTTTCTGACAGGGGCAAATTATTAGATAGATTACATTTACACTTCTACAATTGTTGAGATCTACAGGTCTGATCAGTTGTTTATTAAACTGCAATGTTGGACCCTGAATCACTGTATTGCATGCTTTGCAGTTTGAACAGCTGTAAGTCCCTTGAACTGGTTGCAAATCTACAAGAGATTGTTGGCTACTTGATGTTCTGGGTGTCATGCGTGATCTAACGATATGATCTTTTAAGGATTTATTCCTTTTGTACGCAAACATGGGTTTTGGCAACTGAATCTCTTTTGGGACATTTACATTGAGTATATGCCAATTGGCATATATTGTTTGTCTGATTCTGTCGTTAAGTACTGAATGCTTAGTGATAAACACTAGATTAGGAGTTTTTTTGTCTGTTTTTGGCTGTAAGAGGTGCTGGCGATCATAAAAGCGAGCCCGCTTATATGAATCTCGTATTAATTTCTTTGGATAGCCCCGAGCCAAAAATTTGGACTTCATCATGATTGAATTGTTATCATAATCCGAGATGCTGGTACAATTACGTCTTAAACGTAAAAATTCCCCAAAGGGGACGCTATTCTTCTGGATAGTCGGGTGGTAACTATCATAGTGTAGTAATGTGTTCCTTGCTGTGAGCTTAACGTATAAATCCACAGCAAGGGCTCCATTTTGATGTTTAATCAGAACATCTAAGTACTCAACCTCTGTGTTGTCTGCGTGATGAGTAAATCTGATGTTGGTGTCGCAAACATTTATCCATTGAAAGAATTGTTCCAGATTGTCTTCATTGTCTATCCAAATGAAGAAAACGTCGTCTATGTATCGTGACCAGGTGGTCACAGATTCATAGAAAGGCGTGACTTCATTGAATATGAATTGATTTTCAAACTTAGCCATGTATATATTGGCAATCGTTGGAGCGCATGAAGCCCCCATGCTGACTCCCTGCTGTTGTTTGTACAGATTGCCATTAAATTCAAAAATGTTTTCCATCAGGACAATCTTTAAACATTCCAGAATAAAAATGGATGGGCCAGTTATGTTATATCTCTGCATAAACCAATGAGTAGCCTCGAGAGCTCCCATAATGGGAATATTGCTGTATAATGCCTCTATGTCCATGGTAACTAACATTTGGGAGGTGTTACAAAACTTGACATTTTCCACCAAATTGATGATCTGTCTAGTATCTTGTACATATCCCGGAGTCTGGGAGATGTAAGGGCTTAGGATAGCATCAATGTATTTAGCCAGTGGCTCAGTGACTGAGCCAATTGTTGTGACTATGGGCCTAAGGGGTGGATCTGTTGCGTTTTTATGCACCTTAGGGATTCCATAGATGCTGGCAAGCCTAGGGTTGTTAACATTTAAATATTCCC
This sequence comes from Lissotriton helveticus, assembly GCF_964261635.1. Classification (NCBI taxonomy): domain Eukaryota; kingdom Metazoa; phylum Chordata; class Amphibia; order Caudata; family Salamandridae; genus Lissotriton; species Lissotriton helveticus. The sequence goes on along the minus strand of NC_136061.1, from coordinate 1,724,249,537 downwards.
ATTCTTTTTTGCAGATTTCTCCATCTCTCAGGGCCCTGTCTGTCAACCTTTTAATTTATTTTTTGTTTAGTAAGGCCAAAATAGCCAGTAAGGGGTGTGCCAGGGTTGTATACAATGTGACAGACACCTACTTCATAAAAGCAGCCTTTTTCAAACAGTATAAGGTGTCTCTAACCTATTGGGTAGCAGCGGCCCGCATGGATCGGAGGTAGGGGGGAGAGGCATGGGTGGGTGGGGAGAACCAGGGCGAAGCAAGTATTAAAAAATAAAAAATAAAACTTACCTTCTTGCCGCTTCCTCGCCGCGTCTCTCCTCCATAGTCCTACCTCGCTGGCCTGAACATGAAGCACACCCAGGCTCCCAGTCAGCCAACCACAACTTTGCTTTAGCAGTTGTGATTGATCTGAGCGCCGTGTTTCAGTGCTCAGATGCTGACTGGGAGCCTTGACATGTTCTCAACGCAGGCTGTAATGCAGCCTGCATGGAAAACATGCGAAGTGCGCAAGACGGTTTGGCTGGCCCGATAGAGCCGACCAAGCAGTCATTGCACACTTAGGAGGGTGCTACCACTCCTCCCCCGCCCCCTCCGCAAAGCTGCGGAAGTAGAAGAAAATGAAATGATAACTTGAGTTATTATCATTTTATTTTCCCTTTATTACACTGCTAAAAAGCAGTAGGGCGATGCTCCTCCACCTTAGCGGAGGAGCCGCCACTATGTATTGGGACAACTTATTCTCATGGGGCAGGGCTTGGTTGACAATCCACAATTCACTGGACAATGGAGTGTCAGGAACATCATTACCTGGATGCATTACTTATGGGCAGAGTAGGAAGAAGTTTGGTCACGTGAGCCAAACAAGGTAGATGGACATAAGCATTAAGTAAGGAAGTACGAATTAAATACGATGACCAATTGCAAGTGACTTTGTTCCGAATAGCCTCCCTCGAAGATAAAGGGCTTATTGGGTAGACGTCCTAGCAGGCCTATGTGGTTTCCATTTAAAGCAAAATATACATATAAAATTAAAGCAGGATAGCACCCACTAAAATGCACTGCGGTGCACAATTCATTTCTACTGTGCAGCCTAAGAGGGCCTGAAAACGAGATGCGCGCCTCGGCTTCGTGTAAATTATCATGGGAGAGGGAAGGGCGAAAAAGAGAAGGGATCATGTCTTAGTGTCTGATCCGAGGCTCGCATCTTCCTTGATAAATAGCCCTCAGGTGCTGTGAGCAGTGTTAGCATCTGCAATGAACTGGGGATCCTGAGGGGGGTCGCAATATATCCACAGCCTTCAGCATTTATAAAGTGCACTACATATGGGGGGGTTTACGCACAGCCTGCTGCACTAAAACTGGAGATGTAAGCTGCTGTTTAAAGACTGGAAAGAAGGACTACAAGAAATACCAAGAACTTCGAAGCAGGGTTCCTGGGTTGGACTGTTTGAATGGCGTAGAGTTGCCAACTTTTAGAGTTTATCTGGACGGCGAGGAATTAAAAAGGTGACCTCTCTTCAAATGACGTCACCTTGTACATCAGCTATGCAAGGGATGAGGTGCGAAAGCATTTGAGTTCCGCATGGGCCAAGGTAAAACAGATCCAGTTTGAGACAAGGTGCCACTGAATAGCTTTCTTTCCTCCTGAAATTAGATCACATCTTTTCAGGCTGCATGCAAGTTTGCGACCACTGACACCTACATTTCCAAGCAGGGTGGGTCTGTATATAGTTCCAAGCACAGTAACACAGTTAAGTAGTGGCTTGCTGCAGAGAGCTGTGTGAAACTTTCAAAATCAAGGATTCCAAACGCGGAGATGCAGCTCAGAGGGTAAATAGTACTTTCCAACACCTGTGAGATATGTCAGTGGGATGAAGTGAGTGCCAGTGGATGTTGGCAATTTGAATAACCTGCACCCACAAGCGGCTAGCAGGCTTGTGGAGACTCTTTTTGTGGCTATATGGTCTGCAGGGGGTGGCCGGATTCCTAAGCGCTTCAGACTACACAGGGCACCGATTCTTCTGCACAGGGCTGGACTGGGAACTCAAAGCAGCCGTGGCAGTTTTGCGGGACCAGCCCCATGGGGGAGGGGGATGGGCACAAGTGTGAAGCAATTCTGCTTTTGTCATTGTGAGCCAAAATAGCAGCACCATTGCAAAACCGCCCCCCAGTAACAAAACCAGTCCCTACTGCTCAAAAACCGGCTCCCTCCCTTCCAGCCTCCCGGGGAAATGCCTGATGCCCGCTATGGCCAGTCCGGCCCTGCTTTTGTGGGCAGGGAGCCCAGCATTTCACGAAGAGAGTCACTCCCTGCTTCCTTGCATCCCTGTGCTGTTCATTTTATTCCGAGTATGCTGGTGTTGAGCTCAGGGCTGATAGAGCATGGTGCAGGACAGGGCAGCCAAGTAAGCAAGGTGGATAGGGGGGCTGAATAAGCACGGTGCTGTGCAGGGGAGCCAGGGAACCATTATACTGTGCTGGGGAGCTCTGAAAGCATGGTACCCTGGAAGAAAGTTGAAAAAGTGCAGTGCACATAGGGTTGTGCACGAGGATATATGAAACACACGTTTTGCACATGTACACCAATGGTACACATTGGTTCCTGCGCTGCAGTTTATTTTTCGTGCGCTTTTCACTGCAGCAGATGTATTGCTACAGTTGAAATAACTAGACCTTCGTGTGCTTTATCGTGAGTGCCTCCCCTCCCATGAACAAGTGGAGTGCTCTGACCTGCAGAAATATATTTATGACCAAAGAAACTGATTCACTCTTTTCAATTCTCGCCTGGATTTACCATCGAAAACAAGGAAGCTGTGAGAAAAATCACTTGGAAAATGTTAGGACTATTTCAAGCCTACTCCTTTTTTTGTATAAATATATTTTACATCTAATGCCGCCACTGATATGGGGGGGGGGGAGGGGAGGGGTAGAGAGGGAGGAGGGGTTGGTAATGAAGGTCCCATTATTTTAATTTAGAAGATAAAAAAATCGGGGGGAAAAACCCGTAAATGTTTGTGTACATAATTACATACACACACGTAAAAAGGTAAAATAATGAAAAAAACACAACTTGATAGCGACACATCGCCATCTGCTGGATGAAAAAAACAAAATGTAATTTCGGATTGCATCGAGAATTTGATACGAAATTAAGGTCCAACAAGTTGGCCAGGGTGTTCCAGTGTCTTAAACCTTCAAACAAACAGCGAAGTTTGCGAATGATCAGAAATTTTCTACGGGCTGCGAGCAATGGTTGTCCGAAGAGCTATTTCTGTATGAAGGTGCTCTAACATAGCTCTCTGAAGGCAAACCCATCTTCCGCAAGTCATCAGTTTTACTGATAAATCTATATAGCACACATATACTAATGTGTGGAAATGTGGTTCAGTAAATATGTACCATTTGAACATCATCACCAAGTAAAGTGTCTTGATTGTTTTGATCCTATCAAAACTCTGTTTTCAGCACACTTCTGAATTACATACAAGTGGTCCATTTGTGGTTTCCTAACTGCTATGTTTTGAAATATTTGCACAGTTAATGTGTAGATATTTAAAGTTGTTTTGTGTTACAAACAAACAGACAGTTCACAATCTTTGTTTTCACACCCCCAAGAAAATTTGGAAAAAATGGTGCATTCTATAACAAATTTCTCATTATATATCAAAATGGATTAGCTTCTAAAGCATAGTAAATAATGACTTTACTGTGCACCAGAAAAAGACAATCTTTGATGGGGCTCTTCAATGATTCTCTCACTACCACCAACAGTGCCTCTCATCCCTCCTCAGCCCCTCTCTCGCATGTATTTCATTTGTTTTATAACCCTTCTCGTACCAGTATAAGATGTTGGAGCACCTTACATCACACACACATACAGAGACAATGAATCATTCATGTGAAAATCAGTGTATAGAACACGTCACATAAGGCAAAGGGCACTACAATTTTTACAATGCACGTCACCTATACTGGTAGTCATTTTTTAAGAGAGCTTGGTCTGAAGAAGCACAAACTCAGGATTCGGAACATAACACCGTGGTTAGAGTTAACTTCAAGTTCAAGCACTTTATTCGGTTACTGTTGATAACCATAAAAGCATACAAGGTACAAAAAATCATTTACATTAAAATATTACACAAGGTCAAAACTATAAATCAGTTTTCCTTGCGATCAAACAATAAACAGTCAACACCACCAGGAATAATTACAAGTTAAGGGAAAAAGAAGTTAAGAATGAAAGTTGGGGTTCGTTACATCTTAGCAAAGCAATATTGTTCATCATACAGAAAGAATAATAACTGTACATCAATGTTTACTGATTGGGGCAATATCCTTGTCCTATCGGATCACCCTATCTAAGCCAGGGAGAAGGTTTTGGTGATTAAATGTGGGTATCTGCTTGTAGTTTATCGATACAGGGCCCCTCCTGTCCACCCAGTGGTTTTCCTTTCCACTCCAACTTGTGGTTGGAAAATAGGCAGTTCTGGGGTAGAAATCATACAATTCCCGTGTTACTATTGGCCCATCTCCTCTTTGTGGCTCCCAGCTACGCAAATATGGGACGACCTGGTTATCCTTAAAGTTAACAATCACCAGGTCTCCGGCTATGGTCTTGGGTCGGGAACCTATCCACCCCACCCTTCTCACATTTAGAATTCTTCCGTCGATATTGAACGGAAGGGGTCTGTTCTTTGTCAACCAAAACTGTACTTTGCTTTTAAGGTCCTGGTAACCTTCAATTTTTCCGATAGTGAGCTCAGGCACTCCCGAGAGGACGCACGCATAGGGTGCAGCCTCCGGTGGTAAGTTTATACATTTGTTAATTGCAACTAACCCCTCAGAACTCATTTCTACTTTGTTCAACCCTGCTCTGGGAACAGGGCTAGGGGCCATTGTCGATTTTATGGGTGCCTCCTTGCTTTTAAAAACTAATGGTACGGGATCCAGTATCTGGCTCTGGGCAATGTTGCTGTTGACAGTGGTGTTAAACTTTTTTAAAGCAACTATGCCCCGGGACTGATTGTTTAACTTGGTAATTTCGTCTATTTTTGAAAGCTTATCCCCAATTCTCTCTATCCTCTCAATGAGCGGCGATAGTAGGGTTTTGACCAGTTCCTCTAGTTGGGCCAGAAAAATTGAAGGTAAGAGGGATACAGGGGTTTCCGGTGTTTGACGTGCTTTGGGTATCTCAAGGATGGTGGTGTTAATGACCGGATGGGGGCTTGAGTTAGTTTTTTGACATTTCGCTGGTTTCCCCTTGTGTTCCATATCTTTGCGTTTTCTATTCTGTGAAGAGACCAGGGGATGTGCTGTCGCTTGGATGGTAGATTTATCTGTTGGTTCAGCAGGAGTTTCCAGGGGACTTTTATTGGGTTGATACGATTTCCTAGGCTCGGGGTTTCCGAAACCCATAGGGCATGTAGGGGAACCGGTTGGTTCAATTCCCTGCACTCTAGGAATGTACCTAGTATTGCAAATTGCATTAAGTTCCCTAAGAAGTAGAGAATTTGGTGAGTCAGTAGGAATCAAGGGGGATCGTACGCGACATGTAGTATCATGAGGAAGGCTATGTTCTATAGTCTCAATGGCCGATGTTACCCTTGTTATATACAGGTCCAGTGTCCCCTTAAGTGACCCTTCCTGTGATGAAGATTGTTTAGGGGCCCTTTAGGGGTCATGGTGCAGCTAGCTTGTAACCCAAAAGCACACACCTATGTATGTGACCAGAGGGTATCTTAGTCATCAATGGGGCTATCTGGAGAGGACGAAGATGTTCGTTTTAGCCTCTAGATGAGTAGACTCTGGTTAGGCATACCTTAGTTCAATTAGTTAATCCCAGAAGACCAGGATGGATGTCCCGACCCGACCTCCTCTGGCCTCTGAGGGCCACAGAGGGCCCGGGCTTAGCCCGGCGTCCCCCGAGGGAGGACTGACAGTATTTTTGTGCGCCTCCTGGCGCTGTGTTGTGGTCACGTGGTTCCCGTGGGCTGCTGGGGATTGCAGTCCCCTGACCTGCACTCCACACGGGTGGAAGTGGGAGCGGGCAGCGGGAGGCAGGCGGCGACCCCAGCTGGTGAAAGAAAAAGGGCAGCAACTCTCCACCCAAGCTCCCCAGTGGCAGTGGCAGCAGGAAAGTCCAGAAAACGCTCCCCTTTAATAATAAGAATTTGTTCCGACCCAAACAAATTTTTTTTTAGCAACATCAGGATAATGAAAGACTGGGTAGAAAACATAACTTTGTAACCTGTACCATGCAGCTTGCATGCAGCTCTTTCATGGCAGTTCATAGCTCACTGTGCTAGATTACATATGTAACTTATGAACTGCACAGTAACAAAAGAATCTCACTGACAAAAGTAGTAACCCAGTGAGATCTGCACACAAAATACTATTCTTTGATATGCATGGTACATATTCTTTGCAGCAGGTATATTAACCTTCTGTGCTACCTTAGATGATTCAAAACTCCCATCTCAGTCCTGCAGGTACATTAGTCACCAGACACTGGTGAACCGCACCTTAATACAAGTAAGGCCGCTTTTATTGTTGACTGAAAACTGCTGGATATTCAGGGAACTTTGCAGTGTCAGCCTCCGGTAACAAAACCGCCCTACCCCACCTTTTCAGCCTCCCAGGGAAACACGAGATGCCCGGTCCGGCCAGCCCTGCCTTGCTACAAACCTCTAATAGTACCCCTGATCTTCAAATAGATCCTCTCTCATGTGTATTTAATTTCTTTTATAGTGCTACTCATCCCAATTATGTAGGGCAGGGTGTCGGAGTGTGTTGCATCACACACTTATTATATGGAGACAATGAATCATATAAATGTGAAAGTCAATTTATAGGAAATGTTACTTAAGATAATAGGGGTTACAAGGTGTAATAATTCTTTCATCCATCATTCAGTCTTCCACCATTCATTTGTCCTTCCATCTGTGTTCCCGTCCACATCCATATTTAATCATTTATAAACCTATCCATCATGTATCCTTGCATCCATCACTTCAATCATACATTCATCCACCCTTTCAACCTATCCATCTGTACACTCATCCATCCACTCTTCCACCCATTCATCCATCCATTCAGTCATCCATCCAGCTACTTACCCTTTCACTCATCCAGCCATCCTTTCACTTACTAATTCATCCACCCAGGCATTCATCCTTCCACCCATTCACCCTTTCAGTCATCTATCCATCCATCCTTCCTTTCTTTCCTCATCCCCCTTTCACTTAGCCATCCATCCTTATATCCATCCACCCACCCATCTATCTTCTCATCCCACTCATGAATCCATCCATTGACCCTATCACTCATCCATCCGTTCACTTATCCATCCTCCCTTTCACTCCTTCACTCATCTATCCATCCTTTTGTCCTTCTACCCTCCCTTTCATTCACTCATCCAGCCTTACATCCACCCTTTCACTCATCCGTCCATCCATTCACCCATTTTACTTATCAATTCATCAATCCATCCATCATTTTACTCATCCATCCACACATTCACTCACCCATCCTCTACACTTTCACTAATCCATTCATCCTTTCACTCATCTATCCATCCTTTTACCTATTCATCTACCCTTCCACCCATACATCTATCTATTTACCTTTTCTCTCATCCGTCTTTCCACTCACTCATCCATCCATCCTTTCACGGTCCATCCATCCATTCTCCCTTTCATTCATCCATTCACCCTTTCTTTAATCGATCCAGCCATCCACCCATCCTTTCACATTGCTTATGAACTGAGCCTTTGTCTGCAGAGTTGCAGACAGAAGAGACCCATCAAGAACTCCACCCATGCTGTAGTTCCTAAAGCAAGGGGTGGGATGGGGGGAGGGTTCACTATGCCCCTGCACATAGGCAATCCGAAAAAGTGGAAGCAATAAGTCATGCATGATGCACAGTGCCAGGACATGAGGCAACTGTGACATGGTGTTGTTTCCATAGCTATAAGTGGGATGAAAAACTAGGGGGTCTCACCAAAGGGGGTGTTGGATGTAATTAAGGGCATGGCTTAAAACACCTAAGGAAAAACACGGGCTTAGCATAGTGTGCCGCCCGACTGGTATTTTGCTGCTTCTGTCATTGCATCGTGATATATAATACAACAAGTAACATTACACATACAGTAAGCCAGGGCTACTGGCTTTGTTAAGGGTTATTAGTTGCATAAAATAAAAAAGCATCATCCGCAGCTTCGTTGAATATAATACTGAAAATGCGACAGTGCTAAAATGATGAGACTGTGAAAGAACTATAACCTCTTCTTTTTAACATGTTGGATGGGTTTTTTCACCACCACCATCACCATGTTTCACCACCTTCTTTTCATGAACTAGTATCTCACGTAGCAGCATGGGCGTTTTTGTACATTTTGTCATCTGACAGAATGCCCTGCCCTATACCGAGGCTGGAGGAGGCCACCACATGCTTTAACAGCCCAGAACGGCCCATTGTCATTCTGTACGTGACAATCAGCCAGCACACAGAATGACAATGGGCAGAGTGGGGCTGATCTTGTGCTCTGAGGAGGAGTGAGAGGCGGCCCCATCAGGGAGTTGAAGCTTCTCTCAGGGGATGCCCAAAATTACAGTAAAAAGGAGTCCGTAAATGGGATCATCAGGGACAACGGCCCGTCCGTGAAATTCACGGTCGGCTGGTCATCCTAACTACAACCCCCTTAAACAAGAGGAATACTGCAGTTCCTAGTGAATACATATGACTGCAGTGCACAGCTTAGGGACACATTTAACACTAGAAACTGGTAACCCAAGCTATGCAGACCCATGGCATCATCTTTGATACGTACCTCATTGATACAGGCTACGGCCGGTTCGAGTCTCCCTTTCTTCCTGTACCTAATAAAAAATCTATTTAAATACATGATGATCATTAGTTCAGAAAATAAAACAGTGGTAAATGGGAAACAAAATAATAAATGTACAATGCCGCAAATGGACGAACTTCCACAGAGTGGACGCAAGAAGATAGGCGTGTTTGGTTCAACAAACAAAAAACAACCACACCACTCCATAAACAGAGTAAAAGCAAATGAAAAAAATAGTGTGACAAACCTTAACAAGTAGCCAGCAGTGAACTGATCTTTGTAACAGGGTCAGTCTCCAGGGCAGAACAAAACAGCCAAAAGGCGGGACTAATGTAAACCATTCACCAATGAACACAAAGCATTTTCAAAAGGCAGAGTAAGAAACGAATAATAAGCGATGGGTGTGCCTTAGCTCCATAGACGAGATACAGCATGTCAAGAGAAAGTGCATGCGCTGCCTAGGCTGGACCTAAAAATGCGCATGGGGCGAGAAAGGGAGAGAAGGCTGTTGGGCTGCAGCGCTGAAGAAAACATAGGCATAGCCGCCACTGTTAAAGTTGAATGAAAAAACTGGCTATTTTTGCTCAAATTTAACGTTTATTTGTGTTTGTTTCTATGATAGTTCTCATTCTGGCTCATGAGGCCTATTTAAAAATGGAGTCGCTGGCCTGCTTTGACAGCGAAAGACAAGACGCATGCGCATTAATGATGACAAGAATGAATGCGAGCCGCCTGTGCCTGTGCAGAAGAGAGTTCAAGGTCGTGGTGGCCTGGAAGTCTAGATGGCTGCCAAGTGATGAGAACAGTGGTTCTGAACGTGAGAACTATACCCGAAGTTGCAAATTGAAGAACTCGAATAGGCCGGACTGTAGAAAACAATGGGGGCATTAAAAACCCCTGACAGGAAGAAGAAGTATAACATTGACGATGAGGTTATGCTCATCCACCCCTAAATTGACCAATGAGGACTCGACTTTTCTCCGAAAGTTACTCTTTTAGGTAGATAGAGCTAGTGAAAAAGATATAAAAAGTGCTGATTTTACAATGGAAATAACGCTCTTTCGATTTCCTGCTAGACATGCTGTCGGACTGCTGATTACATTGGACACGTAAGAAACTTGGGAAAACTTTAACTTTTCCTTTTCAGCAAATGCACTTTAATGAGGGATTCTAGTTAGAGAGGTTAGGAAAATGGACTTTGAGAACTATCAGTCTTTGCTAAAACTTGCGTTCTGAACCTAAATTGCTAATGTTTACTTCTGATATTTTCTAAATAAATGCTAATTAACTGTTTGAATAAAATTTTCGTCTAAATGTCATTGAAGAGCTAAAATAAATAGAGAAGATTAGTTTGGACATGCTAAAACTGCTTGAATAAAATTAGATAAAATGGAAAATTAAGCTGGTCCTGAGTTTTCCTACACCTAATTTCTTACTAGCAGATCTGTCGACCCTATGATAAAACCATGGTAAATTTCTGAAAACTGCAGATGTAAATAGTATAACGCTAAGTTTAAACTAGACATCTCGCTAAATGATACAGCAGCTCTCCATTAGATTCACTGATCCCTAGGATAGAGAGAAAGTGTGCGTGAGAAGCTCTCAGTGATATGGGCCCCACTGATGAGTAGATGTATGTTCTGGTGTCTCAGGGATAAGTGAAATGGTTTCAGAGTTTATTTTTGGAGTAGCGCTGCATCACCACTACCAAATACTTAACTTTAAACCAATAACACTATTTTCCTCCATAAGATAACAATGAAGTGTGGAGTTTGAAAACCTAAAGAAATTCTTAAAAAAATTGCACTAACTAGCAAAAACGATTTTACTCGCCTGTTTACAGGAAATGTCCTACAGTAGTATCCAGGTATACTACTCTGAGTAAGAAAAGTAATCTAAAAAGTAACTTACCTGTAATTTTACTGAAAACCCCATTCAAGTCTATGTAGTGTATTTACTAAGTATTGCATTTCTCTGAAAGCATACTGTAAGTCAAAACAAAGTGCATATACAATTTCAATTCAAACGTTATACAAACTGCATTACTACTGTAAAGTATGTATTGCTTACCTGTGCCAGGCTTGCTTGGTTCTAGAAAATAAAATAACTTCAGACCAATTGTTTTTGTATGAAAATAATCTTTTAGTTTAGTTTTTGAGTGTGTGAATTCATTTGCTGAGTGGGTGTGTACAAAAAATAAATGCTTAACACTGTCCTCCTATACTACCTTACTGCTCAACCACACTACCACAAATAGAGAGTGAGGTGCTATCTAACTTTACCTCTGCCTACCTTTAGGGTTCCACTGGACTCTGTGCACACTATACCCCACTTTGGTATGGTATATACAGAGCCAGCTTTCTACAGCAAGAGTTACAGGCACAACCAGCACAAGAAAGACAAATAACTGATGTAACAAACAACATGATGCGTGAGGACTGCAGTGTATTATGGTAAGTTTCCTTTGACCTGGAATCTCAATACGAATGTACTCACTCGTGCTTGAGATTCCATGTTGCCTAGATTCGATATAGAGAACTCCAGACTGGCAGTTTGATCCTGGAGTTTGGTGGAGGAGGTGTATGCATCCTTTTTGGTTATGGAATAAACTTACTTTTTAAAGAACCATTTGTGTTTGTGTATTCACGATACTATGCGTTTTTGGCGATAACAGGGAAAGGACCCTGAGCCGTGCTACCCTGTTGAAAACATAACGAACTAAAGCTGTCTGAAAACAGAAACAGAATCTAAATGAAAACCCGTTGCATGGATTAAGGAAAGGGATTGGCAGCAGTGCGGGTTACAAGCAACACTGGAAGTGCTAAACAGAACAAGTAAGTGTTGGCAAATCCCTAGTGAAACACCGCTTTGCGCAAAAGGTCACCGTTGGAAGCATCTTTTGAAACCTGCATTGCCTTACGATGATCCCCTGGTGCGTCCACTCTTGCCACACGCGCCGAAGCGCAAGCAGCACAGCTTCCCGATGCTCACATACACAAATAGCGGGTCACTTCAGAATTCTTCAGCGCACTGTCCTCGAAGGAACCGTGTCACAATACATGACTTCAGCGTGACCCCAGGAACCAGAGGGTCATGTTAAATGTTGCGATTTTGGAATATATATATATATATATATATATATATATATATATATATATATATATATTTTAAATAGAAGAGACAAGAGAAGACTGACAAGAAGAAATGTAAATGTGAAGTGTTCAAACAAGGTATTGAAGCATACAAGGATTAAAAGGTACATATATAAGGATTCATACAGCCTAAATTTTGTTTTCTTTGTTACTATTTTTAATACTTCTTACAAGTTCGTATAAAGTAATTGTAGTCACGTCTACTGAGGCAGGGCCGGTCCTAGAACTTCTGGGGCCCCAGGCGAAAGGTAAGATGTGAGGCCCCTCTACTTTGCACGTAACATCATAAGAAGTTACATCACAGAAAGGGACATCGCAGGACTATTGATCTTATTTGGCATCGCTGAAGAGACCTAATGTGGATATAAGTAACAAGGACAAAAAGATAAATATACAAATTAAATAAGTTCATATATTTTAAAACTGATTAAATGTATTACATTTGTCACATTGGATGGAAAAAGTAGTTGCACGTCTGGGCGTACCCTGCCAACTTAGGGCAAATAAAGCAAACACAAGTTGGTAGGGTATGCCCAGACGTGGGTCCCTTGCTCACTTTGCCACTGGATTCAAGCTAGCCTGGCTGATGAGGGGTGTTACCCTGAAACCGGTCCCAGAATGCTTGTTTCCGGATCAGGGAAGACCTGGCAGGGCAGTTCGGGCTGGACTGTTCCCATGAGTCACAGGGTCAAGACTGATTTGCATATAGCTGGGTCTGAACGGGCAAAGTGAGCTAAAGAATTATGATGGTTTCAACCCAGATATGTGACTGGGGGTGAGTGTCTGAAAAGTTTCAGTGCTCTGTCCATCATACGAACCCTTTTTGCAACATTAGGATATTCAAAGACTGGGAAAAAAACACGGCGCTCTAATTTATACCTTGCAATTTGCATGCAGCTCTTAGATGACAGTTAATTGCTCATTGTTCAATGTTAGGATTTTAACTTATAAACGGCATGTAACAAAAAGATCTCAATGACAAAAGCGGAAACCCAATGACCTATTTACATTATGTGCACTTTGTGATCTGCATGCTGCATGTTCTTTGTAGCAGGCACATTAACCCTCTGCTACCTTTCCATGAGTCAAAACTTCCACTTGACAAAACTCCATCTCTCTCTCTAGGAAGAACATTAAGCACCAGAGTTGATTTTATTATTATTGCCAAAAAATGCTGGAGGCCAGGAAGGCTTTTAAAAACATAATATACTTGCAAACATGACGCCCTCACCCAAAGTCAGCGCTCAGTGCAATCTTACTGGTCGCACCTCCATAGAGCCTCCTTGCTCAAGGGTCCTGCAACCTCAGTGACAGTGTCACTGTTGCTGTAGGGTGTGCTGCTTCATAGGCCTGCCCAAAAAACTTGCAATGAGCTTCAATAAGGGTCGTGGTGGACAGGCCTTCAAGGTTAACCCACACGTGCCACGCTACCCCCGTCGCCAATTGGCGAGGGGGTAGTATTCCAAAGCATATGACACCTTACACGACATGTTTCGATAAAGCCAAACCAAAGATAGCATCTAACCGCGAGGAATATAATGCACTTAAGAGTATATGGTATGGCAATACCCTGGAACAGCTATAAGGACATGGTTCCGAAAGCTGCAGACAGGCTCAGCTCATGCTAGAGCACCATCTCACATAAAACCAAGCACTCTGCCTCCAGGATTGTTAAGGCCTGCCATAGGAGTGACTTATAGGTGTATATGTGTCCAGATATAGGTTTAGACATAGGTATAATATATCTAAGCAAGGGGTGATTACACGACCTTGCCCCAGCTGAGTGATCAGCCAGTTGTGTCAGTTTGGATGGCCAGCCAGGGGTGGCAAAAGATATGCTGCAGCCCCTGGTAGGCCTTGGATGCACCTATGCCCTAGGTACCTATAGTACACTGTACAGGGGCTCATAAGGTGACCCAATCCCAATTAGTTATGTTCCTAGGGTACATGGAGTCCATTTTACAGAGAGAGCAGATAGCCTGGGACCCTGATTAGCAGGATCCCAGGCCAACTAAGTCGAAAACCAGCTAAACACAAGGCAAAAAATCTGGGGTAACCATAATCAGGTATCCACCTTCCCACACATTTGTAGAGCGATTATGTGGGGCAGTGGGGCCTGGAGGAGCAGGTGGGCTTACCCTGTGAAATTTGAGCGCAACTGACAAAACAATTCAGTTATTTCAGTATTTACTCCAATGCGCCACTTAGTCTCATGATTTAATAAATTAAAATAATGGAGTTAGACTCGACTTCAATATTAGTCAAAACCACTGCAGCGATATGACCATCCATGTCGTTATGGCCTGACTAATCAGGGAGACACTATATGCATAGTAGGACGCAATAAGGATAGACAACCACACAGTGCATTACTGGTCGGGACCGGAAGCCACGAGCGACCCCGGCACGTTAATTTAAGCCCTCTGGCCACGCCTGGCCAGAGAGTGCTACAATGTTGTGCAGTGCTTCCGGCCTTCTGCCCGGGGGCAGAAACACTAGAGTGCTACATCCCATCCCAAATTAGTTCTTTTTCGAAAATACGACTACAAAGTCCTTTAACACACAAAGTTTGCAAGTCTCTGACTGGGCCGAGGATTTGGCCTCAGGTTGTATGGTCGTTGACGACTTCCGCGGTCGTGTTCAGCACTCACTGTCCCACTAGGTGGCAATAGCTGCTCGGGACTGGTTGCAGGCAGTCCACTAGGGGTGGCTGCTGACATGGTGCTGTCTTGCTCCGCTACAATCGGCATGTCCAGCTGGTGATGTGGGCCGGTTACTGGTGGTATTTGCTTGAACCATGACACTTTGCGCGTCACTGTCTCTCCATCCTTCTCGGCGGTGACGGTGGTGCCTTTTGTTGATTTGAAAATCCACGGCTCGGCTTCATAGGGGGTGCGGAATTTCCCTCCTGGGCGCCTTGTTCGTATCAGCACCGAGTCTCCTGGGACCAACAGCCGGGAGTGAGCCCTCCGTCGCCAGCTGGCTTTGTCATTGGTGTGGCGCCTCAGTTCTTGTGCTGCTTGTGGGTCATACGGTTCAGAAACCCAGGTGTCGGCCACGGGCAGCATGTCTCGCCGGGGGCCAGTTAGCATAAGTGCCCAGGGGGATCGTTGTGTGGTGCAGTGTGGGGTGCTTCTGTATTCCCTCAGAAAATGTTGGAGAGCCGCTTCCGGATCCTTCTCTTCCGCCGTTGCGATGCGTAACACTTTGTTGATGGTTCGCATGAAGCGCTCAACCTCTCCGTTGGCCTGCGGCCATTGTGGCGTGATCCGGTGGCGTCGTATCCTGAGTTCTCCAAGGAAGTCTTTGAACTCACTGCCCTGGAATGGAGGTCCGTTATCTGTTTTGATAACGTGTGGCAGACCGAATAGTTCGAACGCCTTGCTCAGAATCGGTTGTACGTTGGCAAAACTTGTTGATGGGGCTACTTCCACGATGGGATACTTGGTGTAGCTGTCAACCAACACAACTGTGACCCTGCCATCGGGAAAACTGCCAAAGTCAAGGTTAACCCACGACCACGGAGACGGTGCTGGATCTTCGGTGATGATCGGGGCTGGGTTTTCTGAACTGCTGGTGAGTTGGCAGGATCTGCAATTATGGACCAGTGTGTCTACGCTCTCCTCTAGATTGGGGAACCACACCTTTTCCCTAATTCTGGACTTCATCCTTTGCCTTGGTGGCCTTCGTGCGCAAGAATTGTTGCTTGTTCCTGCAGATCTTTTGGGATGACAACTCTTGACCCTCTCAAGATGACCCCACTGTCAGCGATGCTGAGTTCGTCATGGACTCTCCAGAATTGCCCTAACCGGGCCCTTTCATCCTCGCTCCACCCTTGGACATTGTTGAGAAAACCTTCCCATGACCCACTCGTTATAGCTTGAGCGACTCGTTGGAGTACTGGGTCAGCGTCAGTGTGTGTCTTGATCTTGTCGATTGCCATTGCTCTGGGAGATGACCACTGGGCGACCATGTTAACGAATTCTTCAGTTTTTGCTTCCTGGTCAACATCGGGTTCACTTGTCGGGGCAGGATGGCGGGATAAGAAATCGGCTGGATTCCTGGTTCCGGGGCGGTACACCAGGTCCATCTGATACTGTTGTACTTGAATGGCCCATCTCTCTATCCTCAGTGGTGGATGCGGGGCCGTGCCCTTGAACAGAGGAAGGAGTGGTTGGTGGTCAGTGACTACCCGGAACGGGTGTCCGCTCACGTACAGATGGAAATGGTTGCTGACCCATTTTACTGCCAGTGCCTCCCTCTCGATTTGTGACTATCTTGGCTCGGTGGCAGTGAGTGCTCTGCTCGCGAATGCCAGTGGGGCCCAGGTACCTGGTTCTGTTTCTTGGGTGAGTAGCACCCCATAGCCAACAGGGCTGGCGTCGACTAGTATCTCGGTGGATCTGGTAGTGTCAAAGTAGGCCATCGTGGTGCTGTCTAGCAGTGCTGCTTTAACTTGGTTGAATGCTTTGTCTTCGGTAGTTGACCATCTCCAGGGTGTTTCTTTTTTTGTGAGGTTCCGTAGTGGCTCGACAATGGTTGCTAGGTTTGGAATGAACCTTGTGCAGTATGTCGCCATTCCCAAAAAGCTCCTGACTTCGGATGCATTCGTTGGGGCTGGGGTGCCCTGAATGGCTTGTGATTTTCGGGGATCCCCTTTGACTCCATCGGAGCTGAAGACATTGCCAAAGAAGTCGATTTTTCTCTGGAAGAATTGACACTTCTCCTTGTGTAGGGTCACGCCATGTTCTGCCAAGCAATGCAGCGTGGCTCTGAGTTGCCGATGGTGTTCTTCAACTGTTCAAGAATGGATCAGTATATCGTCGCTGACGTTAGGGACCCCTTGTAGTCCTGCCAGGATTCCCTTCACTGCATTTTGGAAGATCTCGGCCGCCGATGATATACCAAAATAGAGCCTCTTGTATCGGCGGAGCCCCAGATGAGTTGAAAACGTTGTGATGTATCTACTCTCCTCCACCAGTCTTAACTGGTGATATTCGGCGTTGAGGTCGAGCTTGAAAAACCATTGCGAGCCGTTAAGATCGGCGAGGATCTCATCGACCGTTGGTGTAAGATGTCATTCTCGTTTGATAGCCCGGTTGGGCATCTGCATGTCTATGTAGATCCTAATCTTGCCTGGTTGCTTCGGCTTTTCGGCTATAACCATGGGCGACACCCACGGTGAGGGGCCTGACACCTTTTCGTTTAAGCCCTGCTGTTCTAACTTTAGTAATTCGTGCTCCACTAGCGGCCTCAGGTGAAACGGGATCCGCCGGTGTCGTAGTGCCACTGGCTGCACCGCTTTGTCAATGTGTAGTCTTATTGGGTCTTTCTTGATAGTGCCTAGCCCCTTGAATAATTGCGGAAAAAGCTCTAATATGTCTTCTGTCTGGAGTGTCTTCACTGCATTTGCGAACGCTATCAGTTGCAGGTCTTCTGCAGTGTGGCTCCCAACTAACAAATCTGCCTCCCTGTCGACGACATGAAACGTTGTTGTTACTTCTTTGTCTTCCGCTGTGACCTGGACGACCATCTTTCCTCGGAGAGGGAGGGGCTTCTGGCTTCCGTCTGTGAGAATGCGGATCTTGGACGGGGTAAGCTGCGGCCTCGGTTTCAGGCTCTAGTAATGCTGGAGACCCATCACATTGACTTTTGCTCCAGTATCGATCAGGCCGGTTACTGCAGATCCGTCTATTTCGGTGTTGCACTTTGGTTACAGCCTTCGCTTTTGCTTGGGATCGCTTGCGAATGAAACGAAGTAGCACTCTTCGTCTTCATCCGTTGAGGAGTCATCCAGCCGGTGGTACATTTGAAGTGATTTCTTGACTGGACGGGATGTTGTTGGTTCTTCTAACGACAGGTGTCTCACTGCTCATGCCAACGACTTCTTTCCGGATGCGTTCATGCCTCGAAATCCTCCTCTGCACACACTCGTGAAGTGATTCGGGATTCCGCACTTGGAACACGTCTTGCCTCTCACTGGGCACCCGTCTGGGTTGTGCTCTTCTCTTCCACAGTATCCGCACGGGGTACGTCGTGTAGCTTTGGCGGGCCACCTTCCTCGTCCGCCCCTAATTGGTGTTCGGATGGCGTCTACCCGCTCCGTCTTCACTTGGGCGTGCGTGTCTGCTTGCGGATTGAGCGCAGCTTCCATCGCCGTCGCTCGTATGTCAGATAGCTCATGTGACCGCGCGAGTAGCAGAATTTCATCTAGGGTTATGCGCGGTTGACGAAGTATGAGGGTCCTTAGTGGTTTGTTTTGGCAGCCTTGGATGAGCTGCGGTGTGACTTCTTTCGTTTGATCATCTTCGGTGCACGTGCTCACTAGCTCCCTGAGTCGTGCGTGGAAAGCGTCCATAGTTTCTCCCTCTCTTTGCCTGGACTGTCGAAATTTGAACCGTTCATAGTGAGGGTTAAGCTGGGAGGGTCAAAGTGAGCGTTCAACGCCCTAACAGCGGCATCAGAATCGTTCGACACGCCAGTGTTCGGGAGGTGCGCAAATAATTAGTAGATTTCATCTCCTCCGAAATGCAGGAGCAGCAACCTTTTAACCGCTCCATCGGTTTCGCGGGTCGCGATAAAGTAGTTGTTCAGACGCCCAATCCATACTGCCCATCTCAGTGACGCAGTTGACGGCTCAATGAGCTCACTGAACGGGGGTAGTTCTTGGATTTGAGAGTGCGCCGGTGGTGGAGGCGGTTGTGCTGGCTGCGCCGCCTGTTGTTGAGGCGCTGTGGCGGCTGGCTGATTCGACATCTCGTGTTAGGGTGTCAGCGAGATGGGGTCTGGCGTGTGATCACCTGACTTCGCCTCACTTGGCTGGTGGCGTTTGTTTCAGGGTTCGTATTGTTGCCCTTGCTAATGCTTGATGATAGGGAGTGTGTCTCCTCCTTCCTGCAGCTGATGCCTTAGATGATTTGCTTAGGGTTGCTCACGTGTTGCTATGTGGCTCTGCTGCTCCTGTGGCTGCCTGTCTTGGCCGTTGTTTTTTCCAATGCTTGTTGGCTCACTGGGTTGCCTATGGTATCCCTTTTGTGTCTCTTGCACGTTCCTGCAGGAGTTTAATGCCGTTTGCGGTCCGGTCTTAGTAGTGCCTCGCTGTGGGGTAGGCCGCTGGCGTAGGGCGCGGCCTCCACGCTTCTCGGGTGCATCCCCGGTGCCGATTCGTTCAATGCGCATGCGCGCGCTTCCCTTGTCGGTGCGGGCCTCTGCACGTCGATCGGGTGCCTCTGTGAGCTGCCGGTGAGTGTAGCGCTTGGGTTTGCAGCGTCGCTCACCTCTTTTCTTCTTGTCCCTTTCCGCTTCGATGTCGCTGCCGCTCGGGAGGGGTGCGTGTTCCTGCTCTTCCCTCACTGCCTCAGTGCGAGCGCGGCCAGCCCTTCTCCGCGGTGTGTCCTGAGTCCGCCGCACCTTCAGCAGCAGTTTTCACGGCGGTTGCGCTGTTCTTCCAGGGATCCCATCCTTGTCGCCAGTGTGGGGGCTGAGCTTGCCAGGGCATACACTGGGGACAGCAGGCCTGACCAATCAGGGAGACACTATATGCATAGTAGGACGCAATAAGGATAGACAACCACACAGTGCATTACTGGTCGGGACCGGAAGCCACGAGCGACCCCGGCCCATTTATTTAGAGTGCTACCATGTTGTGCAGTGCTTCCGGCCTTCTGCCCGGCGGCAGAAACACTAGACTGCTACAGTTATGTAGAAGACGGGGAACATTCAGGCCCTTTTCTACAGTCAAATCACGCCACTCCAAAATACAAAGACATGGAATAGCAGTTTCCGAGTTGAAGGTCTGTTTTCACTATATTATTCGTTTGACAGTAAAATTACAGGTTTCGGTACAGGTTGAAAGATTACATACATGTAACCCTCTCATGTCATGAAGCAGCGTTTCATCCTGATTGTAGGACATACCACTTGCAATCCTGCAATAGAAATGGATGCAAACTGTAAAGAATATGTTGATGAGAGCAGTGACAATGTGTAATGCGGTGAACATTACTTTTACATGCTTCAAAGAGCTTTCAAGGGAGAAGCTTTCAGGAAGAGGCTTGGCTAACGAGCTATCAGAATGGCTACAAAGAATGCAAAAGATATGCTGGAGATGATGAGTCTTCCGAGACTTCCAATGTTTTATGAAATTGCCTTGAGGCTGAGCTGTAAACACAGCAAGCTCCGTTAGGAAGGAGCCTTGGGCCTGGAATGATCTTACACTACAATATTGTTTTTTGCCTGAGGTATAAAAAGTTTATATCGGACAGTCTACCTAAGGAGTACAATCAGTACATATGGTAGCTGGAAACTGGCGAGGTAGCCAGTTGCTTGGCTACGAATGTACTTGTGCAAAAAACAAAGGACCTTAAACTTTATCCTTTAAATATCTAGAGCCAATTAAGACATCATTGCAGAAGAAATGTGATCGGTGAGTTCCAGGCCAAGAGTAGGGCAAGCTGCATCGTTTTACAAACACTGTAGTTCGGCCATATTGTTCACATAAAAGGTCCTCTATAGTTTATTACACTAATCATTGTAGAAATAATTAAACAAATCACTGGGTAAAGCACAGAGGGGGCACTGGCATCATAGACATGTTAGCATTAATAATAACATCCGGGAAATGGATATTTTGATAGGGTGCGGTTACACAGGGCCTGGAAAGGAGGCAGGTCCCTTTAATAGTTGTATCAGTGTTGAGTGCAGTAAGCTAGAGAAAGTTGTGGTGCATTTAGCTTTGGGTGCTTGTCAGTCGCTCCACAATCTGTTACTGAAGCTGATGTGTATTGGGTATCATCAGCCTACTTATGTCACACTAAAGATGCACGAGTGTAAGTGTGATACTACATATCATCATTAATAACATGGATGATGTTGTTAATTATGTAATGCCATTTGTAATGTAATTGATGGCATTATTTGTAACGTTATTTTGTATTTCAGGACAACTGCAGTGGGTGGCAGGGGCTTTTATGGTTCTGTACACTACTATAGCTGCCTTTTAGGCCTTTCAATATTTTTAGGTTCCCAATTCAGAGTCAAATTTGGGTCAGTCTTCAAGCTTTCTTTAAAAGTATAAGACTTCATTTTTGGGGCTTTGGTTCTCGGAAAGTATGTATATGCATCACATTTCAAAATGCATGATGCAATGGCTATGATCTTTTTTTTTTTATAAACATTTTTATTTGCATTTTATTATGGTACAACATTGCAATCATATCATCTTCGGTCTTTACTCCCATCCCCTCCACCCCCCCAGCGTCTCAGCATAAATTCCATCCAGTTCAAACCCCCCAAAATATGTCCGTTTAGATCCGTGGCAGTTTGCTTGCCTCATCCCCTGATTCTCCACGATTGATATCCTTGTTCCCTTGTATCGCTTTCCACCTTAAATCCCATCCTATAACCCCCATCCAGCCCGTGGTATCGTCTCCATTTGGCCCATACTCTGCTAAATTTCTTGGGGCATCATCTCGCCTTATATGTGACGCTTTCCGCTGCCATATAGACATCCAGCGCTCGTCTCCACTCCACCAGCTGTGCGGTGTTTCCGTTCCCCAGTACTTGGCTACATCCCTTTTTGCTATCACCAGGGCTAAGACTAAAAAGATCAGCAGGGGACGGGCAAGGTCCACATCATTAGTCATTCCTAGAAGGACCAGTTTAGGGTCAGATTGTAATGGGGCCTCAAGTACCTCCCCCAGCTCCCTCAGCACCTCCTGCTCTGTATCGTAGGGCATAACCAAATGATATGGTAGAAGTCCCCTTCAGCGCTGCCACATCTCAGACATCTTGTGTCACCAATCCTGCCCATCCTATGTAGTCTCACCCTATCATAGTACGTTCTGTGAAGCACATTATATTGTATGAGTCCTAGCCTGGACTTTATAGCTACTTCTCTAGGATGCATTAATACCGTGTCCCAGTCTACCGTATCCATTTCTCCCACTTCGTTCTCCCACTTCCTCCTAAGGTTGCCCAAGTCATCCGCCATGTTATTAATCAATGTTTTATACGTGAGGGAAACTGCCTTTTCTTGGATTTGTTCCTGCAGCAATCTGCCCTCCAGGGGAGCGTATTCTGGGAGTGTGTCCAGTTGGATTTTTTCTGCTCGCCACGTGTGTCGTAATTTTGCATATTTAAAAACCTGCTTATGATGTAGTCCAAATTCCGTCTTCAGTGAAGCGAAGGATTTCAGCTCCCCCTTAGCTATTATGTCACCTATGTTTGAGATTCCTATATCATCCCATCTCTGGAAGCCCTTTAATTTATTCAATTCTGTCAACCACGTACATTGCCAGATCGGTGTCTGGCGAATAGGCTTTTTCTTCCACCCGGTGCGCACCGTCGCTTTGTTCCACATCGCCAAGGTAAGCCCCGTGGCCGGAAGAAGTTTCGTTCTTCCCTTCCCCCCATATAGATAATAAGTACAGGGCCGGGCGGCCATGTGGTATCTTTCGAGGGCATATGTGGGGTGGTCCGCAGATGCATGTAGCCATTTAGTAATTGGGGCTAAGTGTTCCGCCCAGTAATAAGCTTCCAAATTCGGAAGAGATATCCCTCCGCTATACTGGTGGCGTTGGAGGGTGCTCAGCGCGACCCTTGGTTGTTTGCCCAGCCAAAGGAAGGTCCTGAGTTTCGCATTTATTCTCTCGAACACCTTTCGTGGTAGGGGGTAATACTCGTTTTGGAGTGCGTATAGAAATTTTGGTAGCGTTATCATTTTAAACATGGCTGCTCGCCCCAGTATAGTAAGAGGGAGCTGCCGCCATCTATTTGCGTCCTCTATAAAATTCTGCATTATGCGTTCTACATTCTTTTCGTATGACTGTTTTTTGTCGAGAGTCACATGGACTCCGAGGTACTGAAATCCTTCGGTTGTCGTCATCTACCTTCCGGGCAAATCCGTCCAGCTTCCGCGCCCACTGGGGTCGTAGAGGACCGACTTGTGCCAGTTTATCTGGTATCCCGCTTGCTCCCCATAGCGTTTCAGTTCCATAAAGAGCTCCGGGATCGTGGTTTCCGGCTTTCTGATGTATTGGAGGACATCATCAGTGTAATGCGAAATTTTCTCCTCAGCTGGGTCTGCCTCTCCCCTCCTAAAATCTCTGATGTCCTCGTTTTGGTGAATTCTACCCGCCAGCACCTCTATTGTGAGTGCAAAGAGGAGGGGGGACAGTGGACACCCCTGTCTTGTCCCTCTCCGGACCGGGAAGTCACGTGATATGGTTCCGTTTACCCTAACCTTGGCTCTGGGCTCCGTGTATAACAGGCGTATCCATGTCTGAAATTTAGGGCCAAAGCCGAACTTGTTCAGGACACCCTCAAGAAAAGGCCAATGTACTGCGTCGAACGCTTTTTCGGCGTCCAATGACAGGAACCAATGGGGCTCCTCTCTGTCGCTCATCTCTTGTAGTCAGTTATGAGTGCGTCTGAGGTTTAATCTGGTGGCCCTATCAGGGAGAAAGCCCGTCTGGTCTAGGTGGACTAGCTCCGATATCACCGACCGGAGACGGAGTGCTAGGATAGTCGCCAATAATAATGGCTATGATCTTTATGTAATATTTACTGTTGGTGTATCCAACATTTTCTGGGAAACTGCCTTTTTAAAACTGCCCTATCAAGATTTAAATGGGGGAAAATAGTTGTTTGGGACACCCTTTTTAATTGTTAGCCCCTTAAGTAATTTGCACAAACCTTCCAGGATTGTATGATGTGCCATTGGATGCGGTTGTGTGTAAAGCTCTTCCTGTTTAGGATTGTGACTAACTATCTTTGTAAAAAGAACTGCAGTGCTGTAATGAGTTAAAAGTCATTGACCATATTGGTTACAGCTTCTCAGAACATTGAGTCAGTGTCAAAGCTAATCCCCAAAGTCCTCTCTCCGGTGATTACTTTCATCTGTCTACCTCAGGGTACTTGGATATGTCTCTGTATATATCTACAACAGTGAGACTGTTCTCTGCTGTCAGCCTTTGGCGCATCTAACCATATTATCTAAGAATCTGTAGTAATCACTCCAAGCAGGTTGAGATGTTTTAGGAGTATTTATTGTAGCTCAATAGTACAGAAGTAATATAGCCCCACCAGGAGCAGCCAGCATGGTGTTCAGTCCTCATCCAACTGTGGTTTTCATACACCAACATTCCATGTTACATCATCGTTACAGGGTTCCACTGGTGGAGCGATGGATGACATAAACTACCATATAGCTATGATATAACATATCCTCTTTGCTTCCAAACAGAAAAGAGAAAAGTAAAAGCAGACATAGAAACTAGATGAACGTAATAGAGGGGAGAGTATAGGAAGAAACAGGGCAGAAATAGAGAGGAAGAAAACAACCAAAAAACTGCGGAAACAGATAAATACAATCCATATCCCATCCTCCTTTCTATAAATAAACAAAAGAAGAACAAGGAAAGAATAGAAGGAAAACCCACTGCTGACTACCAACTGCACACCCATTGGCCAGACAGATGTGCACCGAGGCAGGTCAGAGCATGATGAAACAAGCAGATGGAGAAGTAGAGAATTACATTATATAACTCATACTTCTCCATAATATAATAAACATTTGAGTAAAAAAAAATAGAAAAGTACTGGGCTACAGTGATGAGAATGAAAGAGGAAACAAAATTGTGAGGAAAACGCCCAGGCTAACGTGAACCAATGCACTATAGTTAATGGACAAGAACCAAACTATACATCCATGTGGGTAACAATATGAATGTGCAGAGGCGACTACAAGAGGGGTCTATACATAGTGCACTGTTATAATAAAAACACAACTCACACTACACACCTTACATAAGGTAAAAAAAAAAACATTGCACTAAGTAGTGAAGGTGTACGACCGTGAGATGTACCTCCGCTAGAGGTCCATTGATATGCACATGAAAGTGGGAAATGACCCAAAAACACACCTCGGGGAGAGATCAAGAAATTTGCATGTAAGTGCCGGACAACAGTCCGCGCAACACCTCGTGTAATTGAGGATTGGGAATGCGGGACAGCAGCCTCGCAACGTCTGAACCTTGAGGTAAAAGTGTGCACTGAAACAAAAGAGACATACCTCGTGGAGAGGTTAATGTTGTGCACAAGAGTAGCGGAAACACAACCCACGTGAAACACCCCGTGAAGAGGTAAAAACACTGTGCACTTTAATGAATGGGTAAAGGACCCATGAAACAAAATCCTAGACAACGTATGTAGGGTGACAAAACAAACAAAATGACCCTGGTGAGTGTCTGTTGTTGTGCACTGTAGTGACAGGGAGAATATGAGGACTGAAACCTAGATGAAAAAAAAAACGTGCACTGTAACAAACGGGAGAAAATCCCCTACCCTGTATGGAGGTACAGATATTATGCACAATGTGAGGTAACTGCAAAATCAGACTATAGACAAGAGTTGTGTACTCTAGCAATGCGACTGGAACCCTCACGACACTATGTAGGGATGGAGCACTGGTGAGCGAACTCTCACCCGAGGCAACGTACAGTCCCAAACGCAGCAGGTAAGCAGTTGTAGTGAGGAGAACGGTTTCTATAAGGGGCAGTGTTCAAATTGTGTGATTCGCCAAGTCCAGCATGCACATCACTGACTTAAGTCAACTACTCGGATTAGAGCTTGCTGACGAAAGTACGAGCATGAAGAGAGAGAACCGCCAGCTCCTTGAGGCTTAAAGGAAATGTGACAAACAGAATGTAAATGACAAAGTACCTTGATGAAGTATTCCATGGACTTGACCCGAAGACCAATTCTGCGGCAGCAGGGGCAACAGGTAGAAGAAAGAAAGGGAAACAGAACTGCACACGCTGTGTGTAAATTCAAATAACAGCAGCGGTTCAACTGCAGTGGCGTAAATAAATGAAATGCTAATGCGCACCAAATAAATGTAATAAGAAAACTTACAGTCACGGCTTGTCGACTTAAGATAGACATATGAGCTCACCGGGATGGCACATTCTCACAGTTGTAGGTGATGGTGAACCATAGTGGCACACAAAACGTGCCTTAACATGGACACTGGGAAAACTCAGTGTTGGCCTCTGGCATGGCGTGGTGTGGCGTGCAGAGACTCGAGTTGCGTAGAGACTGGAACTGCCACTTTTGCGTAGAGGGCGACCGGTGTAGAGGTCACTGTTGGGGCTGTGGTGTACCAGTTCATTGAACATACGCAGCTGTAGATTTAAGAGTTATTTCAACTTGAGAGTAGGTTCTCAGGAGTTCTTTGCTTCTCCTCGTTGCCATAAAAATATAGTAATCACGCCTTCCTGCACTGAAACAATCATCTACGCAATGAAGGCACCCTTGCAGCATGGTGCAAGGGTGCCTGCCTTGACACATGACAACAGATTGTGGACCAGCGCAGGGGAGAGCTCAGGAATATATCATATTGTAAATATGGCGCATCCCTGTCCTTTGAAAGTGATTCAGCACGGCGCAGCAAAATGGATTGTGGCAGCGCTAAATTAAGGCCCTATGAGACTAAATACTAGGAGTGTTTCCCATCTTATGTGGCTTCCATCCAATGCACGCCTGAGTTGCACATATCTATAGTTTGTTATTCATTTAACTGGAATTCCTCCTGTGGTTTTGCAAAGCTCTTGATATGGTTTCCTTTCACTAGGATGCCTATGCTTTCCCAGGCCTGGAAGCTGGTGAGCTACACTGGGTGTTTTCAACCAACTCCCTTGCCGTGATCATATTTCTTGTGTGACATTTTTGCTCCATTTTGTCCATCCCTGTGTCTCTCCAACACTGCCATACTACCTTAGTAGGTGATGGATGTGTGTTGGTGGCTGTATTACCATATGGGAACACCCACAACTGAGTATCCCCCCATATCTTAGCTATCTAGGCAAAAAGCTAGGTCAACTTGGTCGCCCCAAAAACACTTATTCACAATGATCAGCATAGAGGCCCAGAAATAATATTGGATGTCTGAAGTCCTCATTATATACTAATTGGGTGCTATTTGTCACCAGCAATATGTGGTTGCTGCCAGTCTCAAAGACATCTCACTACTGGCAATTTCCTTGATAATGCATGTGTGAGGTATAGAGGGGCATTGACAGTTCAATCATTTTATACAGTGCTACCCTACCTAAAAAAAAAAGTAAGGTGCAGTTTGCTCGATGGCTGGAGATTATTTGTAAGGTCTCATAAAGGGCCTGAATATTCAGCCACTAACACCTCTCTCCATTCAGTGTCAACTGTACCACTAAGTATTTGAAATTTTTAACTTGGGTCCGTAGTTTATTTTGTCAGCTTACCGCTGACTCGTTTTTGGGTATTGGAATTACGCTTGATTCGTTTGTTACTCATGAGGCCAGATGTTTGCCTATAGGACTCAACTATATTCATTAGTGTCTAGCTTGGGGTGACGTTCGGAAGATCAATACATCATCTGTATATAAGCATATGAAGTCTTTTGTAGTCTCTATCCAGTCAATGCCGCCACCTGTGCATCACACCCAATCCAGTTTGCTAGTGGTCCTATTACCAGTGCGAAGAGGAAGGAGGTGAGCACGCAACACTGCCCGGTACTTCCCCTTAAATGGAAGGGTTTCAGACAAGACCCTGTTTACTCTAACCGAGCACGTTTATATGCCAGTGTTACCTGTGAAAGGAAACTGGAACAAATATTCATGTTTTTTTAACCTGGTGGAGGAATTGCCAGCCAAACGAATCAAGGGCTTGTGCCTTTGCAGTTGTCAACTGGACCCTTCTAATGCAGTGCTGTGTGCTTCCTCCTAGGTGTATTAGGGATGTTAACAAACTTGACATTCTCATGGATAGAATTTTTGCAAACATCTTACTTCGTGATCTGGGAGATAGAATGGTAGGTGCGCTGTTCAAGTGGCCGTCAAGTTTTGTGTATTGCTGCAATGAAGGCTGTTTCCTGATTCGTGAAGAAGGCACCAATTTGTATCGACTCTAGAAACATATTCAGACAATAAGGAGCTAGCAGTGGTTTGCTAATGCTGATAAATTTCTTCTGGAAAGCTGTTCAGCATGTGATGTTGCTCAGATTGCAAGTTAGTTGTTGCGTGTTTAACCTCCTTTTCAGTCAATGATGACATCATCTTTCATGCTTCTTCAGTTTATTTCCTAACTGGAAGATGATTTATCAATGGCAGGCCTATCTGTTTGATCGGGGTGGGGCGTGCACTATACAGTGTACTACAGCACTATGCAAATACAGTGAGAATTCCTGCTAGGCTATCTTCGCTTCTATTTGGGGGTGCTTGATCACTGCTACCAGTCTCGAAGACATCTCACTACTGGCAAGCCTGTAAAGGGATTTGTGAAATGTATCCCCCATTTCGCTTATTGTCCTTTGTATTGCTAATGAAGCAAGTTTTGCTGTGTCTAGTGCTATTTGTTTAAGTGACATGTTTACCACCTTTTACTGCCTCAGTAGGGTAGGGTCAGATGAAGCCAGAAAATGGTTGATACAGTTGCAAGATTCAAGATACCAATGTGGTGATTTTCTATTTTGTCTGTTTATATCTTAAATGGAGATATGATTTTTCCTCTAACGTCTGCCTTAAAGTCCTCCCATAGTGTAACATAACGTTGGGAGCGAGCCTATGTTCACTTGGAAAAATAATTTTATCTCAGTGCAGATTTTTTTTTAATCTGCATGGTCTAACCACCATGCATTTAACATCCATGCCCCTCTTGCCATACTTTTTAGTAACCCAAGGGATATCTCCACTGAGGAGTGATGTGTGAGACCTCGGGGTGCACACGTGTTCCCTGTTTCCAAGGCAGGTGTTTGACTGGCATAGAGATGTAATCCACTCTGAAAAACGAATAGTGCTGTCCAGAATAATAAAAAAACACTTTTTCTAGTGCATTTCATATTTCCCAGGTATAGAACAGTGCCGTGTCCACCAAATTTGAGCCTTTATTTGATCCAGACGTCTCTGAAGTGAATATTTCCCTTGACCTGTATAAAGTTTCCTCCAATAGTTGTTGGGGTCTGTGGGATTTCTGCGACCAAATTTATGAGGTCATCTAGAACCTTCTTCATTAATGTTGTGGGGGATATATACTCAGGAAAGACAACAGTGTCTATCCTCTACTTTGCCCGTTCGTGTAAGATAGCCGCCAAATCGATCTGTCCAAGTTCGATCAAAAGGCAAGAGGAAGGTTGTTTTTATTGCTATTCCTCTCACACCTCTCTTAAATCCTGGCTAGACTACTCTATAATATCAATTTCGACTCTGGAAGGAGCATCTCATGTATGTGAGGTAGGTTTCTTGAAGTAGGAAACAGTCTGCTGCATGTCGTTTGGCAAAATGTAGCACCATCCCTTTTTAAACTGTGTTGTTTAAGCAATTAACATGCACATGTGGGATTAGGTATATCAGCCACGTTTGCCTTTAGCTGCTAAGTGTAGATGCAGACGGTCACATAGGAACAGATTTTTTTAAAAATAATAATTACTTTGTCAACGACCCCAAGTGCCTCCCACCCTTTACTTCCTCGCTTAAGGCATCTTTAATCCTAAATAATGGGAAAAAACATTGTTTAAACATCAGGAGCATCACAAAGTATTGTTCTTTGGATTAGATGTTTCAGCAGCCATTGTGTTCAGGTCCTATATGATGATCTTCTCTCCTTCTCAATGTCTGCTTATTTTTTCATCAACTCTCCTCTGATTTAGCTTGATTTGTCAAAGTCTGGCTGAACAAGGATGTGGTTGGATTCCTCTCCTCTCCTTGGTTTTGGTTGAGGGTTTCGGGTGATCTGTCTCAGAGTACATTCTGGTGTTCTTCTGAATTATCTGGCCTGGTCCTCTGTATTTCAGCCCCCCGACCTGTCCCTTGCAAGGATACGTCCTCCAAGCAACTCCCATCATTTCAAAGAATAGTTAAGTGGATGACCGTGTTTGTGGGGTCCTTCTCCACCACCTAGTCCTATGCCTCCATCAGTGTATTAAAGAAGATATTTATTTTGATCTGAAGAGAATTATTAGCTTGGCAGGAATTTTTTGTTTCACCACTCAAAGAATCAGCATTTTTGCTGGATTAACCTGGTGTAGCTTGGAAATATTAGTACTTGGGAAACTTTATATTAGAGGTGTGCACCATTGTGGGTTGCTCTCACTACCTCAGCTAATAGCTCTATAATTGAGAACTCTAGCAATCATAGGTCTTGGTGCATCCCCAGGAGATGGATGTTGCATAAGTACCCTGTTGCGATCTCCATTACAAAGTGCAATGAGAGTTCGTCATGCAGGATTACAGTTCATCGCCATCCCTCCAGGAATTTATCCGGCCCAGATCTTCTACTCTGTCAAGGAACCAAGTCAGAAGACGGTCGTTCCTGCAGACTCTCCCTTCTGCATCCTCTTCTCTAGTCAATAGATTCTGCAGATAGCTGTTTGAATAATCTAGCCAGAAAATCCTGCCTTTAACTACAGTATTGTAGAGGTGCTAACTCGGGCCCAATCAATGCCCAACTCTCCAATTTTACTCTCCAGTGCCTGTTTAGAGGACTGGATAGCCTGTAGCATTGTTTCTGGTGGTGACATCGGCGTAATCTGACCACGGTCATCATGTGCCAATCTGTCTGTGCAGAGGTTCCTGCCCTAGTCGTAGGGAATTTATCCATTGTTCCTGGTTTGTGCGTAGAAAGTCTGGTCTTTCGCCATCTTGATAGCTGAAGAGTAGTGATAGGTGTGCAGGGGCAGGAGGAATAACGGAAAGACACACCTTCAGAGCAAGACTAGCAGCACAATTCAGGTCTCACCATCTGTGTCTTTTAGGTTTTTTGGAACAGGACACAGCCACTCTTTGACTCTCCTTCTTATTTCTTTCTGGATCTATTTGAGGATAGTGTCTCTTAAATAAGTCAGGGGAGATGGGCTCTCTTTTCTTTAAATAGTGGGATAGGTCCTGGCACATGCAAGCTCCCCAGCCAGCCTCTTTGATCCACTACTTTCTGCCTCCCCTTTGTGAGATCTACTCAGCCCTCAATTCTAGTGTGCTATTGCTGCAGAGACAATCAGCATTTTGGATCCTCTGGACTTGATTACATTACCTAAGACTCCTTTTATATACTTCATATGCTAGGTTGCGGGCAGAGTAGGACTATTTACTTCTCAGGTCTCTGGAACTATCCCATCGAGGGATGCCCAGCTCTATTATTTACACAGTGTGTCCTCTGTATAACCCTCTCAATTCCTCACTGTCGTCTGAGGTGTGCTCTGTCCCCCGCTGCTGCGGTTTGATTTTCTTTCCTCCACCCCACCTCTCAGAGTTCTGGCCAAGGGAGATGGGGTCCAAAGGAGACCCCAGAGAGGCCCAGTCAGTCGTTCCCCAGTAACTGTACCTATGACCGCTCCAGTGAACCCACCACTCTTTTTCTTTAGGATCCTGCCCGAGAGCAGCATTTGACTCACCAGTCTGTGGGCTCACCGTCGCTCTGTTCCACTAAGGCCTGCAGCTCTAACTTGTTCCTCTCCGCAGATGGCTGCCTTAGTCCAATTAACTTTTTACCCAGGCTTACCTTTTGTCACTGTGGGACCACATCAAGGACAGAACCAGGGAGCCCGGCCAATAGGCCAACTAGGTTCTCAGGCAGTCCTGGCGCCACCTCTTTTTCTCATTTAAGCCCAGTTGCTGCACCTCTCGCTTGTACTCTGGATACTAGAGTGCCTCAAGCCTTTGTTCTTTCTGCTGTGCACTGTTTCGTGGTCGTTTAGGTGGCATCATCTTCTTTTTGCTCGGACTGGCCCACCACACTGCCCACCACGCAGGGCCCTCGGATTGGTCAGGACACGAGCAGCCAGCTCCCTCACAAATGGATGCTCTGAGATGCTTTCTCATTAACCCTGAGTTTTTCCCAATGGTGAGGAATAAGAGACGTGACTACTGATTGAATGGACTGTAAGGCAGTGGTTCTTAACCTGTGGTCCGGGGACCCCTGGGGGTCCATGACATCTACTTAGGGGATCCACAACTGCTTAGGAAATAAAATACTATTAACAGATTGGTAACATTTATTATATAAATAACGAAGCAAAATGTACAACTGAAAATGTTAAAACGTGCTGTAAATGTGAAGGAATTTCAAATCGGAGGATAAAAATTAAGTTGGTACACTTGGTTTGATTCATGGGAGCAGTGCAAGTGCATCAAACAGCATATAGTGTTGACAATCTGTGGCCTCAATTGAATTTACAGAAGCTCTAACTTTACCATTAATTTATTTTTTATGTTTGCTGGGCATTTGTTTGATAAATGCTTGTTTCTGTAATTTTGTGTATTGTGCATAGGCCGGATCCCCGGATTTCAATAACTCAGTAGGGGTCCCCGGATTCAAATAATAATTCGGGAGTGGGGCAGGATTATAGTAATGAGTAAATGGGGTTCCACAAATGTCAAAAGGTTAAGAGCAACTGGTCGAAGGGATCGCAGAGCCTCACTGAGGTAAGTTTGCCATCTGGGCCTCCCAGACAATGCCGCTATCGCGCCCCACTGGATGTCACTGGACCTACCTTCCTCCAAAGAACACTGAGGCTCTATTAGCCCAAATGCAGCTAGGGAGAAATAACTCTTGCTGCAACAGATCTGGTCATGGAGGCTCAACTTTCTCCTTTCAGACTATGAAGCCGATATTAGAAAAATTTATGTCCATCTTGCCTTCCACGGCAGGTCCCAAACCAATAATTCACCATCATTACATTCAACTCATTATGGAAACTATCTGCTGTGCCCAATCTTGGAATATAGCAAAGTGGGATCCCAGCTACCTTGACCCTTACTCCTTGTGCCATGGTCAGAGTATCTCTCATATATATATATATATATATATATATATATATATATATATATATATATATATATACACACATATATATACATATATACACATACACATACATATATACACACACACACACACAAATATACAAGAACCTACATGGGAAGACTCAACATTTGACATTTTCAATACTTTCCTGAATGTTGCACTTCAAGACCATTTCGACACCACTGGAGCAAACCCTTGACTGTCAGACACATTACCTATACACACATCGGTCACACAAATCAACACTGTTCCCATCCTTGTCTTGTGAGAGTACAGTTAACAGAAGCTCTAGACTACTCTAAACTGAGTTGTGAACTGCATATATGACAATTATATTCATGACGTTTTTGGTAGATTTGTGAAACAGAATAGAGTTGGAGGGACTTCACAACATGTTTTGCCCATCGACTAATGGCATGAATAACAACCAAAGAGTGGCTTTTGAATCCTCTGTAGCAAATAGTTAAATATTTCAAAATTAAAGGTACATTTACCACTGTGCACATTAAGTACATGAATTGAGAATTCTTTCCAGGAATCAACAGTTGCTTCAAACGAAAATTCCAGCAAGATTTGTAAACCTTCTATTTAACAGTTTAATTCCCAATGTAGGTAGGGAACACAAACTAGTTAGCTGCCGTTAAGGGTCCAAGTACATAGTGCAGAGGATTGTATGTAGCTTAAATCCCTGGTTCCAATCGTGGTGAGCCTACTCATACTACAGAAGTTGATTAGTTGGCTAATACAGTTCTTGATAAAGTTTCAGGAGTGGTGTGGGGTACCAGTACAGCCGAGCAGCCTGGAGGGGCTCAGTCACGTGATTTGTAAATATAACAAAAATAGCATCTTTATCTTAAATAGCAGCAGACGGTGTGCACCCTGAATGGTGACCCCACAGAATATCTATAGAGAAACAATATTGTGGACAAAATATGGAAAAAACTATATTGACAAGTAAGTAAGGCTAGATTTCCTACACTTAACTCCACGTATACGTACCTACCCGGTAATTATATCTTCAAAGTAGGTAGTTGTGACCTTAGGAATAGTTAATCTATACTGGTCTCTATGCCTCTACCTTTCCATATTTTGTCCCTTGATATTCTTGTACCACAATAGTCCAGGGGTCGACAGTCAGGAGTGCAATTCAGCAGCAGGCTTTAGGGCAATCTAAAATAGAGCATCTTCTGTGAAAGTCTCAGCAAACCAGAATCTGCTGGACACTAACTTGCAATGGCAACTAGGCAGCAGTAGCTGTGCACGCATTGGTATACCTTGGAAGAGGATGTATGACGTTACAACGCAAGCCTTTACGGAGCAAGTTTTACCGACTTGCGTTGGGGGGCGCTGGATAGTGAATAGTTTAATTTACTATTCCAACTCCAGTCCCCGTGGATAGTAGGGAAGGTGTTGGAAACTATTCCCTATCCTAGAGCGCCCCCCAGCGCAAGACGTTGTAAAAGTTGAGTTGTAATGGTTGCGTCGTAAAGGCACTTCGTTGTAAAAGTTACGTTGTAAAGGATGTTCCCCCTTGGAAGACATCGTCCCTCTGACACTAGCACTAATAACCATTGGTTGCAATCGTCCGGGCTGGACTGCTGAGTTTATGGACAGTGCAGGAAGCAGAGAAGACATTTTGCGACAGCTGACACATCCTCGGATTGACTGGAGGTTGTTGTTGTCTGATAAGGCTTCTGAAATCAAAGGCCATTGTTTTCTTGTCAGAGTCCACTTCATCGTAGGAAGGTTCCTGGAACTTCTTGGGGTGGAACCACTTGTAGTACATACACCTTAGCAACAGTCCAGCTGTAAACGACAGCACGGTACTCACACAGAGAGGCAGTGCATAACAGTCTGTAGTTAGGGGATCTCTGTAGTACCACCAAGTTACGAGCAGGAGTAAACTGTCTGTTGTTATGAATACATGGTATATTAAACTGCGGAATACAGTTCGGCCCTCTGCCACATTGAACCAGGAGAAGTACAGTATCAAAGCTACTGTTCCCCTGTAGAAAGGTTCCAGGCCTGGTAGTTTCATGAAGTCAGTCTGTTGCAACCAGACCCAGATTTGCAATGCGCACCAGAGGATCAGAAAATGCACACAGATGTAGTACTGGAACAGCACTGTGAATACTGCGATGCACAGAATCCGTGGACAGATGAGAAAAAAGTTCCACACAAAATAGAGAATGACGGCAACGCAGCTGAGTCTGTGCTTATTTTTGAGAAAAAAACGAAGTGACTGGTGGTAATCCTGAACAGCCCAAGAAATGGAGAAAAATGAGACGCAAATGCTGAAATCTAAAAAAGAAAGAAAGAATGAAGATTAAGAGCATGCATGAAAAACGAAAATTCGAAGAATGTGCCTGAAGACTTCATATGAATGCCAGTGCAATTTAAATTCACTCAAATGGTCACTACTGTGACAGAAAACATTCCGCATTAGCCGCTAGCAAAATTTGTCACAAAGAAGAAACTTTGAGGGGTGACTACATCAACCACTTCCATGCAACCGCCACAGGATCTCTCACAAAGGGGACACTCTGAAGTCAAACCAAATGTACCCTTCCAAATGTATGCAACAGATTCCCTCCCACAGAGGCATCTCTGAAGGGTGAAATCATGGGTCATTTCCCAGCATCCACAAAAGTAAATCTTGCAGAGAAGCTAGTAACGCACTTTAGTTATCATAGAAAGCAGGTCTTGCAGAACAAAGCCTAGACATAGTTTGGAGCGACCCAGGATGTCAATAAAAGGGACGACTTATAGGATAAGGCGGCCTGAAAGTATGGGGGTTTACTACACAATGTTCAAGTCTGAGCACTGCTGATGAGGACTGGGTTAAACATTCTGCAACTATTCATGGGTCTAAGGGAGAGTTGGGGATTAGGACAAGTTGCAAATACAGTGTTGAGTTTGTAGTCATGCAAAAGGAGCTTCAACATACATGAAATATCACTTCTTTATTCAAGAATCTTGGTCCTGATTGAAAGCAGGCGGCAGGTTTAGAAGAGATGCCAGAGTTCTAACAGCCTTTGCTTGCGAGAATTTAAATCCTGTTTTTCAGACCTGGAAGTACTCAGCCATTTCCAATCTTTCAAAATAGATCCATGCCAAATTCGTTCATGGGCTAGTTACATTAGAAGGCAGGATTACATGTCTTCAAGTACAGTCAGAAGAAGGGGTTACATACCGACACATTCTGTTTGGGCTCACTCAAGAGCTTCGGTCGTCATCAATCACCTTCAATCAATCAATCAATTAGGGGTATATAAGCGCGCTACTCACCTGAGAGGGACCCAAGGCACTGGGGTGGGGGGGGGGGGGGGGGGATGGGGGAGGGCGCAGCTCTGGCAGAGAATTAAGCTGATCTCTTGGCTTTCATGGACCTAGCCTCTGTCTTTGACAATGTACATGGAGCCACGTTTTGGTAAGGAAGCAGCGATAGTAAGAAGCTGGAAAGTCTAATGATACTATTTAAGTGGTGGTGATGCAGTACAGAACTTTAAACAGGGTTAGTGAGTCTATCGAGAAGGTGTGTTATAATGAGAATGAGGTTAGGATGGGGAAAAGGAACTATTAACTAGGAGAGTAACTGGGAACATTTGTCGATATGATTCAGGTGGAGGAACTGGCCCAAGGGTCACCTCGGCCCCAGCAGCCCAAACAGAGGAGACACCACACCAGAGTCCCTTCACCTCTCCTCTTCCTGAATGCACTGGAAGGAGAGGTCAAGAAAGGTCAGAGTGAAAGGAGCAGAGAAAGGATGGAAAAGGCACACTCACACAACCCGCCAGGAGATAGGGGTGAAGGAAAGAGCAGGAGAAAATCCAGGTCATACTCTAGAAAAAAATATCACTGATTGATAGGCAGGATGAGATCATTTAAAAAAAATAAAAAATAAACGCTGGGGAGATATTCTGTACACAAACGTTATTGGATTTTATAAAAAAATACCAACAGGGGTTGGTATAGAATCGGTCACAACGCCCCATGGCGTCTGTGTCACCTGTAACCATATGACACCTTGTAGATGCATAGCCAGAAATGCATTAGCCTTGAGTTTGGGGTGGCATAGGAAAAAAGAGCTTTGATTACAGGCAGATGTAGGGAGACAGTCAGGGCTGGCAGTTGTAAAGGCGTGGACTCCGGAAGACACAACTAGGGAAAACTACCCAACCACTAGGGACCGGGAGGGCGGTAACCAGGGAGGGGGAGGGGCAGAGAGAGGGAAGGGGAGGGGCAGAGAGAGGGAAGGAGGGGGAAGAGATCCAGTAGAACATGGGGAGGGAAGCTCCTGCTTTTGTTTGTGCAAAGTGAATCTACGCTGTGGAGATACACAAATTGGTAACAAATTAATTGTAATAACAAAATATGTAGGGTAACATGTGGAAAGATATTTATTCAATATTTCCAACATGTAAGAATGCTTTCCAGGTGCTCATATGAGTGACAAAGGTGCATATAGGGACATGAGTGAATACAGTGAACAGTCACATTGAAACAAGGAGTTATCCGCATAAATATATACAGTGAGGAGGGGGATTTTCCTAGAGAGGGTCGACGACGTTTCGATCTTTATTTATTTAAGATCATCATCAGGACTGGAATGAGCTTCCTGAAATATGTTTTTTTAAGACCCTGTTAATGAAAGAGCGTGTTGCTGGCGTTGGGGAAACCTTCTTGGTGGTTTGGCGAATCGATAGGAGTATGCCGGCAGGCGTAGATTAAGGTAAAGGAAAATGGCGTCATGAAGAAAACAATTCCCTGCCTGGGATAGTCAGCCCAGACGCGAACACAGCGGTGACTCAAGCAGCCCTGTAAAAAAACGCGGACCGCGGAGATTAACTCCCGTTCGGGACCGTCGGAACCTTCCCCACTGTATATATATGCACCTTTGTCAGTCATATGAGCACCTGGAAAGCATTCTTACATGTTGGAAATATGGAATAAATATCTTTCCACATGTTACCCAACATATTTTGCTCCTACAATTAATTTGTTACCAATTTATTGTCTGTTATTCTTTTGGACCTTTTTAGGCCACCCTTGAACCTCTGTTCTCTTTAACATATTCTATAACCCCAGGTTCTATTGTATGGGGTACCCTTGTTTTTTGAAGCTACACTAAGTGGAGATACACAGCACAGCAAAAGATTTCATTAGCTATGGCCTTCAGAACATGCTAACCAGTTTTTAGGTCTCGCCTGGCGTTAGCAGCGCACATGCGCTGCTCTCGCCATGCGAGGGCCTTTTGGAATCAATACAGATTCCAAGCGTGAACGAGGTGGGACAGAAGATGTGCACGCGGGGGACTGGATGCTTTACTGGTAGCGTGACACTCTGGGGACTTTTTTTTGGGCTTGGCTGCACGGCTCCTGACGGTGGACTCGGCATAAAACTTCAGTTTTTATGCATGAGGACTCAGCTTCAAAGGTAAGCTTTTGATTATATCTTGTTTATTTTAGCACACCTTAACCGTCGCTATGGTTAATACGTGATGACACTTTAGGAGCACAGCTTTGGGCATGGCAACCTTTGTAAACCTCTCAACCGTCCTTTCTAGTCCCAGACCGTGGCTGACCCGGAAGCACATGGACCATGTTTCTGGATGTGTTCGAACAGGAAAATATGGCGGCTCCCAAGACCAACCCAAAGGGTGCACAGGTGTGTATGGAGCCGAAAAGAATACTTTAGTCATAAGTTGGGGCTGTGCAGCGAAAGTGTTTGCTGTAGCTGTTGCTGATCTTACCGAGCAGCGCTGAGATCTCATGCTACTTCAACTCCGTCCCTTAGGGAATCTTCCAGCGATTCCCCACGCTTCATTTTTGTACTCTATTACTTTCTTTCTTAGCATGGATTCCGCCTAAAGTTGTTTTCACTTTTCTGGTGTTTTGACTGAGTGAAATATATGTCGTGCTCCCATACACATAAGCATATTGATACAGTACTGGAAAGGTGGGGGGCATTAGTCCTAACCACAGTAAGGTGTATTTTGTCAAAATATTCTTGTTAGAATCATTCTTGTTTTATTAGGGGGGTTATAGTGTAGGACTGAGGCAGTCCAGACTCAGCTGAGAGGAGGAATGCAAGTTTTAAGAGCCCCCGGCATTTGAAGTGCTTTTCCATACAAGAAAGCAGCAGTGACAGGGCAGGGTAGAGCTACCTTCCTGAGAGGCGCGAATTTCCAGCCCACAAGTTATCCGTGCGGGCTCTGGGGGCGTTGTCTCCTCCCTATTTTACCCCGGGCTCTCCCGCTTTAGCCGTGCGGCTGCTGGCAATGGGCTGTGGGTGTTCCTTCCTCCCTCCCTCCTAACGGCGCGGGAGGAGTGCGCAGGATTCCGGGATTGTTTAAGCTCACCCTGGCATTCCTTTCTGCCGTGAGATCACGTAGGAGCATCCCCTAGCGCCCTACCTCCCGGACGCGCATACCGGCAGCATGTCTGGCATGATCCGTATCGTTATGGAGGGCCCGGGACCCTGGGGCTTCAGGCTCATCGGTGAGAAGGACTTTGGACAGCCTCTCATCATCTGCAGGGTAAGTGCTCAGAACACCGGTATTCCAGGGCCCGCGTGCTCTGATGCCAGCGTCCATCTTATCTCTGCTTTGCAGGCAGGCCCTCTTTTTATTTCCGACTTCAGAAAACATAGCCAGAGTTCGCTTCCCACGGCAAGGCTTCTGCCGTCGGGTGCTTCAAAATATTGAAACTACCCACCTAAAGTGTGCGAGCGAGTGGGATGCCAAGACGAGCAAGAATATCACCTCCTGCCACCTCTCTAGGACCTCGTTGCTGAGGTCCAACTGTTGCGTCCTGCTCCTTAGGCGCCCTGGCTGGAAATGCTGCTTGGGAGTGGTCAGTCGCCACATCTATCTGCCCTGCTCTAGTGAGCCGGGGTTTACTGGAAACAGGAGGCTTTCCCACACCTTTGACTCCCAAACGCGTTCTCGAAAGTTCCCGCTGAACAGGAGTGTAGACCCCATGACTCCAGGAGGGCAGCCTGCTCTTTAACTTGAAAGCTAAAATCCTCTTGTGATTGACTGGTTGGTGTCCGATTCATGGTGTGTAGGGTGCTTTTGTTTAGTCATGTTAGTTATCTTACAGAGAAAGCTAAAGTCCTTTATATAAACCGCGTACCGTAGGATCTGTATAGACCTATGCACACCCTGTGTTTCCCTTATAAAGGCAATACTTCAGTCAGAGGTTTGAGGTTTTGGATGATTGGCACATATTTTTTTTCCTTCTATGGGAAAGAAGACCAACAATCAAGTGGTGAGTTTAATACTTATCAGTATTATCTATCATAGAGAAGCAATACTGCTGAGTTTGTTCTTTGTTTAAACCTTTCGATGGTGAGAACATTCAGACACCCAGAGAGAGAGTGTCTGCAAATGGAAAAACCGCGATTCCTTCTTTGGCAGCTGTTTTTTCCTTTCAAAGAAGCTTTATTTGATTATGTAGGTTTATTCAAAGCAATATAACAGTGGACATTATCACATTAAACTGAAGCACATGTAAGCATTTATATAGTATGCTTTAGAAGTAGGTAATGTTTACCTTGGAATTTCATTAGAATATTGAAAGATGTTGGATTCTAAATGATGCGCCTCAACCGCCGTAATATTTTTGCACATGTACAATTTGAGACATAGTAATACATGTTAATCATTATAACCATTTTGAAAACTGGGATGGTAACTGGGGGGGGGTGGAAGGGACAACTACTGACCAGATGAGGGAGAATCAAGAGCATTGAAAGGGTAATGGGACAAACTAATGGCTTGATTTGAGATGATTTGACTGATAACTAGTGAGGATCAGTGTTTCAAGAGTATCGGTGGGAACACTATGAAATCAAGGTGGGAGAATTTCGACAACAATCCTTTTCAGATGGTCAAGGAGGGAGTCCTAAGTTGCTGACAAAGGGTGTTTATGAAGATTTTCTCCTCAATACAGAACTCCCCACATTTGGCCCATTTTGAGAGACTTTGTAACCAAGATGTGGTGAAAGCGGTAAACTCAAACTTCCATTGTAGAGTTATTGCTCGTTTTGCTAGAAAGAGCACAAAATTGGCTAAACTGGACCCAGACCGGTCTTTCTTGGACCTCATGTACATGCCTAGTGCTATGGAAGGTCACTCTAAGGGGGAAGGTTTGCATATGATGGATGTAAGCAGGTTTTGTTATGTCAATCTAGAAGAGGTTGTGGATGGGGCAGCTCAATACCATACTCATGAGGCCAGCATTTTTTGTTGAACGTCTGGGATACATAGATGCCGCCTGCGGAAAGTATTTATTCATATCGAGCGCAGTTAGGTAGGCTGAGTGGAGTACAAAGTAGTGGGTTAATTTAAATTTGGAATTTCTAGATATAAGCTGGGAGACCTCTAGAGTGAGAGACCATTCCTTATCATGTAGAACTCTACCTGCCTCATCCTTCCACCTCGTTCTAAATGAACCTAGCATAGAGATGCCAAGGGGAGAAAAGTTCTATAGAACCATGAGATGTACCATGAGTTCTAGACCCATAGAAAATAACACTTGGATGAATGAGTGAGGTTCACGGATGGAATCTGAGATGTGCCAAAGCTGCTGCAGGGCGCGATGGAGAGTATAGCAGAGTAAGAATAGGCCCAG
Source organism: Lissotriton helveticus (assembly GCF_964261635.1). NCBI lineage: Eukaryota > Metazoa > Chordata > Amphibia > Caudata > Salamandridae > Lissotriton > Lissotriton helveticus. The sequence goes on along the minus strand of NC_136061.1, from coordinate 1,724,208,076 downwards.
ACTGAGTTTGTGTCTATGAGCTTTGTAATGGGGAGCAAGTGTTCCTCACCAAATAGGTCATCCACTGTCAGGAGGTTAGACTTGTGCGAGTGAGTAAGAGAGGTCATGGTAAGTGGACTGGTAGGTGTAGGGAGACCCAGCAAAGAAATTGACAGTGCATATGGGCTGAGTTTCTTAGTCAGGTGCAAAGCATGCAAGTAACAGTACAGCGCAGTCTGAGAAGACGAGGCTGGAAATGGGATCGCCGGGGATCCGAGAGTAATCATATATGTTCAGGTTTTTGTATTTCAGCAGTGCTGAACAAGTAGATGTCTCTTCAAGGGAGAGGCCTGAAAGCCACCTCCTCAACCATTAAACGTGGGCGTTAAGGCAGTAAAACTCTAGATGTGGAGCACTAAAACCACCCTCATTGGTTAGGTGACAACATTTTGCAAGCGCCACCTTCTGTCTACCCGCACCCAGATCAGTTTGTCAAGGAGTTAATTCATGTTACGAAAATAAGAAGGGGGAAGGCTAGCAGATTGGAAACTTAATAAAACGGTTGGGTAAGGACCTTCATTTTCAACAGAGGCATGCGTCCAATAGGCACTAGAGGAAGAGTTTTCCAAAATTCAGTCTGATAAAAGAAGGATGACACTGCCCTAGACAATTTAATCTCTAGGAGGTCCTGATCGGAGTGGGACAGATAAGTTAATCTCTAGGAGGTCCTGATCAGAGTGGTATACACTAAATACCCAGATATTTAAATGTTGTGTTCACCCAACGTAATGGGTCGCCGTCTAAGTCATGATGCGTAAATGGAATATTGGGGAACAGTGGGAACGTGCATGATTTGGCTAGTTTACTCAAACAATAGACCCTGCAGCAAAGTGCACAAGCAATTGCGGTATATCAGCAGCAGGAGCACGGCAATCATCTAAATAAAGGAGGAGGTTATCAGCATATAGTAATACTGATTGAACTCTATCCGGGAGTCGGATTCTCCAAGACAAGCTCGATGCTCAGAATTTGGCCACCTGTGCCTCCATCACAAGGGCAACAAGCATTTGCAATGCTAGGTCTCGCATTTACGCGAATTTAAGCTATTGGCATTGTAAATAACAATGCCTTTTATTTATGCTTTAAAAACGAAAACTAAAATAAAAGGCATTGTCATTTGCAATGCCAATACCTCAAACTCGCCTAAATGTGAGACCTATAGCATTGCAAATGCTTGTTTAAATTTCTTGCTTACGTTAGGTAGGGTGAATATTTGCTCTGCTGTTGGCTACTTTTAGATCAAGCAGTATCACTAAGCAGATGTATACATTAATGCTAATGACTTGTTTTTTAGGAACCTGCTTGACAGGGTGAACTGACCCATCATACTTGGATGTACTTTTAAGTGCACCACTTTTTATCCCTCGCTTTTAAATTAAATGATATTTTGGATACACTGAAATCTGAATTGACTGAATTACTGATATGAAGATAGAGGGCCGGCCTGATTCTACTGATACAAACACGTGCAGATTTACTACTTTTTGGAGTTCACAAACAATGCTAGTATTGCACCCGAGGCACATTTCCAGGCATAATACTGACAATGTCATGTGACATTTCTGAACGTTTCTATTTACCCAGTGCACAACTGTACACACACTAGAATTCCACACTGGATTAAGACAACCATGCTGCACAACGGCATATTTTTTTTCTCTATGGATAAAATATTTTTCCCACTGGGGAAAGTCCCCTTACACCATCATGGATTTAGGTGATGTTTCCAGTACTTTTATAGTCCAAGGGGGATTTTATTCCAGCCCTTTGTTTGACCAAATTACAGATCTTTAGGCGTGAATGCATCAAAAAAGTATAGGCGTTCACTAAGTCTAAAGGCAAAACATGCTTTTTAATCTGCCCACTTCGCACCCTTTGTGTACAGTGTAATAATTTCCAATTGTATACACTCATGGTATACACTAACGAGTACTAAATGCCTTTACGCCTGCTATGTTTCATTTACTGAATAAGAGACTGTAGTATTCTATGCATTTCACTTGTCTCTGTTAGATTGTATTTCCACTTATGTTATGTTTATCTCCTAAGTTCTGTTACTATGGATTCTTGGAATCCTGTTGTGTTCTCCGAGTGCATTCCACAGGCGGGGCACTCTGGCTTGGACCACGACTTGAACAGACGGTTGTACCAGTATTGCCCGTTCTAATAAACTACTTTTGATCTACCACCTTGCATCCCGTGGATTTCTACAGAGACGGGGGTAAATGCAGTCATTTTTACTGCAAACATATGTTTATGGCCCACGCGTTTTACGTCCCTCAAAGAAGTCCTTAGTCACTGGGAAAGAGGAAAAGGAAGCTTGAGAAAGCCCTTCCCGTAAACTGTGAAGTCACTGAAAAAAGGTGCAATAGAAAAGCGATTCAAACAAGCTTTTATCAGCAAAGAAAGGCTGTCTGAGTTCTTCCTGGCACTGCATTAGGTTGATGGGTTTGTACCAGATTCAGAATCTTTACCATTACAAAGCTTATGATAACCTGGCGGAAGGATAAGTCACTTATTTATGACCCACGCAAAGCCGGCTTTAGCCCAGGTGGCTCTCAGTGCAACAATTTCTTTTGGCGCCCCCAAAGACCACCTAAGTCACGGATACCCTCACTACCACCCTTTAACAGTCTCCATAACCTCTCTCTCAGATGCATTTAATTAATTTTATGGCGTCACTCATAAAAGTGAAGGGTGTCAGAGCACTTTACATAACACATACTTTACAAATAGACAATCAATCACAGGTTTGTAAATCAGGGTATAGTAAATGTTACATAAGACAGAGGACAACGAGGGGTGGATTCACAAGTCATCCATACAGGTAGGCAGTATAGTTGAAGAATATTTGGTCTGTAGAAGCACAAACCCGGAATTTAAAATGCAACACAATGGAATGGGGCTCTCTTTAATAACAAGAAACGATTTGTACCCAAATGAACCAATTTTTGCAACATTAGAATAATGAAAGTCTGGGGAAAAATGCATGTGCTCTAATCTATACCTTGAAGTCTGCACGTAGTTCTCCTATGACAGTTAATAGCTCACTGTAAACTGTAACCATCAAAAGGAAGTATCTGACAAAAGCAGTAACCAACTGACCTGTTTACATTATATTCACTTTGTGATCTGCATGGCACATGTTCTTTGCAGCAGGCATATTAACCCTCTGCGCTACCTTCAAAACTTCCACGAGTCAAAACTTCTACTAGACAAAACTCCGATCTTGCAGGAAGAACGTTAATCACTGGAGTTTTCTTGACATTTTAATTGTTCACTGAACATTGCTGGAGGCCAGGAACGCAGCAGCAGGTGCTTTTAAGCAAACAGGCGCCCCCATGTGAAGTCAGCACCCGGTCGCACCGCCCTAGAGCCGGCCCTGGACCAAAGCCTCACATTTTGCATTGACAGGTAGTGGTTTGCAAGTTGAACATTTTACTTTGCCAAGTAATCGCAGCCTTTCATTTATGATTCTGGCAACCACATTCCTACCTTTAGAAACTACCAGAACACAGTCTGACTCTGCCAGGATCCTGCAGCTCTCGGAGCCTTAACGGTGAAGAGTTAGACCTCTTGTCTAGTCCCTTTTCTAACGTCTAATAATCGACACTGAGCAAGACCTTCTCTTCAGAAGTGAACAAGCATTTTTTTTAATCAGACTGAATGTAAACAGAAAAAATTGGTAATAATTTCCTGCAAGGCTCGTTTACCTTTTTGTGATGGAGAGGTTTTTTTTCTTTTCTTAATTGTCTTCATTTAACAGTCATTATTCTCGTAGCTTTATGGATAAAATGGCATATGTATTACAGCTCTTACTACAATTTGACTATCACTTTTTTTTTGTTCAGGTCAACTTTCCATGCATTACTCCATAGCCACAGAGATCATGATTCCAGACTCCATCCTCCCCGCCTCGCCTTCCAAACCAGCTTCCTCTATCCCGTGGTTCATCAAGTACAGTAGGTGTCTTTTCCGAAAGTCATTATTCTAATGCAACTCCGACTCCAGTCCCTTTATGCAGCTTCATTCTGGTTATTACTAGTTTGCACATTATTCCTTTGGGTTTCCTCCGGTTCTTCTAGCTCCCCCATCTACATCTTGTTGTGTGTTCGGGGTTAGTCCTAGTACCTCTTGTATCATCATCCCCCAAGCCTGTAGTATCTCTAGTAGTTTCTCGTCCCGCCTAGTTCTCCTTATGTGTTCCTCCTTTGCTGCTGCCCATTCTGTAGAGACGGCAGGCTACTGGTGAGTGCTGAAGAAGTCTTTATTAAGTTGTACAGCTGAAATCCCAGACAGCCCTCAGCCATGGTTGCAAGCACGGCGCCAGCCTTACCAACCGTCCTACACCAACTGTCAATACTCTGAGCCAAACACGCTCCAACGTGGACGAGGCAGAAAGGCATAGAATGTCCATGCGCGAGGGGCCCGCAAGGACAGAACACTACATATATCTCTTTTCCATAAAGATAGAAGTAAGAGCGGGGCACCAGGGAGGAGGAGGAGGAGGAGGAAGATAGACCAAGACGAGAAACAAAAGAGAGAGAGAAGGAGAAGAAAGGCAGAAAGAGAATTACCTGAACCTGGCCAGCAGTCTGATATCCGTACCACTCCTCCTGGGGGGAGCGGGAGAGTTAGTTACAAGATTATGGTTACGGTTTCTGGATCCTGGGGGATGTATGGTAACTATTTCAGCACCCTGGGAAGAATTATCATGTGACTTGTCATTGACTTGTCAGTGACTTTAACAACCTTGTTCTTATACCACCAGGTACGCTGATTGACACGAACTGCACTGCCACAGATTTTGTCAATGCGAACAGGTTCACTAAACTTTGAGTCACCTTTTCTTTCAAAACTTTGTTTTTTAAATTGGACTAAGTCACCCACTGCGAAATTCCTATTGGAGACATTTTTCCTAGAGTCAAAGTATGTTTTTTGTTTGGATTGAGTGTCTTCAACTTTGTTTCGAACCATAAAGTCAAGCTTGTGTGCAGTGGTCCTGTGTTTAAGCCACTTGGACATTCTTGCTGGTCTGAACTCCGAGCAAGCCTTCCTGCCCTTGAGCAATTCGAATGGAGAAACACCAGTGGATGAGTGTGGCGTGGTTCTGTAGAACCACAACATGGTCCTTACAGCAACAGGTATAACTTTGTTGTGAGATATTGCCCACCGTATGCAATCCCCAATGACTCTATTGAGCCTTTCCACTAATCCATTGGTTTGTGGATGATAGAGGGAGCTTTTGAGGTGGTTAATGGAAAATTTGGTAAGGTAACATCAGCAGAAATAAACTGTACACCCTTGTCTGAGATGACTGTCTTGGGAAAACGCTCCCGCATGAAATCCTCTTTCATGAAGTCAAGGATTTCTTTGGAATCAACTTTGGCTACACATTTTACTTCAGGCCACTTCGAGTAGTAGTCAACTAAGACTATTGCAAAACGGGTCTGAAGGGGTAAGGTGTTGAAAGGGCCCAGTATGTCAATACCCAGTTTTTCCCAGGGAATATCAGGAAGGGAATGGGTGTAAGGGGAGGGTCTTGTCGCAACCAGCACAAATGTGACAATCTTGGACCATCACGTCAATGTATTTGTCCATTTGTGGCCACCAGAAGTATTCATGTACTCTGCGTTGCTTGAGCGTGGCACCCAGGTGTCCATCGTGAGCTTTAGTAAATAGGATTATTGTGAGGTCGCAAGGGGACACCATTTTTACTAACCTGAGGATAAGGTCATTTTCTACAGGTATTTCATCACTTATTTTAATATAAGGTTAGATATCAATATTTAAATTTTTCTCTTTTGACCAACCTTCAGCCATGTATTTCTTAACACATCTCAACGTTTCATCATTATGCATGGCAAATTTCCAATCATTTTCACAAATAGAACAAGTGTGTTGTATTTCTACAACAGCAACTAAACAGTCTTCGAGTTCGTCATCGCCATTGGGTCAGTCACTACCCACTGACAAGTTTGGAGCCAGAGGCAAACGTGAGAGAGCATCAGCATGCACATTTTTCCCTCCCAGGATGGGTACAATATCAAATTGGAATTGAAGGAGTTTGGAAGCAAATTTAGCTATGCATGGTGTACTGTTGCGATAATTAGTGTTACCTAAGATGGCCACCAAGGGTGCAATTGGTACACCTGGTGCCACGAACACCAAGCGTGCCAATTGCCGGCCTTCGAGCATCGCCTCGGTCCTCGCCTTGATCGCCATTCGCGACGGGCTCGGTACCTGACTTTGGTACTAGCAGTATTATCCCACCCCTTGTGCTAGGACAACGGTTCCTAGAAGCCCGTGGGCTTCACAACCAACAGTTCGGGCTCACCCCGACAGGTGGTTCACCTTCAAACGCCTTCACAGCAGCGGCGCTGCCATTCTGGAGTCAAATTGCCCCTTCTTCTGAGATCTCACTCCGGGCTGAGTCTACACACGTGGACTTTACAGGCCTCCCCTGGTCAGACAAACATATATTATTGTTTGCATGCAGGCACATCCATGGCCCTGATGATGATCCCATGTATTTTAGCCAAGGGATCGAAACGTCGACACTAAATGTACCATATGCCACTGAATAATATGAAAAAGTGTACAATGGTACTTATATGAGAATTAAGTCTGTGTAAATACATACCCAAGTACAGACACCCTCCCATTGCCTGAACCCCCTCCCTCTACCCTGTTTGTGTACGTGTGGGTCGCAGGTGCGTCCTATCGGTTATTATTGTTACCATTCATGTTTACAAAGCTTATCTCTTAAAATAAATGCTGTCCGGCTGGACAAAAAACATACTGTCTAATTAGCATATGTTTATCAATTGCTCTCTACTCAAATTGTCTAGGGACCACTGTCTTTAGTAACAATTATACTACCCAAGGTCCCTAGTAACATTACCTTTGGGTCCCCTTGTCTCCCTCAAAATCATTTTTCTAAGGGCACTGATGTAGGTGTCAACATCTTCCTCGTACTTTTGTATCCTTTGAAGAACTTGTGTCTTAACACTACAATGCTTGGCTGGACATCATATCTACAAGCCAATTTCTTAATAGTACTTCCTCATCCGCACCTGCGGGATCTGGTAGATGTTTTAGAGTAAATAGCCATTCACATCCAAGAGGATGTAGCAGTACATATTTCTTTCAGGTCTAAATCTATGTGCCCCAATTGCACCCAAATAAGTTTCAAATGCATCAAGCCAATAACGCCAGCTAATTGGTGGTTCACCAGGGGAGTCAAGGAACGGTGGTGGTGGACTAACCGCTTGTATTATATTTAAGTGTGTAAACTTAAATCACTGAATCGATAAGCCTTTCACATAAAATGTAATAATACAATAGTTCCCACACAAGTTGATGTTATACGTAAAGTAAATACTACATGCAATGTGAACCAACATCCCAAAAAAGCGTTATGCCGCGCAGGGCCGCCTCAGGTTCCACCCCTTCCTGGAAACGCGAAGTCAGGCATCAGACATGAACTGTGACAGTCTTGTAGTTACACACAATGCAGCTGCGCCTGTGTGTACAGCCTCTCCACCTATCTGTTGATGATCCGTCGTCGGAGGTGAGAGTATGCGAAGGGTGGTGTGACGTCAGGATACCACACAGCTTGTGGTTTGAGGGCATACTGGTCCGTGTGAAGTCTGTATGGGATCAGCTTCCAGTTCGTCGCCACGAAAGATGTAGAGACAACAGGATACCCGTGAGTGTTGAAGACGTCTTTATTAAGATGTACAGCTGAAATCCCACAGACAGACCTCAGCCGTGCATGCAAGCATGGCGCCAGCCTCCCAACCGTCAACACTCTGAGCCAAACACTCACCAACGGACAGCACAAGCCAGCAAGGCATAGAATATCCACGCGCGAGGGGCGCGCAAGGACAGAACACTACACATTCCTTAAGGTCTGTCCTCCACTCAGGGCCGGCTTTAGGCATGTGCAAGCTGTGCACCTGCACATGGCCACCAAACCCCAGGGGCCACCACGCCAATATATATCCTTAATATATTAATCCTCTGAGGATGGATACATATTTGCGTGGTGGCCCCTGGCAGGGATTTGGCGGCCTCCGGCTCTGTTCCACTTCTAAACACCCTGACCCCCTCCCCTCTTTACTGGCCTGCGCGCTCCGCCCCGCCCGAACCCCCTCTTCCGAACCCCCTACCTACGCTCCTTGCCCAGGGCCACCATGAGCCTAGAGCCGGCCCTGCTCCACTAGATAATGGCTGGGCCCTGTGGGGTCAGCCAGTGTATTGCTATTCATCTCTTGGCCATCATTAGCTCTAGTATTAATAAAAATCTACTGTTTTACGTTTTGGGTTTCTGGGTAACAGTCCCAGGAGAAAGTTCCTTATTTCTAATGTTACCTTCCACCCCATCACTCTACTAAGTTGTTCTATTACTTTCGTTCAGTATTCTTGTATTGTGGGGCAGCGCCAGACCATATGTATGAAATCGGCCTCTGTGTATCAGCACCTGGGACACCTTGGGTCTCATGTTGTATTTGTGTTATGTAGTCGCCTGGGGGAGAGATAAGTCATGTGTACAATATTGTATTGTATCAGTTTAAACCTGGCACATACAGACTTTATATACTTCCTCATGTATTTTTGTCCAATCTGCCGATTGTGATGGTGAGTTATGTGATTAACAATAAGGTGTACTTGGAACTGATCCTGCTAAACTCTCAACTTACTACCTACAAATTGCAAACAACTTAACTAGCAACCTTCTTTCATTCTACAAGAAAGCAAATGAGGGGCTGACCTATGGGTGGCTGTTACATTATATAGTTATATACTACCATATATAACAGCGGTCAGCAACAAATTATAACTTATACCTATTAAATTCACACACTACATAACTGTATGAGGGTTGTCTATCAGCAGCACTGTACACCCAAAAAAACAAACATCACCATATGAACAGGCATGGAATAATTGAAGACATCTGTCTCGCACTACTGGACGCTTCTGGAGGACTTAATATAGTCCATTCACTGCAGACCCCCAAATATCTATACAATCTGACCGCTCCTTTTCATATCACATAGACATTGTGATATGGGATGATCTCCTCACTTTCTTTCTCCCTCCTACCATACTAGCTCAGGACCACAACTATATACAACATCTTAAATTAGACAAAGGAGTGCAGTAACCAGCTAAACAGACTATATCATATGAAGTACCATAAAGGGATCTGCAGAGCTGTTCAAAGATAACAGCATACTGAAAACCAAAAAAAGCACATCTATCTCTTACACTTCATCATCCAACACACTGCTACACACTGTGTCCCAGAACACGATAACCGTGCCTCGGTGGTCAACACGTACAACAAAGAAACACTTCCCACATAGGATCAAAACACAAACAACATCCTTCCAACCACACACCCTACATGGTGTAGCATGCTACTCATGTAGGCAAGCACTCCACATATGGGGTAGTAAGCAATATATAAATGCTGCAATACAATACAATGAAATTAAATACTAAACGACCCATTTGTAATCAGCTTCTACTCAAGTTAGAGAACTGAAATGAGATATCCATCAAAAATTACAGATGTCCTGACCGCCCTTCTATCAATTCCACCATCTAATTTAGAGGCTGGTGTAATGAAGTGTTTTAATGGAAAGCCACCACAGCTTCCACCATCAGGGAAATCATTGTATGGAGAGATGGACCGCCGTATTTACTCTTGTTCTACTAAAGCTGTAATTTCAACCATGACCACCATGAAGAGAAAATTCCAGGAATGTCCCCTACACACTCAAAGAAAACTTCCAGCAAATGGGTTACATTAATAATGCCATTTACAAAGATAGCCGCCCCCCTCTACCCACATTTTTGGGGTCCGTATTCGGAATAGGATAATGAATCGCAAGTCCGCTATGGAAGGTCTTGCTCAAGATGAAAATATTCTCCAACACGGTAGAAAGCTTAATATTTGGCAGGCAACGCCACTGCCACACCAGCCAAGTCTGGCCTGACAAACTTTAAATGATTCCATACGAGCCTCTGGCATTGATGCTTGTATACATCTTCAACCACAGCAGCATGTAAACTGATTTTGGTATCTCGCAGCAAAGACAAAATAAATGAAAGCTGCTTTATTATTTGCTGATACAGCAAACAAATGATGGAGTGAACGCCGACAATGCAAACATTCTCCCCCAGTCAAATCATCGTTCTTTTGCCCACTATGCCACCCCAGTTTGGACCCAGCCATATGCAAATCAGTCTTGACCCTGTGCCTCATGGGAACAGTCGAGACCGAACTGCCAGGCCAGGTCCTCCGTGGACCGTAAACAAGCATCCTGGGACTGGTTTCAGGGTATGTCACCCTTCTTCAGCCAGGCTACATTGAATCCAGTGGCACAGTGAGCAAGGGACCCACGTCTGGGCATACCCATCCCACTTATGGCGAAAGTGTTACAGCAATCAAATGATGGACGGAATGCTGACAATGCAAACATTCTCCCCCAGTCAAAAGATCTGGGTTAAATCCATCGTTCTTTAGCCCACTACGCCACCCCAGTTTGGACCCAGCAATATGCAAATCAGTCTTGACCCTGTGACTCATGGGAACAGTCGAGATCGAACTGCCAGGCCATGTCCTCCCTGGACCGTAAACAAGCATCCTGGGACCGGTTTCAGGGTATGTCACCCTTCTTCAGCCAGGCTAGATTGAATCCAGTGGCACAGTGAGCAAGGGACCCATGTCTGGGCATACACATTCCACTTAGGGCGAAAAGTGTTACAGCAAACAAATGATTGACAGAATGCTGACAATGCAAACATTCTCCCCCAGTGAAAAGATCTGGGTTAAATCCATCATTCTTTTGCCCACTACGCCACCCCAGTTTGGACCCAGCCATATGCAAATCAGTTTTGACCCTGTGCCTCATGGGAACAGTCGAGACGGAACTACCAGGCCAGGTCCTCCCTGGACCGGAAACAAGCATCCTGGGACCGGTTTCAAACTGGGGTGGCGTAGTGGGCAAAAGAAAAATTGATTTAACCCAGATCTTTTGACTGGGGGAGAATGTCTGCATTGTCAGCATTCCGTCTATCATTTGTTTGCTGTAACATTATTAATTGCTGAGCTACAATCACCACCCATGCCACATCCCATTCTGATTGCCAGAAATGGAGGAGGCACAAACCCCTTTTCCACCTTTTAGGTAACTCACCACCCTTTTCTACTTATCTTCCAAGAGTTCTGTCACACTTCCCCACTCACCAGATGTTTCTCCTTCTTCCCTGCTACTCAATTCTCTGTCCCTCACCATCGGTAGATCAGACTGACATAAGTGACTGACATTAGTGACAAATACTTGAAGAGATTTTGACAAACTCCTAGCCTTATCCTGAGCTCCATAACAGGTTGAAATACCGCCCTGCTGTTGGCAATCACTCAAGTCTTAGTGTATGACAAGGAAATACTTGCTGCAGCTTCCAACTTAACTTAATGGAGGCCAACGAGGCCCCAATCCTCAGTACATTTACCCCTACACTCATGGGTTCATTGATAGTTGTCACTCCAGCTCTTGCCTCCACATCCGCCGTCATGGTTGTGCCTAAGAGTGTGCAGCACTTTAAGATTTTGTTTTCAGATCTTGAGCTACTCTGTGGGTACTCAGCTGTCCATCTCTAAAGGAGATCAAGATACTATAACTCTGCTTAAAATCATCAAAGGCACCTGGTTGGCTCTTGACACATTAGAGGCAGTGGGGGGTCAAGCAGTCATGGCTTATTTTATCAAGTGTTTATGAGTAGAGACCTACAAATGCAGTGTAAAAGAATCACATTGTAATGTTCAACCATACTTTAGAATAATATAGTTCTTTATCTATATGGTAGATGACTAGAACTGTATAAATAACAGTCACTAAAGCTAATATTGAGTCTATGGCCAACAGACTGAATGTAACTAATGCGGTCTCTAGTTTATCCCAGGACTTCCTTAGGATTTAGAAAATCAGCATCTGTTGGAAGCTGGCTCAGCATATACTACATCAAAAAGAGATATAGTGTGCACAGAGTCCAGTAAGACCCCAAAGGTATAGCAAAGAATAAATACATAATACCTTACTCTCAATTTAGTGGTAGCTGGGCTGAGCATTTAGGCTTATCAGAGGGTAGTGTGAATGCATTTGTTGTACACTCACATACAAGGCAGGAACACACACTTAGTGACTAACTCCAGGCCAATGTTTACAAACATTTTAATTTAGTTACTTTTATTTTAGGGACCAAGTAGAACTCAGTTGCAGATAATTAGACTTTTCAAGAATGCAATACTTTCAAGGTACAGTTGGCAAATGTTTTGTATAAGCATCAAAAATTCTTGCGTGAAATACTTTCCAAGTTCAAAGAGATGCTTTGTATTATTCTCAGAATCAACACAGTACAATACAGAGAAAAATCCATACAATCTTGTGGGAGGAAAGACAGGTAAGTAATTTCAAGTAAGCACTCGACTTACAAGTTCTGTCTTCGGAAGGTTTGACCAACACAGTGCAACGCTTGGACCAAGGTAGGTACTGCACCACTAACTGCGCTGGGGCGACTGGGTGCAGAGGTCACTGGGCGAAATATTAGCCTATGGGAGCTGAGGGCACCTCGAAGAGGTACCGATTGCAGGTAACTACCTGCAGTTCAGAGACACAGGCCCTGGGGTTTGAGGTCAGCACTGTAAGGGCTACCAAGCAGCACCAAAGCTGCACCACCAGCGGCACAGGGGGGCCGGGTGAAGTGTGCAAAGGAAGAAACAGATGCCCTATAGGAATCAAAGGAGATCCTCTGTTGGAGAAAACAGCTGCAGTCTAGCTGATGAAATCCAACGACTAGAAAGGCGAGTTAGATAGTGGGGGGATACCAGAACACTGTTGGTTGGGCACTCCAAAGCTTTGGGGCTGCGGGTGCAGGTGTGTCTTTAGGCATCAGATTTCCCTCACCGGATACTGTCGCAGTCAGGGGGACCTTTCAAGATGAGGCTGCTGGCGTCGTTGGGAAGTTCAGGAGAGGTTTCCAAAGCTGGATCCTAGGTCAGGATCACTGGGAGACATCACTAGATGGTTGGGCCACCTAGACTCCGGCTGTGGGCGATGGGTGCTGAGTGGGGAGGATTCGCAGTTCCAGGAGGCACTGGAGTCCTTGTTGGAGGCTGTTTTTGCTGGACAAATCTGGTGTCCACGGGAGAAGAGAGTCTTTGTGAAGGCAGCTCAGGACTCTGGGGTTCTTGAAGGTTGCGGTCAACTGGACTCGCTGGTTTCTGCGAGCAGGGTCCTTGAAGCGGGAGACAGGCTGGTGGGACTAGGACGAGTCAGTTGTCGTCTTCCTCCTTTGCTGCTGCACGGCTCTTCGGTCCTTCTTCTTCTTAGGTCATCAAATCTGATGAACAAGGTTCAGAGATGCCCTTAAATACTAAATTTAAGGGTGTTCCTTACAGTTTCCAAGAATGGACTCAGACACTCCAGGGGCATACTGCTCATGAAGCTGTGCTCTCGCCCCTGATATAGTGCACCCTGCCTTAAAGGTGACTTACCTATGCCACAGGCAGTGGTGGGTAGGCATGGCACCCAGGTAGGTGTGCCATGTCAACTTTTTTAAGTTTAGTCACACCGCAACACAGAGTGTAATGGCAGTGTGCATGTGTTTGGTGTAGGGCCCCTTAGGGTTGCACAATACATGCTGCAGCCCTAGGGGAACCTCTCTGGTCACAAGGCCCTCGGTATTGCTGTTTCCTTTTACAAGGACTTCTATGGAGCCCAAAGGTGTGCCAATTGTGGGAGCAATGGTACAGTTTTGGGGGAAAACACAGGCCCTGGGAACCCGATCGTCAGGGACCCAGGGTACACTAATTCAAAGTGCATCAGATATCAGGCAAAAAGTTTGGGGGGGGGACAATGCAAACAAGTATTTGCAATGCAATCGGTCTCGCATTTGTGAAAGTTAGAGCTATTGGTATTGTAAATGATAATGTTTTTTACGTATGTCCATCTGTTTTCAGTGGAGTGGTTGTATGTTTGTAGTGGTGTTATGTGTTTTGTATTGGAAATGTTAGTTGTGGAACTGTGTGGGGTGGAATTGTGTGAAGTTCAGTGTATGTGTGTTTTGGAATTATGTGGTATGGTGAATAGATTTTGGTGAGAGGTGTATAGAATATATGGAAAGTAATATGGAGAGGGGTAGGTAGTAAGTGTGTGAAGAGGTGAGTGAACACTGCAGAGAGCAGTAGAAAAAGTGTGTGTGAAAGAGTGAAAGAAGGGTAGAGAATGTTGAAGACTTATAAAGAGGCCATGTTTATATAGGTAGAAGACTCCATAAGCAGAGGATGGTAGGACATGTTAGAGGTGCACATTTTTTTTAGAATTTCCTTGTGTTTGAAACTGTGCCGAAAGACGTGAAGTGGATGAATATGAGAAATGATGGATTAGTGTGTGGGAGAGAAAAAGTGTTTTGAGAGGGAGAAGGAGCAGTGTAAGTGTTAATTAGGGGGCGGTGGAGGTGAGAGATGGATTTGAACTTCGTTTTAGTATTTATAGGAAGGTAGCATGTCTTGGTAAATAATCCGGAGAGTAGAGATGGACTTTGAGGGCATGATGTGAGGGGGTAGTGGAATTGAGAGATGTATGGGGTTAGTGGGCGTGTGAAAAATGGATGATAGAGGTATTATTTTGCTTTTATTGTAATTGCTAGTTGTGTGTTCGCACTGTGTTGTGTTTAGTGTATTTGTGTTTTCGAATTATGTGGTATGCAGATTAGATAGTGCTGAGAGCTGTACTGAATATTTTAAAAGTAATTTTGGGAGGGTCAGATAGTTTGTGTATGAATTGGCGAATGAACACTAGAGAGAGTAGTAGAGAAAGTGTGTGTGACAGAGAGAAAGAAAAGGAGAGAAGTTTGTAGACAGATAAAGAGGTATTGTTTGGGTAATTAGAGTATACAGAAAGAAAAGGAGGTTAATATTCTTGAAAAGCTTTTATAATGTACATTGAACTGTAAGAACCTTCACTTCCTCACTACAAGCCCAGCAGGAGACAAAGTAAGATGCTGCCATTTTAAAAGCTGAGAAATGGTTTGAAAAAAAGCAAAACTCTGCAACAGCCATTAGTATGGTGTGCCCTCTCATTGAGTCTAAGGAAGGGTGTGTTCTTAAGTATTAAAGCCCTTAGGGCCACATTATCAAAGGACCGCGAAAACTAGGCCTTTACTCTATTTTAAGGTACACACAGAGTGAGCAATCTACTCAGCCACACTTCTCAGCTCATATAAGCGTCACACCCACAGTGACTTTTGTAATTGAAAAAAACATGCCTGGTGTGTAATTAACACAAAATTCAATAGTAGGGCTGGTGTTCCTTGGTAAAACTAGAGAGTAAGGGAGGCACAGGTTCCCAAAGCGTAAAGGGTGACTGTTTGGGTATAGGGAAAGGACAATCAATGAGACTGTTCAAGTTGCCCTCACACATCCCCTAGAGGATGTCATGCTTCATCATTGGGCGATACTCCTCGTTGGCCCGGCGCTGCAATGCCCAAAGGGTCCCCCGAAGGATCGCTTTGGAGGAGATATTTTTCGAGGCTGCCGTAGAGATCAATGCAAGTGAGGAGGTAGTGACGTGGGGTGTAATGTGCAAGGTTAAAACTGGTAAGGGAGTTCCTAACTTCGGTGAGTCTGCTGTATTCTGGAGCACATTGTCGTTTTGTTGAAAGCACATCACTTCCTTGAGCACGTAGCACTAATTAGTGTGGCGCTAGATGATCAAAAGGAATCTCACATTACAATGGAGGGCTGGACAAGCATCTACTTTACGTTACCAGCCACTGCGATGTTCTTGAATCCCAAGCCAGTGTTCACCATTTGAGTGGCATTATAACCCCGCCACCTGAGGGGGGGAAATCGCTGTGCACGAGCATGGGTGTGACTATCTCGGAAGTCACTTACGTTGATGCAGGTTACTTAAATACATGTAAGTCAGAGCCAAAGTAAATAAAAACAAGAAACAAGATGAAAACATAAGTTACAGCTGAGCATATTTTGTTCTGTGCCGCCTGCAGAATAAAGTTAAGAGTTTGGCCGCCATGCTAAAACATGAAGCGTGACAGCCATGATAAGGGCGCAGTGGGGATCAAATAAAAGGCGCGTGCCCTCCAACAATAAATAAAGAAACTGTAGGGCACCTTGCTGAGCCTTTTTTCAAGCTCGTAATTGGAAGGCAGGGCCGCGCTGAGGCAGGGAAGCACTTGAAAACAAGCATTTGCAATGCAGTAGGTCTTGTATTTACGCGAGACCTATTGCAATGCAAATGGTAGTCATCACGGACAACGGGAGGGCGTGGGGGAGAAGGCACGGACAACGGGAGGGCGTGAGGGATGGCAAAGGCACGGACAACAGGAGGGAAGGCAGGGGGAGAAGGCACGGACAAAGGGAGGGTAGACGGAGAGGAGAAGGCACGGACATCGGGAAGGAGGGAGTGTGGGGGGAAGAAGGCACAACATCAGGAGGGAGGGGGGAGTAAAGGCGCCAAAGCATGTGTTCCTGCAGTAGGAGAACCGCATTAAAGAAAATAGTGCTCACAGTCTAAATAACACGTAACATGTAACAACCGAAGTGGCCCAGTCGCCATGGGAGGTGACAAATGAAGAGGAGGCGGTACTATGGAAGGACTAACAAGCCTATTGACGAATCAGAAGCCAGCATTTAGGACAGATAATGACACAAGCCACTGTCAAATATGGGCGGAGTGGGAGGGGCTTATATTCCCTACTCCACCACAACAAGTCTCGCAGAGCAGCGCATGCACGCTGGCTCAGGCTCGACCTAAAAAAGGGCACTTTCTACAGCCTCTAAACCACAAAATCTCACTTAAGGAATAGGAGAAGATCTCAGCTATTTCTACCATTTAATGTAAAAATGTGGGTTCGAGGGTGGGTGTACTCCAAGGATTGGGACCCAAGTGGAAAGTAAAATTGTTGCAATAGTTTCTTGTTCAGACCCCAGTTATCTCTTATGAACACAGCTCAGTAGCCAGGTTCAATGCTGCACAGGCCAGGCCACTAGTGAGCAGCCTGGAACAATCTTATGCAGCCCAGTTTGCAACCACCCATAATCCACCTACTAACCCAGCTTGCTATGGTTTCAATCAGTAACCGGATTTAGGAAAAATGTAGCATAAAAAAGGATTGTGGTTTAAGGGACCACCCGGACGTTGTCCCACAGCTTAAGCAACATAGGGCCAAACAAGTAATCCTCGTAGTACGTATTGCTTGTTTACCCTGCACTCTGTTACTAATACAACCTTAATGAAATGCCACCTAGAAATCTTTTTATTATTAAGCTTTGACTCCCAGGAGGTAGCAAGTGTAAGCAGAAATGACTTGCTCCTAGAATGTGACGCAGGTTTAAGATTCACACAAATCTAATGAACGTCAAGATAATGCATTACTTTATAAAAAAGTATAAGACTTTTATTTACTTTAATGTTCAACATATTAGGAAAATTAATATGGGAAACAGCATTTCCAAAGCGGAAATAACCACACTTGCGGTTTCAATTCAAGCAGAATAACGCTTGCCTTAACCACGCATATGCTGTAAAAATGTGAAAACATGAAATGTAATACCCTGGTGCCATAAACGGCATTTAAAACACGGGCTGAGCCACGCATGCAATTTCAATGCATGCGGACAATACTTGCCTTAACCACGCATATGCCTCAACCAGGCATATGCGTGGTTAAGACAGTCGGCAGTCTAGATGCAGAGTGGATGGGCCGGGAGAGGAACAGGAAGGATCAGGAGAGGAAGGACGGCACGGCTTGGTAAGTGCAGCTGGGTTTGGGAGAGTATTGGGGGGGGGGGGGGTTTAGGGCTGGGGACAGTTTTAGGGCTGAGGGCGGAGAGGGGGGTCAGGGTAGTTTTTAGGGCTATACCTGGGTTTTAGGGCTCAGGGCTGGGGAGAGGAGGCAGAATCTGGGTTTTAGGGCTCAGGGTAGGGAGTCGGTGGTTCTTAGGGCAGGGGTGGATTGCATGGCCGGGGTATTGGGTTTTAGGGCGGGTGGCTGGGGTGTGATCTTTACCACTCACTAAGCCATGCACCAATAGGGATCCAATTGTGGCCAATGACCAATTCATTAATTGGATCAAGAAGACTTTAGACCAGATTCTCCCGAAAAAAATCACCCAACTTAAAGTGGGACCCAACATGACACCATGGTATTCCCCAAAGCTCTGGTCACTAAAACAGTTCTGCAAGAAATCTGAAAGAGCCTGGAGAAAGGACTTCTCACAAAACAAAAGAACGGACTACAGGGAAGCCATAAGAGCATACCAAGCTGAAATCAAACTTGCCCAGTCCTCATATTAGGATGAAAGAATCTCCTGGGCAGCTAATTCTCCAGCGGAATCATTCGCATT
Organism: Lissotriton helveticus; assembly: GCF_964261635.1. Lineage (NCBI taxonomy): Eukaryota > Metazoa > Chordata > Amphibia > Caudata > Salamandridae > Lissotriton > Lissotriton helveticus. The sequence continues at coordinate 1,724,189,595 of NC_136061.1, read as the reverse complement.
GCAAAAACATTACTCAAAGCCGCCTCATCCCCGGATAAACCGGATACCACCGGCCAATGTTGTAATGAGCTTGCAAACTATTTTTATAATAAAATCCAAACAATCTATGCATCAGTCTCCCCGGTCGACAGTCTAAACAATTTCCACCTAGAGGATAAGGATCTACACAGAAAAGAAAGATCACCTCCTGGAGGCTTTCTTGCTGATGGACTGTGATTCCCTGCATACCACCTCGGCACTTGTAAAGAGCGGGTCGCCTACAGACCCAGTTCCACCTAATATATTGAGACAAGTGTCCGAAATAATCTCCCCAGTCATTCTTGGCCGTATGATGTCTCTCTCTCTCCTCGGGAGTGCCCCCCCCAACCCTCCCCTTTTGGAAATGAGCGATGGTAAAGCCTCTCCTGAAAAAGCCTAGTCTTGATCCGGATCTACTGGGTAACTTTCGCCCTATCTCTCTCCTCCCTGGGATTAGTAAATGAGATGAGAAATATGTCAACGCAGAACTCTCGACATTTCTGGAGTCCCTCAATCTCCTCCATCCCTCGTCAAGGAACTGAAACGGCGGTGTTGGCAGTTGTCGAAGAATCTAAAAAGATTCTCGATTCTGGAGGGTCAACAGCAATTATCCTCCTGGACCTTAGCGCTGCCTTTGACACGGTCAACCACCAAATTCTGATTCATCGACTCAGAGGTTTGGGGTGACTGGGAAAGCGCTAACATGGTTGCAATCATTCCTGGACGAGAGATCCTTCAGGTCTTTGATGGTGATGTTTCTTCAAAACCTCTACCTCTCCAATGCGGAGTCCCGCAGCGGTCGTCCTTGAGTCCATCTCTTTTTAATGTCTATAAGACTCCACTTACAGAGATTGTTCTCCCATTTGGGGTTCATATAGTGACTTACACTGACGACACCCAACTGGTCGTAGCACTAAACCACGCGGACAATGCCTCTATCGGCCTTTGTCCCTGCCTAGAAGAGGTAGTCAAATGGATGCATCAATCATACCTAGAGCTAAATGGTAACAAGACCGAGTTGATGCTCCATGGCAACCTATCCCTCTTCAGGGCAGATGCTCTATGGCCAGACTGTATGGGCCCGTCCCTGTCCCTAAGACCCAGATGAAGAGTCTAGGCTTCTGGCTGGATCAGGATCTCAGATTCATGGACTGTTTCGGCATACTATGGATGCTCCGTAAAGTGCTCCCTTTTCACGCAAGAAGGCTTATGGGACAAGCATTTATTCTTTCCCGCCTGGACTACGGGAATGCCCAATAACTCGGAGCTCCGGTTTCGACCCTCACAAAGCTCCAAACTGTGCAAATCTGCGCTGCAAGGATGCTTATGGGGATCTCGAACCAGCAATCCGCAAAGCGCGCCTTGAAGTCGCTCCACTGGCTTCCTGTTCGGGAGAGAGTTAGCTTTAAAGCCGTGTGCATTGCCCATAAGATGCTAACTGGAATGGTCCCACAATCTACCACTCCATGGTCCAGCCTTATGTGGCACATAGACGGCTGCGCTCTGACGATTTACATCTGGCTGCTGTTCCCAGACTTCATATCTCTTTACCAATCATGCCTTTACCATGAAATTTGTGGTAAAGGAATGAGTGTTAAAGACGTGGTCAGGGTTCAGACTGCGCTGTTTAGACATGAGTGGTTAAGGCATGCATTTTTGTATCATACAACCCCTTGTGCAAATGTGTAGATAGCAAACTGCACTACAGCGCTTTGTTGCAAACCAGATAGGTTTGCCTAATATATATATACACTATTAAATACTATTTCTCCGTAACCCTAATGTCACCCTTTCTTTAGGAAGGAGTTATATATGCACGTGGCCTTTTAAACTGCTGTTATGAAAACATATTTACAATGGAGATACCTACTATGGACAAATTATTATTATTTTTTTTTTTTTTTTTTTTTGGTGTAAGACATTTATTGTACATAAAGGAAAGTCACACTGCGTCACGCCAACAACCCGGAGGCAGGCCGCGATATGTACAGATGGTATGCAATGACGGGTGTAGTTCAAGGAAACATACAGCAGAATAAGTGCTGCATCATCGTAAGATGTCAGTAAACAGACTAAGGCATGCAGATATGCAGTGTAACAACAACAAATCAATTGGTCTTACATTTTTTTTGTTTTTTGGGTGCCGCAGACAGTCGATATCTCTCAAACACATGACGTCGCCCCATCAGATTGACGAGCGCGACAGCCGTGGCTCATTTAAACATCATCTCAGCATGGACACGTGCGCGGACACCTTTCCACCCAAACCCCCACAACAACCCGGGGGAAACAACAAACTAGGTGCATAGCGGAAGCAGCAACACATATCACATCAGGCAGATGCAGGGCTGTGAGTACTAGGGCCAGGCAGCTTAAGAAGGATGTCAACGTGTAACAGGGGCAGTGGCGGGAGTATCCCATGTATCCCCCGCAGGGCGGGGGGGGGGGGGGGACAGGCAAGACTGTGTGTCCCAGGCAGCAAACAAACCACTGGAGAAGGGGTGTTCACGGTGGGGGGATCTCAACCCATGTCATCAGAGACGCCCACGTCAGGGGAGTCCTCGGAGGCAGCAGATCCAGCTCGCTCCCTAGTCCATTGAAGGAACGGCTCCCAAATGTCTTTAGGTCTGGAAGCGGTGGGCATAGACTCCCAGTAACGCGTGAGCTGCGTCTGGCCATAAGTCACGTCCTTAATCCATGCCATAAACGCAGGCAAGGTTCTGCGGCCCCAGTTTATCGCCACCTGGCGTTTTGCGTAAAGGAGCAGTAGCGCGTGCAGTTTCCGGTCACCAGGCTCGGTGTCTTTTACATAACCCAGCAGGCCCGTGAGCGGAGAAGGCTCGTCAGTCCTATGTAGAATTTGGTTAACGGCCATGAAAATGGCCGACCAGTACTCATGCAATTTAGGGCAGTCCCATGCCACATGCAGGAAGGATGCGTCCGGCCTACCACATTTCCAGCACGATGCATCCGTCCGGACGCCCATGCGATGCAGCAGTATCGGTGTGCGGTAATACCGGTGCAGGAACTTAAAATGGACCAGTCTTAGCCTATAATTTGGAGACAGTGCCGTGAGTTGTGCACAGCAGTAGTCCCACATGTCATCAGTAAGGGGGTCGTCCAGGTCCGCCGACCAAGCTAGTCTGGCTTGAGGCACAGTGATCGGGGCTTGCTCTTGCATACAGTTGTATAGTCTAGAGACCAGTTTCGCGGGGGACGGTTTAGACAGCAGATTCTGGAGTGCATCGAGTTGTGGCGGCTCCTCTGGGAACTGGGGCCACAACTTCTTACATGACTCCCGGAGGGAGTGGTGTAACAATGCGTCCGAGAAGGAGTCAGGTTGGCCGTCGTCGCGCGCCCCCAACTCAGCAAACGTCCCATCTGGATAGAGATCAGCAAAGGTTGTTACGCGTTTCCCGCGGATCATGATTGTATCACCCCTAGTACATAGGCAAGGCAGCATCGGGTTGCTTCGTAATGGGATTGCCGGCGCATAGAGGAAGGTAAGCCGCGCCCGGATCCGCAGCTCGCGCCAAGACCAGCGGATCATTTCCGCTGTGTCTATGTCCTTCGACGGGCGTGTGACCTTGCCATATAGCGCCACCTGCAGAGGCGACGGGGCGACAGTGGCCAGTTCCACCGCCACGTGTGGCTGGTAGGGGGTGGGGAAGGCCCAGAAATGTAGAAATTGCGCCTGTGCACACAGTGAGTACAGCTTGAGATCGGGTGCCCCAAGACCTCCCTGTCGTAGTGGGAGCGTGAGCAGGGCCCAAGAGGATCTCGCCTGACCCCCGGCCCACACCAGATTCAAAAGTAGTGATCGCACGCGCGCATGGAAATGAGCAGTCATAGGTAGCGGGACATTGACAAACAGATATAAAAATTTGGGCAGTACCACCATTTTCGCCAAGGCTATCCGCGCCACCAGGGAGAGAGGGAGCCTGTTCCAGATCTCTACCTTTCTCTCGAGCCAGTCAACGGCTCTCCCGAAGTTCAGGGACCATAGTTCCTGCGTGTCTCGACTCACCCAGATTCCCAGGTACTTCACCGCATCAGTTTCCCACCGCAGGGGGTAGTCCGATGGAGGTTGGTTAGTGGCGTCAGTGAGGGGGAACGCAACGGACTTGGACCAATTAATGGATACTCCAGCCAGACCCTCAAAGCGCACGAATTCTCGGAGCAATGGGTTCATGTTGTCAGCAGGGTCTATAACGTAGAGAGTAACATCGTCTGCGTATAAGGATATCAGCAGATTTCGGGCGCTGAATCCGATCCCTCGTGCCGTGTGGTGCTGACGGACTCTGGCCGCCAGCGGCTCCATAGCAATAGCGAAAAGGAGAGGAGATAGTGGGCACCCCTGTCTGGTCACCCTTGAGATGTTAAAGGGCTCGGACACAAGACCGTTCACACTCACACAAGCCCTGGGTGCATCGTACAGTAGTTTTATAAGCGTGATGAAGTTATGGCTAAACCCCATCCTGCCCAGGATTTTGAACAAGTAGGGCCACTCCAAGGTGTCAAAGGCTTTGGTGGCATCGAGGAACACCACCGCAGCCTGAACAGAAGGGTGGAGATAGTGCAAGATAGAAAAAAGAGTTCTGAGGTTATGGGAAGTTGCGCGGCCAGGAATAAACCCGGACTGGTCAGGGAGAGCTATGATGGGCAGTAACGGTTGGAGCTTGTCTGCGATGATCTTAGCAAAGATCTTGGCGTCCACATTGATAAGGGAGAGGGGACGATATGAGTCGAGTACCATGCCGTCTTTGTCGGGCTTCAGGAGGGTTATAATCAGGGCTTCGCGCATCGAGTCAGGGAGGGAGTTCAGTTCGAGGGCCTCAACAAACAGCGAATGCAGCCTCGGAGCCAACTCCTCCGCATATGTCTTATAAAACGAAGTTGTCAGGCTGTCTGGGCCAGGTGCTTTGTTCGCAGGCATGCTCTTGATGACCTGAGCTATGTCTTGAACAGTAACGGGGAGGTCCATGTATTGCCTGTGGCGATCATTGAACCAAACAAGGGCAATAGAATCAAGAAAACCGTCCAGGGAATCAGGGGCGACCGTCTGTCTAGTCGTGTAGAGGGATGCATAAAAATCAGTGAAGGCTTTTAGTACTGCTTCTTGGTCCACAACCAGGGTACCCGCGCTGTCGTGTATAGTGTGAATGTGGTGCGTTTGCTGCCGAGGGGCTATCAGCCTGGCCAAAGTTCTGCTCGGCCTGTCCCCCTCCCCATATCTGCGGGCTTCAGCTTGTTTCCCCAGAAATTTAAGTTCTCGTTGCGCCTCCTCATTAAAAATGAGCAGTTTGTACTACACTGGGTCAATCAATGTGCCGTATGGAGCGAATGCGTAGAGTAGAGGTTCAACTGCGCGAACTGCAAATTCACTACACACGATGTATTGTGTGTGGCGACAGCCGGCTGGCTTGTCGCTTTGTCTGTCGCGATGGGGGAGGACATTAGCATGGGGCGGGCATCACCACTGAGCCTACTGTCTTGGAATGTTAGGGGCTTGGGAGATAAAATAAAGCGGGGATTGGTCTTACAGCACATCAGGAGGTCCAACCCAGCCTTGGTCCTGCTACAGGAAACTCATTTGACTGGGCCTGCCGTAAGGGCCATGGATAGGAAAGGCTACAGTATGATTGTACACTCTGAGTTCACTAAGGGGTCCCGGGGTACTGGGATATTAATGCACCGCTCCACCAGGTTCATTGTACACTCAGTTAATGCAGACACACAGGGACGCTTTGCGGCGGTCCATGGGCAATGGGAGGGGAGGCCGCTGAATGTAGTCTCGGTATACATACCACCGGCTCTGCACACCGTAGCTCTTCCAGACCTGGGGAACTTTCTGTTACACCTCCAGGAAGGGGACCTAATAGTGGGGGGAGATTTCAACGCAGTAGCACACAGCTCTCAGGACCGTTACCCAACGCGCACACGCACTCCGGGGCCTACCAAATCGTTTGAATTCATGGAAGCACAGGGTTTAGTGGATATATGGAGGCAGTTTCACCCGGACGTCCAGCAATACACGTATTATTCGGCAGTTCACGATAGTCTGTCACGAATAGACTACTTCCTCACATTGGGAGGGGGCCTTCTTAATATCACTGACACTAACATCAGACCACGAGGGATTTCGGATCATTCCCCGCTAACTCTGACTCTATCCAGCCAGGTGCAGACCCACAGGCGCCTCTATCCTATTTACCCGGGGTATCTTAAGGAACCTGTAATAACCAAGGCTTTAAAAGCATGTACGAAGTCATATATCACGGAAAATGAGGGTTCGGTTGCTTCACATGTAACATTCTGGGAGGCCTACAAAACAGTTCTTCGCGGGCAGGCGATATCGGCTACCGCACAACATAAACGCACGCAAAGCAGAGAGCTATCAGACCTGGAAGAACGACTCGCCAATGCGACTCGGGCGCATGAAAATGACCCGAGTGAGGACACACTTCACACGCTCCGGCTGAGTCAGCAGAGGCACACCGATCACCAGCGACATAAAGTGTTGGGAGGGATGGCGGCAACGGCAAGTAGAGTATATGACATGGGGGATAAGGCAGGTAAACTCTTGGTATGGCTGGAGAGGAAACGTGGAGATCAAAGGGCCATACTACAACTCAGGGACTCGAGGGGGGTGCTGCAGACCAGGCCTGACCGAATAGAGGAACTCCTCGCGGACCACTTTGAGTCTGTTTATTCCCCCGAAACTGAAGTTCCGCGCGAACTGGTGGAGGGATCGCTCATAGGGGTGCCGACCCGTACTCTCCTCCCGGACGCCAGGGACGAACTTGAATCGGAACTGACGTCAGATGAAATACAGCTAGCCGTAGCAGCGTTGCGCCCAGGGAAAGCATTGGGTCCCAACGGCGTACCGATTGAATGGTACAAAATTATGTCTGAGACACTTTCCACTCCCCTACTCGAAATGTACGAGGAAAGCCGGGAACGGGGGATCTTGCCCTTTGACCAGCGCATGGCCACCATAGTGGCGATTCCGAAGCCTGGCAAACCTCCTGAGGACTGCGGCTCATACCGCCCTATATCGCTCCTCAACGCCGAAAATAAAATTCTGGCGAAATTACTGGCCGCTAGACTGCTGCCGCACTTGCAGCACCTAATTCATCCGGATCAGTCTGGCTTTATGCCGCACCGGAGCACGGCGCTGAATTTGTGAAGGTTGCACGGAGTGCTGGCACGCGCCCCGCGATTGACGGAGCCAGCAGCGGTGCTCTCGTTGGATGCCCGAATGGCGTTCGACTTGGTAGAGTGGCGCTATCTTTTCGCAGTCCTGGAACATATGGGATTTGGCCCCGGCTTCATCTCATGGATCAGGCTGTTATACACCGAGCCCGTTGCGAGAGTGACGGCCAATGGATGTATCTCGCGGGATTTCCCACTAGCAAGAGGCACAAGGCAGGGATGCCCGCTCTCGCCGCTACTCTTTGCATTAGTGTTGGAGCCCCTGGCCACCATTCTCCGCTCCACCCAATTGCTGAAGGGCATACAGTGGGGTGACGGTTGGGAAGACAGGGTCTCCCTGTATGCGGATGACATGCTGGTCTACCTCATGGACCTAGACACTGGCATTCCGGTCCTGCTGGCCCTCTGTGAGACCCATGGTGCAGCATCAGGATATAAACTAAACTGCTCCAAGTCCGTGCTGTTCATGATCCGGGGTGACCCCCCGGCACTGCCTGATGGGTGCCAGTTGATCATAGAAACACGTACCTTCAGGTACCTGGGAATTCAAATCACGCTGGACTCAGACATTTTTTTAGCTCAACCTGGTTCCCTTGATGACTAGACTGAGGGCGGATGTGCGCCATTGGAAGGCCCTCCCCCTGACCTTACTGGGTAGGGCGGCGCTCTTTAAAATGCTGGCACTACCTCGCTTTCTATATGTCCTGGAAAACACCCCGACGGCGGTTCCAGCGTTGTTCTTCCGTCAAGTGACGGCACAACTGACCACGTTGCTTTGGAATGGCAAGCCGGCCAGGGTAGCACAGCTGAAATTAATTAGAGATTGGTATAGCGGGGGGATAGCGCTCCCGAGCCTTGAACTGTACTATTGGGCGGCGCACCTTAAGGTGATCAACCAATGGATTCATGGTACCCATGATGACCCGGCGTATGTGACCGATAGAAGGCAATTAGGTACGGCTACCCTCCTGGCCCCGCTCTATAACAAGGGTTTGGTTGGGAAGCTGGAAGGCCCGACCAAGCACACAGTGACTATATGGCATAGGGCTCAGAGGCGGCTTGGATGGGAGGGGGTGATTACCAAACTCACACCACTATGGGACTCCAGAGCTTTTGGTACTTTACGTAACAGTAAAGGGTTTGATCGGTGGGATACCATCGGGATATCCACAGTGGGCGATCTATGGTCGGGAGGCGCAGTACTCTCTTTCGACACACTGAGGACACAGTATGACCTGGGAGTGACGGAAACGTACAGATATGTACAAATTAGACACGCACTCATGTCTGTGTTGGAAACCGGGGCGCAGATCCCGGAGTCGGCTCCATTAGAAGACCGGCTGCTAACGGACTATATGGAGACGAGTGCTACATCCCTCACGTACCGTAAACTGTTGAACAATTTGCCAGATCCGCTGGGGCGCCTGAGGGAAAAGTGGATGGGGGAGCTTGGGGATCTGGATGAGTCAGAGTGGAACGAGGCGCTAGCATCACCCAGAGAGGCAGGCATATCCATGCGATTTCGGTTGGTCCAATTTAAAATTTTACACAGAGTTTATTACACCCGCACAACACTCTATAACATACACAGGGCAGACCATCCCTATTGCTTGCGAAACTGTGGGGAGGAGGGCACACTGTTTCATACATTATGGGAATGTCCCACTTTACAAAATTACTGGAGACGCGTAGCGCGCACAATCAGCCAGACGCTAGACACCCCTTTCACACCTACCCCTCGTGTATGTATACTACACGTATGGGGCCCGACAGATCTATCACTACATGGGAAGCGTTGGGTGGTCATTGGGATGATGCTGGCGAAGCGCGATATTGCACAGAACTGGGGTGCGCCGACTACTCCGACGCTGTCGCAGTGGTGCAAGAACATGGATATGCTTATGTTGAAGGAACGGGAGGTCTATAAACAGAGACTCAACCCACGCAAGTGGAATAAAATATGGACGCCATGGAACTCATATAGAGGGGATATTTGTGAGCCGTTACCGGAAGATGAGAATGCAGATAGTTCTGGGGAGGAGGATGAATTGGACTAATGTGGCGACCTCTGGGGTGGACATTGATGGGGGGGGATGCATGGGAAATAGAATCTGGTCTCAAGGACGGACTAACTAGTGGTCCGAACTTAAAGTAAATGTACGCATAAGCTCTACTCGCACTGATAATATGATTGTCCTATGATACGGTTCGTTAAGCTTGACCCTCTTATGTAGTATGTTCAGAGTTGGGGTGAAAAGAAAATTTGAAAAGTTGCTCCACTGATTGAATGCAGCTGAATGTTGACGCTGCGATGTTACGATGATGCTTATTACTGCTAATTTGTGATGGCAACAATAAAAAAATAAAATAAAAAAAATGAGCAGTTTGGCTTTAATACGGCCAGCCAGCTCCAATGTCGGGTCCTGACAGAAGGCCAGGTCCAACTCCCTCAACTCCCTCTCCAACTGGGACAGTGAACGGCGTATGGTGTGTAGCACCCCTGCCTGTCTAGCTATACATTGGCCCCGTATCACCGCCTTGAAGGCGTCCCACACAATAGCCTCTGAGGAGGCCGACCCTTCGTTATCCTCAAAGTACTTCACAATGTCAGTTCTTATTTCCTCGGTAAACACCAGGTCTGTAAGGGCATGAGGGGGTAAGCGCCAGGAAAACGCCCTAGTCGTGATGCCAGGAACCCTCAGCTCCAGTGCGCAGGGGGCGTGGTCCGAAAGTGACCTAGCCTGGATGTCAACATTCTCCACCCACGTCGCCACCTCAGGAGACACCAGCCAAAAGTCTAGTCTTGACCCAGCAGCATGATGGCATGTGATACAAGTCCCCATTCTTTCTCCAGGATGTCTAACCCTCCACACATCAGACAGCAACCCCTCATCCATCACATCAAGTATTGCCTGTCTCGCTCTAGCATGCGTGGGCCTGGCCACGCCTTGTCTGTCTAACTCATCATTCAACACAACATTAAAGTCCCCTCCGATCACAATCGAGTGACAATCTAACAGTGCAATTTGTGCCCAGACATCGCGAAAGAAGTCCGGGTCATACACGTTCGGGCCATATACAGCAGCCAGAACCAGCGGCTTACCCTGTAATGATCAATGCAAAATGACATAGCGGCCCTCCTTATCAAGCACATATTTGTGTTCCTTCCAATCCAGCCCTCTACGCACAAGTACAGCCACTCCCCGAGCATAATTAGAATAAATGGCGGAGTACACCTGTGACCATCTGGCGTGCCGCAGTCTGGGCGACGGAGTTGCGTTTATGTGAGTTTCCTGCAAGAAACATATGTCCACATTGTGCCTGGCCAGCATACCGTGCATCAACCTAGCTTTCTTGTAGTCCCCAAGGCCTCGGATGTTCCAGGTCCACAGTTTAACCCCCCCCATGACAACAACTCAGCCGACGTATCTGGGCTCCCACCACCCGCGCCTCAAACGACGTCTGAAAGCCCACACACCACACACTCAACAGCTCTCTGCGTAGCATATAGACAAAATTGCATTCCAATTCGCACCAGTTCAAAACAAGAAACCAAACACCCAACCATCCCCTCCACCCCCCACCCACGCCAACCCCCCAATCAGGTTGCGATAAAACCCCTTGCGTGCTAAGACCAGCACTACAGTTAAAGAGAAACAAGAAAAACGGGAGGTACCCCATGGGGGCGAGGCGCTCCCGGCTAACCTCCCCGAAGACTCTGGGTGGCTGCACAGTCAAGGATCTTTACAGCATTTGAGAGGTAGCCTGTCTCTCGAAGGTGCTATAAACAGAACACTATATGAAAGATTGACGACACAGACCTGGGCCTCCACTCAGCGTCTAGATCGTCCCCCAGGCAGGGCCAACAGGCCAGGCCACTGGCAGCGAAGTCCTCCGGCACCCAACGCACTTGAGACAGCCAGGGCCACCAATACAGGCAACAAAGAAGGGGGCCTCACGGCCAGCTAGGGTCGTTGTAGTCAATCGTTGTCGCTCATCTGGTCTGCGCCCTCCTCCAGTCTGGGCGACTTTCGGCGAGCACTAGGGCCACAAACGTGCTTGGCGAACTTCAGAGCTGATTTTGCGTCTGTGAAGAAGTGTGCAGCCTGCTCGTGTAGAACTTTCAATTTGGCCGGGTATAATAAGGAGTACGGGACTCCGGCTTGCATCAGCAGTTTCTTGGCCGGCATAAATTCCTTCCTAGCCGCCTGGACAAGAGGAGTGAAATCAGGGTAAAATGAGAGATGGTTCCCTTTGTGGGTGATCTTTCCTTTCTCCCGGGCCAGCCTCAGAATGCGGTCCCGATCCTGATAATTCAACAGTTTGGCCAGAATGGGCCGAGGAGGGGTGCCCGCCTGTGGTTTTTTGCCCAGGGTCCTGTGTGCCCTTTCAACCGTGAACACCTGGGATAGGTTGGGGTCAAATAGCTCGTGTAGGAGATCAGTGATAAATACCTCCATCTTCCCAGTGTTGTCCGTCTCCGGTATGCCAGTGATCCGAATGTTGGATCTGCGGGACCGAGCCTCCAAATCATCTGCCTTAGCGCGCATGTATTCCAGTTCGCGCTCAATGTTAGTTATATGTTGTTTAGTTTGTTGTTGGAACTCGCTGCATTCCGTTTGTCTGTTCTCAAGGCAGTCCAATCGTGTCTCATGCATATCCACCTTGGACTTTACTGTCTCCAGCTGCGCGGACATGGCATCCAATTTTGAGTCAATACTCTTGAGGCTAGACCGGACCTCCATTATTAAGGCGCCAAAATCAATGTCAGGTGTAGGACTAGTGGAGGGGGGCGTCGCGGCCTCCTGATCCGCCTGAGACTGCTTGGCCTTTTGTTTTTGCTCGAAAGTGAGCTTGGGCTGCCTCGCATCTCTGTTGCCTCCCATCATGGACTCGCGGATCGATCTTCTCGTTTGGCGCGCTTTTCACTCCCTCCTGCGCGCCGCAAAGCCCGCCACCAAGGCAAGCCCGGACCAAAGCAAGTTGTTTCAAAGGGAATCCGGGGGGGTATGCTGGTTTACAGTTCTAGCGATCCCAAGCAGCCTGTCCCAGTTAATATTGCAGCTCAAGTCAGCGCCGCTCGGGACAGGGGCAGATGGCAAATCTCACACCGAGAGTCACAAACAAAGCAGGATGTACGCACCAGGGGCGCGACGCCTCACTGCGTGGGCAGCAGGGCTCAGCGGTACAGGGATTCCCCAAGCAGGATCCAGTCTCACCCCGACTCCGCCGAGTGTCCGGGCGGCAGCTCCCCGCACCGCACCGCTTCACCAAGATGGCGGACGCACCTCCAGATCGGCGCCGACTCGTCGTAGGAGGCGCTCCCCAGGTTCGAATTTGCTGCACACGCACTCTGCAGGGCTCGGATTCTGCCTCCTCAGCTCTGCAATCCACAGCGGAGTTCTGGCAAGTGGCGCGGGGCTCGTTCAGTGCGCTCGCAGGCCTGAGAATCCTCGGGGTCCGGTGAGCAGCAGCCGCCGCCCCGGGCTCCGTAGCGGTGGGCGGGCTCGGGCAGGCAGGTCCTCAGCGCCAGATCTCTTGCGCCAGGCGCCCGTTTCCTCCAGAAGTGCGAGCGAGTGTGCCCCCGATCATGTAACGCTCATACACCCGTGAGCCAGGGTCTCTCGGTAGCGTTAGGTAGGATTATTGCAGGATTGTCAGTGTGCAGCCGGCGGAGCTCGCTCACAGAGCGGCCATTTCGCAGCTCGGTTAGCCACGCCCCCCTACTATGGACTAATTAACATATGACTTGTTGCACCTTGAGAAGACTGGTTTGGCCTCATATTCGGTTTCCTTTTTTTTTTAAAGACCTTTATTGTACAATTATGCAATGACACAGCATAAGGCCTACAACCGCAAGGGCCGGCCGCGTTATGCACAATTTCCTTTTCACCACTGTCGGAGTAACACAGCCCTTCAGCCGACATCCCTGGGGCCCGGCGGCGTGGTAAAGTAAGGTGTACACAGATCAGTCAGTTCGTGTTCCAGATAAATTATAGGTCTATGTTTTTTTTCTTTTAAACTTAAGAACAAATGTTATTATTTTTCTAAATAGCAAACATACACGGTAATCCCCTCCACTACAATCGCTTTAGTAAATTACACTTAGGCAGGCCTCCACACCCTAAAGAGTTTGAAAAGTTTTCTTGTGCATTTGGTGCATTAGTCATGTTTCTCAAGTAGGCCACTCCTTAATACTTGTCCTATTCCCCTCCCTCGTCCTCACCGTCTTCATCGGAGCCAGAAACATCGTCCTCCGGCAGTGGCTCACATATATTTTCCCTATATATATTCCAAGGAGTCCACACTTTATTCCATTTGTGCGGGCTGGCCCTGGTGACATATACTGCACGTTCCGTAATCATCAGCATGTCCATGTGTCTGGTCCACATCGTCAGGGTGGGCAGGTCTGAAGCGCCCCACCTCTGTGCTATATCTCTCTTAGCCACCATGATGCCTAATGTGCCCCACAGTTGACCATATCTGGATAAATCATTTGGGTCCCATACGTTCAGAATGCATTTACGTAGCTCTGGTACTAGCGAGACTTCAAGCGTTTGTGAAATAGTACGCATCACCTGCCTCCAGTATTCAGTTACCAGGGATCACTCCCAGAGGGTATGCATTAGTGTCCCCTCCCCTCCGCAGCCACGAAGACAGTAGAGGTGTGGTGCTCTTCGTAGCTTGTGTAGCAGGGTTCGAGTATAGTATATCCTATGTAGGATATTGAGTTGAACTAGTCTGAACTTTGCCGAAATACCCACTTCTTTTGGGGACACCAGCGCCTCATTCCACTCGTTATCGTCCATGTCGCCCACCTCCTCTATCCATTTCTCTCTTAATTTTAGTGTGGGGTTTGGTAGGTTATTTATTAATTTACGGTAGGTGAGTGAAGTCGCCCTATGCTGCATAAAGTCAGTAAGTAGTCTGTCTTCCAGTGGAGAGAACTCTGGGATTTCAGCGTCTGGCGGTATGGCCTGTAGCAATGCGTGTCTGATCTGCACATATCGGTAAGTTTCGTTCGGTCCTAAGGCATACTGTTGCTGGAGCAGGGAGAACGGGATCACCGTCCCCCTGTCCCACAGATCCCCTACCGTGGATATACCGATGCTGTCCCATTGTGCGAACCCCTTGCTTCGCCTCAATCGTCCCAACGCCTTGGTATCCCAGAGCGGGATAAGTTTAGTGATCGTGGCCTTCCAACCCAGTTTCGCCTGGGCGATATGCCATAGGGTGGCTGTGTGTTTCGTGGGTCCTGTCAATTTTGCCATCTTACTTCTGTCATAGAGGGCTGCGAGCATGTGATCTGTGCCTAATTGTGCCATGTCAGCCCTGTAGGCTGGGTCGTTCGGTTTCCTCTTTTAACTTAATGGCTGCTTCTACTGTATGTACCTACGGTCTCCCTAATGCTGAAATCATTAGAACTGTGAGAACTGCTGTTCCTTGATGTTTCCCCTCATGGCTGATTGGTATATGTCAAACACAAGGAGATGATGGATGGCGTGTTGAAACTTTTCAGACACTCACCCCCAGTCACAGCTCTGGGTTGAATCCATCATGATTCTTTAGCTCATTTCGCCACCTCAGTTCTGACCCAGCTATATGCAAATCAGTCTTGACCCTGTGCCTCATGGGAACAGTCCAGCCCGAATTGCCAAGCCAGGTCTTCCCTGAACCGGAAACAAGCATCCTGGGACCAGTTTCTGTGTAACACCCCTCATCAGCCAGGCTAGCTTGAATCCAGTAGCAAAGTGAGCAAGGGACCCACATCTGGGCATACCCTGCCAACTTAGGGCGAGCAAAGCAAACACAATGGCTGCTTCTACTGTATTTACCTACGGTCTCCCTAATGCTGAAATCATTACAGTGTGAGAACTGCTGTTCCTTGATGTTCCCCTCATGACTGATTGGTATATGTCAAACAGAAGGAGCTGATGGATGGAGTGTTGAAACTTTTCAGACACTCACCCCCAGTCAGAGATCTGGGTTGAATCCATCATCATTCTTTAGCTCACTTTGCCACCTCAGTCCAGACCCAGCCATATGCAAATCAGTCTTGACCCTGTGCCTCATGGGAACAGTCCAGCCCGAACTGCCAAGCTAGGTCTTTCCTTAACCGG
Source organism: Lissotriton helveticus (assembly GCF_964261635.1). Lineage (NCBI taxonomy): Eukaryota > Metazoa > Chordata > Amphibia > Caudata > Salamandridae > Lissotriton > Lissotriton helveticus. The sequence continues at coordinate 1,724,174,242 of NC_136061.1, read as the reverse complement.
AATCAAGCATCCTGGGACCGGTTTCTGGGTAACAACCTTCATCAGCCAGGCTAGCTTGAATCCTTGTGTTTGCTTTGTTCGCCCTAAGTTGGCAGGGTATGCCCAGACGTGGGTCCCTTGCTCACTTTGCCACTGGATTCCAGCTAGCCTGGCTGATCAGGGCTGTTACCCGGAAACCGGTACCAGGATGGTTGTTTCCGGTCCAGGGAAGACATGGCTTGGCAGTTTGGGCTGGACTGGTCCCATGAGGCAGAGGGTCAAGACTGACTTGCATATAGCTGTGTCTGAACTGGGGTGGCAAAGTGAGCTAAAGAACGATGATGGATTCAACCCAGATCTGTCTGTAACTGGGGTGAGTGTCTGAAAAGTTTCAGCGCTCCGTCCATGTGTTTGCTTTGTTCGCCCTAAGTTGGCTGGGTATGCCCAGACGTGGGTCCCTCGCTAACTTTGCCACTGGATTCAAGCCAGCCTGGCAGATGTGGGCTGTTAGCCCGAAACCAGTCCCAGGATGCTTGTTTCCGGTCCAGGGAAGACATGACTTGGCAGTTCGGGCTGGACTGGTCCCATGAGGCACAGGGTCAAGACTGATTTGCATATAGCTGTGTCTGAACTGGGCTGGCAAAGTGAGCTAAAGAACTATGATAGATTCAACCCAGATCTGTGACTGGGGGTGAGTGTCTGAAAAGTTTCAGCGTTCCGTCCATCATCTCCTTGTGTTTGATTGGCATATGGAACAACTGGACCAATTGTAACTGTTAAGTGCTCTGCATTATTCCAGTATTTCATTTGTGTTTCTGATTTACCATCTCTACAGACAGCTGGTGTATGCTTTTTTTTATATAAAGCCCTTATTCTGGCTTCTATGAGAGGCTGTTATCAATGCAGAAATCTTTACAGTGCATGAAATGAAATAATTTTTTTATAAAGCGCGATAGTTAGCCGCAGGCGTCCTAGCGCTATTAATTAACAAGTGTGTATAAGGAGGGGACTATGTTTATCTGCTAAACAGGAAGGTTTTCAATTTTTTCCGGAAGGGAGGAAGATTGGGCTCTGAGCGAAGTGAGAGGGGAAGGGAGTTCCAAAGTCTGGCTGAATTCACAGAGAAGGTTCGCCCTCCGCATCTTGCTCTTTGGAACCTGGGGTTGCTCACTCGGAAGGCATGTGCCGACCTAAGCTGTCTGGTAGGAATATATGGATTAACCAGGGCGTGATTTAGAACTGCTCCTTTCTTCCAAAAAGCACGGTGAGTAATACACAGGCTTTTGAACTCGATTCTTTCCCTAATGGGTAACCAGTGAAGGTCTTTAAGTTCAGTTTTCACGGATTGGCGACTAGGGATGCCCAGGAGAGTGCGGGCGGCACAGTTTTGAATTACTTGGAGTTTTTTGAGGGTTGTTTGAGGTGCTCCAAGGTAGAGGGCATTCCCAAAGTCTAGTCGAGAGAGAATAAGGCCCTGAATCATGATCTGTTTTGCCTTTAGAGGAAGGAGTCTTACACTCCTTCCTCTAAAGGATTTTACGGATGAGCCTAAGGATACCTAGGCAGGTAGCTGACAATATTACTGCCTGGCAATTGAAGGTGAGTGTTTTATCCATCCAAATTCCCAGGCTTTTAATGGTATCCTTAGGTTCAGGGGCTGAGCCCAATGAGGGTGGCCAGATGGAGTCGAAGGACTTTACCGGGGAGTTGCCTAGTATCATTAACTCCGTCTTGTCTCCATTTAACTTTAAATATGACTGAGTCATCCAGGCACAGACGGCTTCCATACAGCCCTTTAGATCACTTGGCTGGGTGAGAGGATGATTCAATGTTACCACCAGCTGGGTGTCATCGGCGTATGATATAATTTGGACACCGAAAGGGCGGATGATCTCAGCAAGGGGACGCATGTAAATATTAAACAGTGTGGGGCTCAGGGAGGAGCCCTGAGGAACCCCACAACTGAGAGGTTTACTGGCCGATGTAACATTACCCTCACAGACTCGAAAAGAGCGGTCTGACAGGAAGGATTGAATCCATGCCTTTGCCCTAGAACTAATTCCCAGATCAGAGATCCTCTGTAAAAGGATGTCATGATTTACTGTATCGAAGGCGGCACTGAGGTCCAATAAAATAATGGCCGCAGTGCCGCCCTGGTCAGTAATCATTCTAGCTCTTTCTGTCACAGCCAGTAGTGCGGTTTCTGTCCCATGCATGGAGCGAAACCAAGTCTGTGACATGTCCAGTAGGTTGTTAATTTCTAGGAATTCTGTAAGGGTGTTATTTACATGCTTCTCCGCAATTTTACTTATCCAGGGTAGTAACGAGATTGGACGATAATTTCCTGGATTCCTCTGGTCTAGATTAGCTTTTTTTAGAAGGGCTCTCACTGTTGCTTGCTTCCAACTTGATGGAACAAAGCCTGAGGATAAGGAGGTGTTGATCAGATTCGAGATGGTAGGCAGGATGGAGGGAATGACTGTCCTCAGGAACTGAGCTGGAGCTGGGTCGCTAGGAGATCCAGACTTCACCTGGAGCATGATGGTTTCAAGGGTGGTAGGTTCCAATGTTGGAAAAGTTTCCAGGGAAACCGAGGAGAGTGAATCTTTCTGCAATGGACCTACTGAGATAGTGGGGACATGTAAGAACGATGCGTATATTGTAGCTATTTTACTGTGAAAAAAATCTGCTTGCTCATTGCAGCGGGTCTGAGCACTATGAGGGTCTGGTAATTTATCCGGTATTTTCAAAAGGGTTTTCGCAATTCGGTAAATTTCTTTGGGTTTTGACACTGCTGCGTTTATTTTGTTCTCATAAAAAGTCGATTGAGCGATCTTTATGTTGTCTTTATAACGTTTTATGGAGGATCGATATAAATTTTTATTTATTTGTAGATAATCGATGCGCCATTTCCTTTCCAGTTTTTTACATTCTTTCTTCATATTACGTAGATCTTGGGAGTACCAAGGTGCGTTTCTTGGACTATGTTTGGATGCAAGATCTATGACTGGGAGAATGCTATCCAATGATTGAGTGATCCATTTATTAAAATTGGCATTATTAGTTGTGGGATCAGGATTATATGCTGGAGTGGAGGCTTCGAAAGTGGATGCCCACTGTGTATGGTTAAGTTTTGACCATTTACGATCCCTGCGGGTTAACGGCGTTGGAGTGGGGTGTGAGATTGATGGTGACCAGGTAAATGGGATCAGAAAGTGATCGGACCATGGAAGGGGAATAGGCGACTCAACTGTAAGGTAGGTGCAATTGCTAAAAATGGGGTCTAAAAGGTGTCCCTTGAAATGAGTAGGTTCCAGAACTCGCTGGGAGAGCTCTAGTGCTTCAAGACTATTTAATAGTTCAGTGGCTGCGGGGTCCGAGGAGTCATCCAAATGGACGTTTAGATCACCCAGCAAGGTGTAATTGGGTAAACTACAGATTCCGCTGGCTATAGAGGATGGCAAGTTATTGATGAAGTTACCAGGAGTGCCAGGGGGTCGGTAGATGAGAGTCCCTGAAAAGGTGCATGTGGGGGAAAGGTCCAGTGAGAAAGAAAGGTTTTCACAATTGGGCATCTGATTAGGGAAGCTGCGACAGTTGTAGCAGTTTTTATAGATAATGGCTATACCGCCGCCTCTTCCTATTGGGCGATCTGCTCGCAGTATCTGGTATCCTGTGGGGAGTCCTTGAATAATATCGGGATCCGAGTCTATGTGAAGCCATGTTTCCGTGAGGAACAAAACATCTGGTTCCTTGTCGGATAAGAGTAGAGAGATCTCTAGGGAGTGTTTAGGGAGGGATCTACAATTTACCAAGAGCATATGGTACGTTGGTCCTAAGGTCTGAGGAGGGGACCGGTAGGCACAAAATTGGCAGGCGAAGTGATTGGTGGTGGGGTTCCATGTGGCACGACAGGGAGTGGGGGCAGGGCCTCGTAGCTGCAATAGGGACGTAGAGCTATAAGTAAGGGATGGATTTTGGCCATGGGTTGTGGCCCCTGGTCCCGGCCCGTCGCGGACTTGCCGGAACTTGTGGTCACAATCATAGTTAATTATTTCCTCCAGTTGATTTGTGTGCACTTTCAAACCTTTTTCCAGGACCCAATACTGGTTCCTGGAAAAAAATATTAAATTCCGGCATGCATTGTAAAGATTTCTATTAAGAATGGCACACCGGAGGTCAATTAAGCGGAGTGAAATGCAGGGAACTATGGGAGCTGAATAATATATGGGTCACGTAAACTGCCTCTGATGAAAGAGCTTGAAGGCTCAAAAACGCGTCAGGCAGCAGGACTAAGCAATCGGAGTGAAAATGCCTGTCCCTTTTGAATAAATGATTTGGTTTAAATCGCAGCTGGAGGAGTACGTGTCCAAATGCATAGGGGTTGTTTTAGAGATTTATACACGGCGAGTCCAGGCCATGGGAAGGTTGCACCGCCTTTCAAGGAGATCAGAGAGGCCTGTCTTACCTGAACTGTTCGGCGAGAATGCGGCGTAGCTGGTTCTTTGTACTACAGGAACAGGATTCTTACTCTGAGGCCCACTGGAGGGCTGTTATTGGGTCCTAGAAAAAGGTTTGAAAGTACACACAAATCCACTGGAGGAAAGAATTAACTATGATTGTGACCACAAGTTCCGGCATGCACTGTAAATATTTCTATTAAGAATGGCACACCAGAGGCCAATTAAGCAGAGTGAAATGCAGGGAACTGTGGGAGCTGAATAATATTGGTGCACGCAAACTGCCTCTGATGAAAGAGCTTGAAGGCACAGAAACGCGTCAGGCAGCAGGACTAAGCAATCGGAGTGAAAATGCCTGTTCCTTTTGAATAAATGATTTGGTTTAAATCGAGTGTGAGTCCAAATGCATAGGCATTGTTTTAGAGAATATATATATACATAAATATATTTTATTGATTTAGCAATATTTCCTATTTTAATTCTATTCCTCCATTGTTTTTTTTGGGAGTGCGTAGCAATACCTGTGGGTGGCCATGAATGGTGATGGACTTACTCCAAGACTGAGCTGGAGTCGTTTTTCAACTGTTTTGGGTGTTTTTTAGCTATAGTAATTTCGGAACTGCAGTTTGTGAACAGCAGTGGGCTAACTCTTTAGTGGGAGGCGGTTTGTTCCTCCCTAACTCTCTCCTTCATCATAGCACGCCAGTCATCCTCCACCTCACTCTGCACCACTCCAGTTTAAATCACATCACTGCACTCTACTCCATTCTGCACCGCTCCACTCTATGCCACTGCACTCTATGCCTCTATACTCCAATATGCACCACTCTACTTTATGCCAATGCAGTCTACGCCAATGTACCCTATGCCACTCCAGTCTAGGTCACTCCACCCTACTCTGCAACACTGCGCCAATACACTCTACTCTATACCACTCTACTCTACGCCCCTGCACTCCATGCCAATCCACTGTACACAACTCTAATCTACTATTCACCACTGCAATCTATGCCACTGTACTATACACCACTGTGCTCTACCATGCACCACTCCCCTCTACGCCACTTTGTTCTACTCTGAAATAAAATAGTCTACACCACTGCACTTTATGCCAACAATCTACACCACTGCAATCTACTCTGCAACATCACACTCTCCACCACTGAACTCTGCTACCTTACTTTGCACTACTGCACTCTATGTCTCTGCACTTTGCAGCACTGCACTCTATGCCATAATACTCCACTTTGCACCACTGTAGTCTACACCACTGATCTCTATGCCAGTGTACTCTACTCCACTGCATGCTCTACCACTGCACCCTACACCACTCTAATCTACGCCACTCTAAACCACTGCACTCTACACCGCTCTACTCTGAACCAGCCTACGCCACTGCACTATATGCCGCTCTACTCTGCACTACTGCATTCTATGCCACTGTGCTCTGCATCACTCCACTCTACACTACTACACTTTCAGAACTTCACTCTATGACACTGCACACCACAGTATTATACTCTACTCTGCACTACTCTATGCCACTGTAGTCTGTGCCACTCTACATCACTGATTTCTAAGCCACTACACGACTGCTATCTAAAATGCAACATTCTAGTTTTAGCCACTCCACTCTGCAACACTATATTTGACGCCATTGAATTCTATGTCGCTGCACTATATATCACTATACTCTGCAACACTGTACACCAATCCACTGTATCTACATCAGTCCACTCTACTCTAAGCCACTCCACTGTACGCCACTCTGCGTGACTCCACTTTATGCCTCTCCAATACACGACACTCTATGCCACAACACTCTACTCCACGCCATTCTACTCTACACCATTCCACAGCACTCTCCTCTACGCCACTAACCTTTAGCCATGCTGAACAGCAGCCACGTGAGATCTATTGGCTTTGCCAAAGCTTGTTTCTACTTGCATTCTTTTTATTTTTTTGCATATGTGTTTAGTTTGTGTGTGTGTGTGTGTTATTGTGGTTGTGCCAGAGGCTGAATGCAAAAATGAGTCAGTGGATGGAGGAATAGATGCAGGAATCCAAAGGTGAGTGACAGTGCCTGTATGGTGACTTATTAATACCTAAAATCATTTATGACACAAAAGGCGCTACCATTCTTAAGCCAGGCCTACTTGCATTGCCAATGCTTTTCCTAGTTCAGAGCACCCTGCCAGCATTTAAATAAAAACACATTTTTAATCATAAATATGTAGCTACCATAAACTTTTATCAAATTTAAAAAAAATCTAGATGCTACTCACACTGGTAAGTAGCCGCTCCGTTATTGTACAGAACAATGTAGAGAACCAATGTAAGCTGAGGCACGTTCTCGATGAATGTCTCAAACAGCCGGAGCATGCTTATGTCATGGGTCAGGTAATAAGCATAGCTGTTATATGCCGGATATTGTGCCCCTTTTCTGTAGGCCTGGAATCCCACCTCCAGAGCGTGTATGCACCTGAAAGAGAGAACAAGTCGGTGTAGTTAGTAGCTAATGAGCATTTGACTAAAATGAGCAACTGCGATTAAGAGCATGTATTCTTCATGTACAGTAATTAATTATTCCATCATTATTTTGCATTAAGCACTTTAATAGCAAATACCTAGCTTCAGAGAGCTTCGAAGCACTTTAGAAAACACATTTCAGGAGTACAAGACCATGAACAAATTACATTTAATGTTATGGAAGCAAACCAAACTTAATGATGGAGAGAGAAATACTCAAAAGTGCGGAATCCAGGAGTGGAGGCAAGTTCCTGGTCTTCGGCCGAGGTCATATGTTTTTAAGCCTGTGCGAGGGCATGTGTAAGACATCACACACAAAGAGCTGACCTGATGTTCAGCTTTCACTGGCATTCTGGTGCAGTCCCATTTGGTCAAGGGTGAAGTTCAGTTCCTCTTGTGGTAGGATTTGAAATGCTTGTGGTCAAATGTGAGGCTGAACGAAACTAAGTTATTCGTTTTTTTCTGAACTTTAGGAGTGAATCGTTCAAAGTATAGCTGGGGAAGGTGTGCAAGTGTGTTTTCTTTGCAGCACTTAATTTATTTATAAAGTTTTATATAGCGCGAACATGATCCCGAGGGATATCAGAGCGCTTCACAATTACGAGTGGGTGGATGATAAGGGATGTACAGGCGTCAAATACATATCAAACAAAATAGTTACAAAGGGAGCATCAAAACATCACATTAGCTAAAAATAGCGGATCTGGGAGGGGAAGAAAAGATTCATTAAGGAAATATACCAAATCAGTACCATATATGAAGGTGTAAGTCCAGTATCTTACAGCAGATGATCCAAACGGTTTCAAGCTGTGTAATATTTTTTCTCATTAGAAATAGCTAGTCTCTTGGAGAAGTAACCTGAACATTCTAGGACGAGAGAGCATGGTAGAAGCACATGAGGTCTTAAATGGAATACTAACTGGCAGAGGGAGCCCAAAAAGAAATTTTCACGACAAGAGGTAACGTGGTCATATTTTCATAAGGCATAGAGCAAACTGTAAATCTTCCTTTAGAGAGGGAAGAGTGGTATCTAATACGCCCCTAAGGAGAGCACTTCTTACAACCCTATATGGAAGAGCCAGGGTCTGTAATGTGTGTGGGGTAGGGGGGTGGGAGGGAGCAGGCCTTTTCAGTGTTGGGAGCCTTAAATGGTGCAGGTATTCTAGATTTGAGGAGTGTTGTAAAAGAGAAGCTTGGCCTCAACATGGAAAATTATTGATTTTACACAAGCAGAGTTTGGGAGCATCCTCCTAGGCACACAGCAGGGAGTTGTATCAGTGCCAGAAGTGGCATTGCAGACAGGGTAAAAATGTGCCCAATTTATTGAGTCAGAGGTAAGGTATGGACATCCGTGACTGTAGCTAGCTCTTGGATGGTGCTTTAATTTTCCCAGTTAATCCTTCAGTTATTGTTGGATGCTGCCTTCGTTTTAGAGGATGAAAACCCACTGTTTGGTTACACAGACAGCGACCGCACGAGTCGATTGTAAGGGGGGGGCTTTGAAGATTGCACATACGTATGTTACAGTCTGTTAGAAAGAAAGATGAACGACTGCAGGATGGTGCGGCCGATGCTCATGAGTGAAAATGGAGTGGGTATGATGGTCAACTGTGTTGAGGGACACTGATGGATACAGGAGGACAAGGAGACTGGAGTTCCTCCTTGTACATGATCGAATGGGTGTTATTAACCTGGATGAGCTACGCATACGGGGTAGGTTCTAGACTGGAAAGATTTCAGATGGAGATGGAAGTGGTGTTGCTCAATGTGGTCTTGTAGATATAGTGCTATGGCCTTTTCAGCCATTTCTTTTCAAGGAAACGAGTGCTGGGTCGATAGCTGGCTATACCTTTTGTGTCTGGTGTGAGTTTCTATAGTGGAAGGAGCTGGTTTTCAGCAGTTAGGCAAGCAAACGTGTAGTTTACTAATCAACACGGTTTGAGGGAATTGATACTGTTGCTAAGATCCTTGGTGGTCAGAGTCTGGAAAAACAGAAGCTTCTGTATGTATTCAAGTGGATTATATGGTATAAAGTTGTTGATGCCTTCATTGCCTTTAAGTGTTGTTATTTTGTGGATGAAAACGTTCTTTATTGTAGTCCCAGTTCTTCGTACTTGGCACCCACCATTTTAAGATGTACGTCATCCGAATGTCTGTGTTGTCACTGAACTGTGCTCATCCAAACAGGAGCTACTAGATCAGGCAGCCTGACCAGGGCTACAAAATGCTGCCTTGCCCAACCAGCAGCAAAGCATATATATAGATTCTGCTACCTTTCTAAGTTCTTCAGCAACTGACAAAGCCATGTTTTAACCCCATAACTGCTGGGCATCCCGAAACCCCTCCCCCAGTGCTGAGACCTTTTTTGGGTAGTTTGGGCTTAAGCCTTCATAATGTTTTGTCCTCATAAAGGTTTCCACGCCAAATGTGCTTCCTCCCCCCCCCCCCAACATCCTGGGGATTTCTAAAAGTACACAGGGTGTGTGATTCCCCTGGAGGGGGCCTAGAAAATATCTAAAATAATATCTACATTTTTTATTTCATTTTTAGAAAAATAGGGAAAAAAGTGCTCTGGATAAAAGTGTCTTTTTACTTCATAAAATTGGCAACAACAAATTATATAGTAACATTTATTTGCACGATTAATAAAGACCATTGCAATCGAATAATAAAAAAAGAAGAGTAACCAGTATGTCAGTTGCAACAAAAAAGAAAAACACAAAGGAAAAGAAAAGACAAAAGAAATTAAAATTGTGAAGGTTTAAAAACACCAGGATCTCAAATGCCAAGCATTGAATAAAGGAACAGTAAAAAGCTAAAATACAATTCATCAGCAACTGTCAGAATCCAGGTCCAACAAAAGGTAAAGCGCCATACTTTTGTTTAGGGTGATATGCAACAAAGATATGTGGCGCCTCACCGACGCCAATACAAGCTCCGGGAGGTTTAGACATGCATTCTGAAATCATACTTACATCATGATACAAGCCAAAGTGATTTGATTTTTGTTTTCTTTAGTCCTGAGGCATATTGGTGCTGCTTATATGACAAACTATTGCTGGTTAGTGGTGTCCTACAGTTGATTTTCAAAGAGCCAGGTTTTCAATAATTTCCTGAAAGAAATTAAACTAGGACTGTTTTTTAAATTTACTGGTAGCATGTTCCATAGCTTGGCTATTACTGCTATGAAACTCATCCCTCCCCAATGTGCTCTCTTAGTTTGAGGGCTCACCAAAAGCATGTCAGCAGATGATCGAAGATTTATTTTTGGAATGTACCAAATAAATATTTTTTTAAGTAGTCTGAGCCTGACTTGTGTAGTGCTTTAGAAGGTATGCAAAGAGATTTAAATGTGATCCTTTTGGCAACTGGATGAAGTTTGATTAGACCGTGCGATACTGATTGAGGCTTGGAAAGTCCAAAAGCAGTCGGGCCGCTGCATTTTGTAAGACCTGTAATTTCTGTAGAAGTTCTTTTTGTATGTTTAAGTATAATGCGTTGCCATAGTCTAATCTTGACAAAGCCAAGGCGGACACATCCGTTTTTTTTGCAAATCCCTAGAAATGAGGGACGTATTTTCCTGACCAGCTTTAGATTAAAAAACACTGCAGAAGTTAGTGTTGACCTGATCCTTAAAAGCTAATCTGTCATCAAAAATAATCCCTAAATTCCTCACTTTTTTGACCGGCGAAAGAAGGGATCCCAGCTCGTTTGGCCACCAACTGGAGGATCAGAAGTCCGGATCATTGCCCAGTTAAAGCACCTCCGTTTTCCCCGAGTGCAACTTTAAACAGTTGTTTTTCATCCATTCATTAATCTGGGTCATGCATATATTGAAACAGTTGGCTATTTCTTTTACATTGCTGGACACTGAAACAATTAACTGTGTGTCATCAGCATATGAGACAACTGAAAAACCAAAGGACCTAATAAGCTTAGCCAGCGGTGTTACATACACATTAAACAGAGTAGGACTCAGAGATGAGCCCTGTGGTACACCACATGGCAGCCTAAACTGTTCAGAGTAACATACTCCCATCTGAACAAATTGAACCCCATCTGCTAAAAATTATTTGAGAAGTTTAAGATCTTGGCCTTTAATCCCAGACAAGAAGAATCAGTCGGCGAGAATGATATGATCAACAGTGTCGAAGGCCACAGAGAAGTCTAATAGTAACAGGACGGCCTTCCCTCCCGAATCTAGGATGAATCTTAAATCTCTGGAAGCCATTATAAGAGCAGTTTCCATACTGTGTGCTTCACGAAACCCAAATTGCGTTGGATCCAGTATTTCATTTGCTTTTATAAGAGAGGCTAGCTGGTCGTTCACTGCTTTGTCTAGGACCTTTGCCGGAAATGGTAACCTGGAAATAGGTCTATAGTTACTGGGTTCCTGCACATCCAAATTCCGTTTTTTTAGCAGAAGGGGTATAGAGGCCATCTTCCAGTTTCCTGGAAAATGACCTGCTCTAATGATTTCATTGAACAAATTAGTCAGCTGGTCACTTATAAATAGTGGTGCCAGGTGTACTATTCTGGGCGGTCATGGATCTAGCGGTGAGCCAGAGGTGGTTGTAAGTATTAGCTTGTGTTCTATACTCAAAAGTAGAAAAGTTCTCCCATCCTTTAATAACTGGACAACTTTCAAGAGTTGTTTGATCTAGTGTTTAATTATTGGTAAACGAATTAAATACATCTTCCACTTTTTTCTGGAATAGCTTAGCTTACAAAAGGTCTGACCGCCAAAGTTGCTTATAGGTTGAGGTGCTTTTGCTAAACTTTTTAATGAGCGGAATAGCTATTTATTGGAATGTTTAGACTGGGCTGCCATTTCAGTAAAATACATTTTTTTCTCTTCCATGATACGTTTTTTTTATAGTCTGTTATGGCTTGTGAATAGTTCTTCTTGTTGACTAGGTCGAATTTGGATCTCCACTGTCGTTCTTTCCTTCTGCAAAGCTGTTTCTGTAGTCTAAGCTTATCTGAGAGCTACGGCTCTGAAGAGGTTTTTCTTCACTGAGAGATCAGTTTTAATGGGGCTAGGGAGTCAACCACAGACTTGATTCAAGAAGAGAAGAGACTGCCAACTCTACATCCGAGGTTCAGGTTCAAAAACAAGTTTATTTAGACAATTGTCCATAAAACATACTAAAAAAATACATATTAATTAAAACCTTTAAATGAACCCCCCTCCTCCCCACCCCATCCCCATTAAATAAAAATTTTTTAAATTCAATTCTGTTTAACAGATCATAGGAACAGAGCAATCCAAACTGCCACATCTAAATATCGCATCTCAGACTGTAACTCCACCGCCTTGTTCCTATGAAAAGCATCATATTTAAAAAACAGAGGTCTTAAAAACCTAATCCGATTTGCAAGATAAAAAGCGCAGTCCATAAGAATAAGCGTAATAGTGCATTTGGCTTTCAGAGGGCAGGGACAAAGACCACTATTATTTTGCACCCCTGTCTTATATGGGTGGGATGAATAAATTGGATTACATCTCACCCGAACCCTTAGAATTTCTTTTCTCAAACCTGGATCTGGTAACTGTGATAAGTAAGGGAAAACACCATCCTGGCCAAGTGAAGCTAACAAGAAGCTTATAGATGATTTCTTCTTTAGATATAATATCTTCATTGCGGTCATTCTGGTTCTAACGGCCTTTTCCCACAACCTTTCGCTGCTTTGGCTCTTTTCCCAGCACAATTTGGATAATTTAGCCACCTCATCATTCTGTGAATGTCTCCTTTAGTTTCTTGGTCTAACAGCGCTGGGATGCCCCAGGGTAGCCATGCGCTATAGAAATGAGTATTCATTCGTATTCATTCATTCTCCAACACGGTGTTGAAGTATCTTAGAGCCCGGGTGGCGGCCGCCCTGTTCCAAGATACCAGGCTGAACTCTCTCCTTATAGCCTGGACCATGGTACCTTGTGGGAGTGATAGAAGTCTTTTAAGTACTGCCCCTTCCAGTCTGTCCCATTCAGAAGTTGGATCAAGAGAGAATAACTCTCCTCCATACAGGCCTATTGGTGGAATCTTCCCTTCATAGGCCTTTAATAATGGGATATGGAATAGGCCCCCAAATCTACTATTAAATCCAGATAAACAGCTTGCCTGCAAAAGGGCCTTCTGCCTAGTGGCATCCCAATGTGCGCCTCAATTCAGATTTTTCCTAAAAGTTAAACCCAGGTATTTATACTGATCCACTTGTTCCACCACCTGAGAATCAAAATACCAGGAAAAACTCTGCACTTTTTCCCCCAAAAATCATAATTTTCGTCTTTTCCAGATTAATACAAAGCTTGTTCTGCTTACTATAAGAGGCCAATGCGTTGATTTTCCTCTGCAGACCAATTGGAGTGTAATCCATTAATACCAATCATCTGCATAGAGTAGACAAGCAATATGCTGATCCCCAATTTTAGGCGAAAAAGACTTTGATTGGGAAATAGCTGTTCGGAGGTCGGCTAAAAATAGACTAAAAAGTAGGGGTGCAAAAACGCACCCCTGACGCAGGCCATTGTCGATAGAGATTCTTTGGGACACCCGTCCTGTCTTGTCTAACTCCACCTGAGCCCAATTGCCAGAGTGCAGGGATTGAAGGGCCCCAAGAAGATGTAGTGGTAATTCCCAAGCGGCAAGTTTTCCCCATAAAATATACCTGTCAACAGAATCAAAGGCTGTCCGGAAATCTACAAAACAACTGCACAGTCTTTGATTTTCCTCCATTGCCTTTCGAGTAATAGCCCACAAAGCAGTGGTCTATGGTTGAATGGTCCTCCCGAAAGCCCCCCTGTTCTAAAGGAATTCTCTTAGTTTCAGTGGCCCATTCTTCAAGTTTGGCTAAAATAATCTTGGAGAATATCTTTAATGAAATGTCCAAAAGGCTTATAAGCCTGTAATGCATTGGGTCTGTACCGCTTTTTTAAAAATCGGTTTCACAATAGACCCCTTCCAGGTAAAGGGGTAAAGGCCAGACCCTGCAACCCAACTGAACAGAGTAGAGTAAATTTCAGCCCACCAAACACTATTTGTTTTCATTATTACCGCCGGGACATTGTCAGGACCGGCGGCACGAGAGAGTTTTATTCTCTCAATAACGGCCTTAACTTCCTTCACTGAGAACCAGTTGGCTGGGAGGGTTTGCCCATAGATGTGCTGAGGGCCATCTAAGCCTAAGGGTCCCCTGTATAACTCCGTCAGATGAGTGGCCCACTGTGCTTCCGGTATCATACAGGTCAGAAAACCCCCTACTTTGGCCATTAAACTCTTTGTCCAGAATTTTTGCTGATCATTTAATAGTATAATCTCCTGCATCTCCTCCCACTTCCTATGATAAAAATCTACCTTTTTCGACTGCACAAGGGATTATATTGGCGTTTAAGTTTAACCAGCTCTTGGGTGGCTAAAGGAATGAAACGACACCTAGCACTCCTTGCTTTCTGTCTCACCAGTCGTTTCAACTTTTGGCAGTCCTGATCGAACCAGCCCGGGACACCCTTTGTGCGGGATTTTGTATGTCCACCCTTTCCACTTATTTTCACTAAAATGCAGCCCAAAACTCGTTGCACAATATTAATATACCACACAATAACATCATCAGCATGAGTAGGGAAGATAGGAACCGTCTCCTCTAACTGGAGAGTTGCTAATTGTTGAAGATGCATAGTGTCTAAACGTGTTGTGAGCCTGCGCGGATAGGACATCTCTAAGGGAAACACTCTCTCAGGGGATACTGGCTCACACAAATCAAGAACTGCTGTGGTTGCCCAGTGGTCACTGCCCTCATATTTTGCCACCTCAAAGCTCTTAGAGGCCAAAATTCCAAAGGGACGTAAACACTGTTCCCTCTAGGCCGCGCGCGCGCGCACCTTCCCTGACGTCAGCGCGCACCACCTAGCGTGGAGCGCGCACACAGGCCGTCGCAAGAGATTCGCGCCGCCCGCCGCTTGTAAAAAGCGAGTGGCGCGAACATGACATGCGGCACTTTTCCAGTGGTGGCGGCGGTGCGGGCGTGAGGAGTTGCAGGTAAGGAGCGGGAGGCAGGAGGCGGGAGGCGAGAGGCGGGAGGCGGGAGGCGGGAGGCGGGAGGCGGGGGGAACTGGTGGTTATTGTGGGGATTATGGCAGTGTGGGAGCAGGAGAATTGGCTTGTCAGGGGTTTGAGTATTCTCCAGACTGCCGATAGAAAGCCTTCTTAAAAAGCCTTGTCACAAGATTAAAAGCTTTTCAAGTTACTGTCCTCGGAAATTTGGCTGACGGAAATGACTCGAGAGCCTTGTTTTAGTGCGTGCCCCTACTGCGAGTCCTACTGTGCTTGTTTAATAGGGAAAACTAGCCATCCAGAGAGGTGTATGTTCGCCATGCTTGAGTGTCTAGCAGCAGGGGCGCGGGCGCTCTGGTGTTTTCCTTTTCTAATTCTCGCTCCACAATGCCGGTGATTGCTTTCGCCGAGAGATGCATGGGGGTTTGGAGACATTTAATTACGGGTCAGCACAAAATCTTTAGGTTCTGTTTTGCCTTCTGCCACGCCGCTTGAATTAAAAATCATTGTCTGCAAATTGGTCGGTGCGTTCATGAAAACAAGGCGCTTGGAAGACACGCCGTGTACACTTAGAATACATATTTGACTGGACTATTATTATGACCACGAATGTACCTTGGAAGAAATGATAACATACTGCAGACAAGGAAAACTTGTTTTTTTTCGGTATTCACTGACTATTATTGGCAATTGTACGCAAGCTACATATGGTAAGTTGACCGCTTTGCCGCTTAGGTGACCGAAATATTTCTGTCTAGACTAGCCCTATCTTTCACTGTTTAAGTATTGCTGTTAATCGGAGCCCGTGAGGGGGCTCTGATTGTCAGCAATATTTAAACAAAAGGCCACAGCAGACACAAAAAACGCGTGTCACACAGGACAGGAAGGCCCAAAAAACGAGTGAGGCACAGGACAGGAAGGCCCAAAAAACGAGTGAGGCATAGGACAGGAAGGCACAAAAAACGAGTGATGCACAGGTCAGAAAGGCACAAAAAACGAGTGAGGCACAGGACAGAAAGGCACAAAAACCGAGTGATGCACAGGTCAGAAAGGCACAAAAAACGAGTGAGACACAGGACAGAAAGGCACAAAAAACGAGTGGGGCATAGGCCAGAAGGGCAGAAAAAACGAGTGAGACACAGGGCATAAAGGCACAAAAAACGAGTGGGGCACAGGACAGAAAGGCACAAAAAACGAGTGGGGCAGAAGGGCACCAAAAACGAGTTGGACACAGGACAGAAAGGCACAACAAGCATTGGAAATGCAATAGGTCTCGCATTAGAAAAGTTGGAGCTATTGGTCTTGTAAATGACAAATATTTTATTTATGTGTTGGTTTTTAAAATAGCTAAATGGATAGCTTTGCCATTTACAATGCCAATAGTTATAACTTTCGCGAATGTGACACCTATAGCATTTGGAATGCAACATGTTTTCTATTTACGTGACTTAGATGGCAGCTCTGGTCGTTAGGCCACATCTCTAGAGAGCACGAAAGTGCAGCAGGGGAGAGAAACACAGAGAGGGAGTAGAGAGTGCAGCAAGGAAGAGAAGCATGGAGAGGGAGCCCAAGAGTGAAACAAGGGTGAGATGCACGGACAGGGAGCCTGAGAGTGCAGCAGGGGACAGAAGCATGGAGAGGGAGACAGAGTGTATCAGGGGCGAGAAGTACGGACAGGGAGCCCAAGAGAGAAGCAGGAGAGGGAGTCTGAGATTATAGAAAGGGAGAGAGTTGAGCATAGAAAGGGAGAAGATGAGTTTGGGAGAGAGGCATGAGAGGTGGAAGGCAGAGCAATGGAGATAGACCAGGGAAAGGAGTAACCATGGGGGAGATGAAGATGAGAGCAACAGGGAAAAACTAGTGGTGTTGACTAATGCCGAAATGGTATAAATGATGCTGTGTTAGTGCTCATTGACAATCGTGTGTACCTTGAGGAGAGATGGGAGAGGGGAGGGGAAAGAAGGGAGAGGGAGGAAAGAGGGGAGAAAGGTAGGAGAGTGTGGTGAGAGAGGAGAGAGGGTAGAGGAGAGAGTGGTGGGAGATGGTAGAGGGGAGGGGAGAGGGGGGAGAGAGAGAGGAGAGAGAGGAGACAGGAGAGAGTAGAGTTGTGAGAGGGGAGAGTGGTGAGAGGGAGGGTAGAGTGGGGATAGAGGGGGAGGGGAAAGTGATGGGAGAGTGAAGAGTGAGGGGAAAAAGAGAAGGGAGGGGAGAGTGATGGTGAGAGGGGAGAGTGGTGAGAGTGCATACTGGTGAGGTGGGATGCGAGAAGATAGTTGTTATAGGGGAGAGTGGCGAGGGGAGAGTAACAAGACGGAGGGCATTGGTGTGGGGAGGGGGAGGAGAAATGAGACACGGCCGCAGCGCGGGGCCGAGCGGCGAGAGTGCCATTTGGCGCCGCAGACACGCGCGGTTTGGTTCCTGGCGCACATAGCCATGGTTGCAGCGCACAGAGACCCTCCACTGCCGCACACAGAGGAAAAAAATTAGAGGGAACATTGGACGTAAATATATAATCAATAGGGCCCAAAGAGTGGACTTGCCGAGATGTCACTATAGCTGGTGAATCCTTTTTAAAAACGTCCGTTTAAGTAAATCAGACCATGACTTGCCAGCCTTTCACTCAGCACTTTGGCCTCTTTTTTTGATGGTACCTGCTGGAAACTGTGCTAAGGGAATGTTGTAGGAATCCAACACTTCCTCTAAGTGTTGGTCTAGCTGTACAGGGAATAAACAAGCATTTACATCCCCCGCCATTATTATCACTGGTTCCGGGTATTTTGCCATCAAATGCTGGAAAAGGGATTAAAATAATTCCAGCCAGTGATTCATTTGGTGATGATCTTCTTTATGAATATATACATTTATAAGTAAAAAATAACTGGGGAAATTTTTACCCACAACCATTTCCACAACAGATAACTGCAGACCACTTGAAACATTTATGACCTCCAATGGCCTCTTAATCACCTTGGTCGATATTAATGTTAGTAGACCGGCAGATGCTCTCCCCGTACCCCGGGAATGACCTTTGCTATTCAGGGTCATAAAGCCTTCGACTGACGGGTCCTCTCTTAGCCGAATACCAGATGAAAGGGTTTCAAACTTTCTTCGAGTTCGCCGCTGTTCCTCAAGCGTTCAAACCCATGGATATTCCAATTTAGGATTCTTAGATTTTGAGAGGACTCCTCATTCTAGAGTGGAATGGGCCCCTTATATTCCAATCTCCTTCCTCCGGCAGGTGTTGCAGTGGGGAAAACCTATTTCTTTGAGGCAATGCGAATTGTCTAAATTGTGAGAATGGCCTATCGTTTACTATAACCACTCTCAAGTCAGTGGCTGGATGGCTACTTTGTGTGTAGCTTCGGGCCATTGGGACGGAATATATGATAGGGATCGTTCCCATTGAGTTGCAGATAACCCACTGTGCATGTTTAAAATGGCGGGAGGGAATGAACCTTGCTGAGGTACTAATAATTGAGGGCTCTTTTTTACGGGACATAGTGCCTGTAGACCTACTTTTGCTAGGTCTTCGTCCGCCTTAAGTACCAGGTCAGCAATACAAGGAGATATAAAAGAAACTCTGGAAACTTCTCTACTTTGATCGCCTAATTGAAACCCCACAGATGTGGAATTTTAGTTCGTGTATTGAACATCATCTACGCCATCTTGCAGACCCACGTACGAGCATACACGACAGCCATTTTAGGTACCATGGTCTCCCTGTTCACGATCGCCCGTCAGCACACTTCCCTGACCATGCAAGCCTTCCCCGCGCACCCTGGCTGCCCCCGCACTCGCATGCACAAGTCATGAACCCTCCCCTCCCATGACTCTGTCCCAGGGAATCGCACCCCGCGCCTGACCAACACCTCCTTTCCGTCCATGAATACCCCTCCTTTGATGACCCCTTCCTCTGAGCCTGAACGTCAGCACTGACTGCTGGTCATCCTTTAGCCCGAGGATACAGTTTATTGCCCATTACTGTATGCACTCGCCTCTCCTGAAAGAGGCCACTATTGATCATGACATCCCCACCCCCGGAGATTCGATCAGGCGCACACATTCCAAAGAGATCGGCAGAACACTCAGCTGCGTGATAGCCCCTCCCAATCATATGAGGGGAAAGGGTCTCTACTGTTGTCATGTGTTGGAATGGGCTGGAACTGGGGGGTGTCGGGGATATCGTTCTGATGTCATTCTCATGCTTCATAAATGCCCTTATTGTAATAAAGAGCGTCCACATGTCTTGAGCCAGTGTATAAAAGACCAGGTCTCAGAGAGGTAGAGAGAGCACCTCGAGACGATACCTTGTTGTCCGATCTGACGTGTTCTACTCCGTCGGAATAAAACTTGTTTCCTGTCTTCCAGTCTCCAGCGCCTGCCTCTTTATTGAATAACTTCGTATGGTATTAGAGGCGTTTTACGCCGGGCAAATTTAACTTAGGAAACAACTACTGAAATCGCCTGACCATTGTAAATTGATCTTTATCACAGACTCCATGTCCAATGAGGTTATCCCTGAAAGAGAAGTGTTGGAACAACTGAAGAATTTTAGAGCGATTCAGGGGTCGAAGTTTCTTTGCTTTTTTCCCTCGACGAATAATATCGAACAGAAGTTCTGTACTACCTAATTGCAACCTGATAGAGGATTCCTGAGCTGCGGGGGTTCTAAGGGCAGTTTAATTAAGGGTGGAGGCTCAACCATCTTATTACGAGCTACCTTTAGATCCTTATTAGAGATGGTAGAGCGGACTGCAGAGGAGATAGAAGACAAGTTAGGACAGATTCACATTTAGTTTTACGCTTTTATGTACCTTTTTGCATGGAAGCACTTTTACAGTACTATCACATTGGGGTCTGGGATGTTGGCCTTGGGCACAAATACCACTACTATATTCCCTTTTCTTATGCATGCGTTTCTTCTTACATACACGTGGGACACACCACCCAGGCAATCCATTCCAGGACCTAACTCCCATTGTACGATACGACCTTACGGTAAATTTTGAGGGCATAAAACCATGCTGCCTTTTCCTCACAAGTATAGGGTATTGAGAGACATAAACAGAACTCTCCATATCTAACTGGCATTCACCTTTCTCTGATGTGACACTACGCAACCCCAGCAACTCTGCAGCCATTAATACAGGAGGTAATTGAGTATTCGTATCGTGTCGAATATCATTCAAAGAATTTAATTGGTCGACTTGGTTTGTCCTTATTGACACCAGAGTTTCTAGAATCCCATGCAAGGTGGTCTGCATAAGTAACATTACGTCCAACAGGGATGACGAGGAGGAGGGCTGGAGAGATATAGACCTCCCCTGTGATCCAGGAGTAGAATGTGGAGACATTATATAATGACGTTGGATTTCCTTGATCCTGTTGGTCTTCTCGTGAAGGTGACTGAGATGTGCTGGAGTCTTCGGGACTAAATGATGGTAACGAAAAGTTGGTGCTGCTACTGCTCGAAGCGCCAGGTCTTGAGGTGCATCCTGAAGCTGAGATGGTCCTGGGTCAGCCGTAGGTGACTGGGGAGGGAGTTCCAGGTCTTCGCTGCCAGGTAGGAGAAAGATCTTCCTCCGGAGGTGGTTCTGCGAATTGGAGGGACGATGGCGAGGGCGAGGCTGGCGGAGAGGAGCTGGCGGGTGGGGGTGTAGAACGAGAGGCGGCTGTTGAGGTAGGCGGGGCCCAAGTTGTGGAGCGCTTTGTGTGCGTGGGTGAGCAGTCTGAATGTGAACCTTTTGTTGACGGGGAGCCAGTGTAGTTTTCTCAGGTGGGTGGACATGTGGCTGTGGCGAGGGATGTCGAGGATGAGGCTGGAGGCGAGTCTGAAGTTTGGCGGTAGTTCCTGCGTATAGGGCGTTCCCGTAGTCCAGTTGGCTGGTGACGTGGCCCTGGGTGACTGTTCTTCTGGTTTCTGTGGGGATCCATCGGAAGATCTTTCGAAGCATACGCAGGGTGTTGAAGCAGGAGGATGAGACGGAGGATGAGACGGCGTTGACTTGTTTGGTCATCGTGAGGGAGGAGTCCAAGATGAAGCCCAGGTTGCTTGCGTGGTCCGTGGGCGTCGGAGCAGTGCCCAGCGCCGAGGGCACCAGGAGTCGTCCCAGGCGGAGGGGGATTGTCCGAGGATGAGGACTTCCGTCTTGTCTGAGTTGAGCTTGAGACGGCTGTGCTTCATCCAGTCTGCTACCTGTTTCATTCCTGCCTGGTAGTTGGTTTTGGCGGTGGCTGGATCCTTGGTGAGGGAGAGTATCAGCTGGGTGTCGTCGGCGTAGGAGATGATTTTGATGTTGTGTTTTCGTGCGATGGTGGCGAGGGGGCTCATGTAGATGTTGAAGAGGGTTGGATTGAGTGAAGATCCTTGGGGTACGCCGCAGATGGTCTCGGTGGCCGCGGACCGGAAGGGGGGGGGAGGCGGACACTCTGGTTTCTTCCGGAGAGGAACGAGGTGATCCATTCCAGTGCTTTACCTTGGATTCCAGTGTTGCTGAGGCGGTGTATTAGGGTGCGGTGGCATACGGTGTCGAAGGCTGCTGAGAGATCCAGGAGATTGGGGCGGCGGTTTCTCCGTTGTCGATCAGGGTTCGGATGTCGTCTGTGGCTGCGATGAGGGCGGTCTCAGTGCTGTGGTTGGCTCGGAATCCGGACTGGGAAGGGTCGAGCGAGTTGTTGTTCTCGAGGAAAGCGGTCAGCTGTTTGTTGACGGTCTTTTCGATGACTTTGGCCGGGAAGGGGAAAAGAGAGATGGGTCAGAAGTTCTTGAGGTTCTTGGGATCAGCTGTGGGTTTCTTCAAGAGGGCGTTGATCGCTGCATGTTTCCAGCTTTCAGGGAAGGTGGCTGACGAGAAGGAGCTGTTTATGACGTTCCGCAGGGGGGGTGCGCTGATGGTGCCGGCTTTGTTGAAGATGTGATGGGGGCATGGGTGGGAGGGTGAGCCGGAGTGGATTGTGCTCATGACGTGGACGGTGTCTTCACTGCTGATGGGGGTCCAGGAGTTGATGGTGATGGGGGGGGTCGCAGGTTTGGTGTTTGGTGGTGAAGTTTGGGGTCCGAAGCTGTTGTGTATATCTGCAATTTTGCGGTGGAAGAACGTGGCGAGGGAGTTGCAGAGGTCTTGCGAGGGGGTGACGTCGTTGTTGCTGGCATTGGGGTTGGAGAGCTCTTTGACGATGCTGAAGAGTTCCTTGCTGTTGTGGGTGTTGTTGTCCAGTCGCTCTTTGAACGATGTCCTCTTGGTGTTCCGGATCTGCTGGTGGTATTCGCGGGTGGCGGCTTTGAGGGCTGTCATGTTTTCTGTAGTCCGTTCTTGGCGCCAGGTCTTTGAGCGTTCTGCAGGATCTCTTTGCGGCCTTGAGGGTGTCAGTGAACCATGAGGGGTTTCTGGTGGTGGACTTGCTGCAGGGTTTTTCATTGGGGCGAGGTCGTCGGCGCAGTTGGTGATCCGCACTGACCCCCAGACCACCCTCAGAGGAACGCTCATCTACAGACCCACAGGCCCACGCACACAATTCAGCGAAACCTTCGCCGACATCATCAGCCCGCACGCCTTAGCCTCACCAGAATACATCCTCCTAGGAGACCTGAACTTCCACCTGGAGAACAACAACGACAACGCCACCACCACCCTGCTCGACAACCTCGCCAACCTCGGACTCAAGCAACTGTGGACACCCCCACCCACCGCGACGGCCACACCCTAGACGCCATCTTCTCCGCCAGCAACCACGTCGCCTTCAACCACTCTACGGGACTACACTGCGTTGGTGTCGGGTGTGTTGGTGTCAGCAGGAGGGTTCGCGCTCAGTGACGTGGCAAGCAGGTCCGTGGTGATTTTACTCCAGCATCTGCGGGGGAACCGGTGTGTGTGGTTGTGGGATGTGATCTTCTTGAAAATGAAGTGTATGCAGGTGTGGTCGGTCCAGTGTAGTCCCGTAGAGTGGTTGAAGGCGACGTGGTTGCTGGCGGAGAAGATGGCGTCTAGGGTGTGGCCGGCGCGGTGGGTGGGGGTGTCCACAGTTGCTTGAGTCCGAGGTTGGCGAGGTTGTCGAGCAGGGTGGTGGTGGCGTTGTCGTTGTTGTTCTCCAGGTGGAAGTTCAGGTCTCCTAGGAGGATGTATTCTGGTGAGGCTAAGGCGTGCGGGCTGATGATGTCGGCGAAGGTTTCGCTGAATTGTGTGCGTGGGCCTGTGGGTCTGTAGATGAGCGTTCCTCTGAGGGTGGTCTGGGGGTCAGTGCGGATTTGGAAGTGTAGGTGTTCGGCGGTGGGGGTGGTGTCTTCGGCGTTGGTTGTGATGCTGATGGTGTCTTTGTAGATGATGGCCATCCCTCCTCCTGTTTTGTTGGCTCGGTCCTTCCGGGTGATTTTGTAGCCGTCCGGGATAGCTGTGGCGATGTCGGGGCTGAGGAGGCGTTCATCCAGGTTTCCGTGAGGAAGGTGACGTCTGGTGCTGTTGTGTCGAGGAGGTCCCAGAGTTCGATGGCGTGCTTGTGGACAGAGCGGGTGTTGAGGAGGATGCACTTGAGGTGGTTGTTGTTGCTGTTCGCTTTGGCGGGTGGAGTGCGGGGTCTGAGACAGGTGAATTTGCAGGCTTGACAGGTGAAGGGTCCGTGGGTGCGTCTGGGGGTGGCTTGGTAGCAGGCGGGTGGACGTCCGGTGTTGAGTGCGATGAGGGCGGCACTGTCGTATCGCAGTTGGTTGGGTTGGGTCCGGCGAGGTCCAGGGGTTCTGGCGCTGGGCGCGGTCCAGGTGCGGACGGGCGCAGACGGGCTTGCCTTTGGCACGTCCGCTGCGCGCGTCCTGGCGGCGTGCTCCATAAGAGGTGAAGAGGGAGGGAGGGGCAGCTGGGAGGCGGGACCGGTGCGCGAATGGGAAGGGATGCACAGGCAAGTGGGCGGGCCGCAGGGGGGGGCAGCGGCGGGAATCAGGGCAAATACAGACGGCGGTAGGATGCTGGAGAACGAAGAAACCAGCAGGCAGAACCTACAAAAAAAAGAAACAAAACGGGGGAAAGCAGAGAAAGGGCACAGAAAGTGGAGGAGAAGCAGACAGATCAAAAACGGCAGTCACTAGGAGCCGCGAACTCGCGGAGGCAGTGGCAGCTGGAGGCGGGGGCCACTATCCCTCAGGAGGAGCCTTGCAGCGTGGGGAGCATCCGGACCAGGGTCAGGACACACTTACCGCCGTGCGAAACGCACCTTAAGAGGCCGAGTGGGAGGGAGGGGCATCTGGGAGACGAATGGGAAGGGATGCACAGGCAAGTGGGAGGGCCGCAGGTGGGCAGCGGAGGGAATCAGGGGAAATACAGACGGCGGTAGGGTGCTGGAGAACGAAGAAACCAGCAGGCAGAACCTACAAAAAAAGAAACAAAACGGGGTGAAAGCAGAGAAAGGGCACAGAAAGTGGAGGAGAAGCAGACAGATCAAAAACGGCAGTCACTAGGAGCCGCGAACTCGCCGAGGCAGTGGCAGCTGGAGGCGGGGGTCACGATCCCTCAGGAGGAGCCTTGCAGCGTGGGGAGCGTCCGGCCCAGAGTCAGGTCACTTTCATTTACCTCTGCTGTGTCGTTTAGTGGTGCATCGGGCTTGCCGTAAGAATGGTCTTCTCTCCAGCATGGTTAACTACTTAAACCTGTTCGGGTTAGTTCCCCTTTTTTTTTTTACCTCTACCCCCCACCGGGGGCTCCCGCAGGTTTATTGCAAAAGGTCTGACCGCCAAAGTTGCTTATAGGTTGGGTGCTTTTGCTAAACTTTTTAATGTGCAGAATAGCTCTATATTTGAATGTTTAGACTGGGCTGTCATTTCAGTAAAATACATTTTTTTCTCTTCCATGATAAGTTTTTTTATAATCTGTTATGGCTTGTGAATAGTTCTTCTTGTTGACTAGGTCGAATTTGGATCTCCACTGTTGTTCTTTCTATCTGAAAAGCTGTTTTTGTAGTCTAAGCTTATCTTAGAACCACGGTTCTGAAGGGGTTTTTCATCACTGAAAGATCAGTTTTATGGGGGCTAAGGAGTCAACCACAGACTTGATCCAAGAAGAGAAGAGACTGCCAACTCTACATCCGAGATAAAACTTGGGTGTTGAATTTACTAAACAGGATCAAACTCAATGGGGTCGATGTTCTTCCAAACACAACTTTCAAAAGCAGGTAATAAATTGGTTGGTCTTTCTTGAGTGGGTGCTATACTAATGCTAAGTTACTGCCTTATAGTCTCACCATAATAGTGGTAATCCCTCAATTACCTTTATTGTCGAATTGTTTGTAAAAATGTCATCCAGAGTATGGCCTGCTTCATGCGTAGGGTGCTTCACTAGTTAATTTAACTCAAAGTTGGCCATTAAATTGACCACAGATGCCGTATCGCCATCATTCAATTTTTCTAGAGGAAAATTAAAATATCCTAAAACGAAAAAATCGGAAGTGTCAATACTAGTTTCAATGAAAGGACTTATATTGTGGAGAAATGTATTTCTTGGACCAGGAGGGCGATAGATCAGGATGCCTCTAAAAGTATACGTTTTAGTAAGTTCAAAGTGAAATGAGAATACTTCGCATTCCAAGTCACTACCCGCTGGGGATCCCGATACCAACAAGTCTTTTTTATAAACAATAGCCAGCCCCCCACCGCGTTTCCCTATTGTATCAGCTCTATGAATTAAATATCCTGCTGGGATTGATTGAACCAGGCCTGGATCAGAAGCCTGGTGGGCCCAAGTCTCAGTGATAAATACAACATCAAACGTGTGCATACTTACCATCTCTGCAAACTCAAGTCTATGTTTGACTAATGATCGAGCATTTACCAAAGCACAACAAAAGCATTTATCCAGAAGACTTGCTTGTATACCATCACAGGAAAGACAGAGTCCACAGGATGTGCATTCTAAAGGACCAGAACAGGGCTCAAGTATAGAATAGTTGCTTTAACTCATCGTTCATTATAACATGGCAGGTTTCTGCAGTGCAGTTCATCCGGCATTATCACATTTTGGTCTATCCAGTGATGAGGTAGGAAGTGAAATGGCCACAGGTTGTTGGTGCGATCAGTGGTGCTGCCGAGCTGCTAAGATATTTAAAAATGCATGTTTGCACTTTTCAGTTTGATTAAGCAGTTCCAAATGAAAGACTTTACGCACATTCAAGGACCTTGTGGTATTTGGTATACTCAGGTTCTGCGTTTTGATATGTTGTGCAAATTGTATGATGTGCGTAAAATCTGTCAATTTTGAAAATCCAGGCCTTTTGGCCCTGAAGCTGGTATCCAATTATGGTGGCAGCTTGTACACTGACTCCATTGTGTGCCCTCAAATTATAGTTGTGATCTGTTTAATAAGTAACTTTTAAATTAAATTTTTGCAAAACATGCCATGGTTTGTGGTGTCAGATCTTTCATACAGACAAGGTTTGCTTGGCGTCAAATTCCAATGCCGCTTGAATAAAATATGTTTCAGAGATAGATTTCAAACCGGGCAAATACATAGAATATGTAGAAAGCCATCGAGTGGATATTGACAAAACCTCCAATCCTTGTTCTCCATTGGTTGGTGCCATCTTGGAAGAGCATCGATTGGTGGTAGAAACCCAAGTCTGACTTGTACCTCTTTAATTTTTGCATTGTAAAAGTAGCGTTCATATGAGTTTGCAGAGTTGTTGCCTTGTAGGTATAGATGGTCATCCAAGCATGATTATGCAACCTGAATTTGGCTTTGTATTCACACCAAGAAATCTACTTGACTGAATGACAGGTGGGGTAAGTTAATATGCCAGAACTGTTCTGCTACCAGATGTTTAATTGATGCTGCTAATTCCCCCGGCCAGATGTTTGCGTTCAGTGGCACATTCAATACTATTGCCATAGTAATGCTATTAGTGCGTTTGTTTTTGACTGCCTCAATAATGATGGAAATTTGATGAAATACCCTTCTTGTACCAGTTTTTTGTCTTTGAGGCCAAATTCCAGTCCAGTTTGACACTGGTGAGGCACTTTGGGGCAGGTTGAACAAGAGGCGAAAAACTTTGCTCTGTGTCATATTCAAGAAGCAATCAGATTTTCCAGGGAAGATTTCCAGGCCGTATGTCAGCATAGGTAGATATTTTGCCTTTATCGCTGTTAGTAGCGGCTACCAAGCCTAACTTTACAGCTTAGTTGCCAGTGACTGAAGTGCTGCAATTTGTGATGCCACACGTTAAGTGCAGATAATGAGACCAGCGTTCCTTAAGCCACATACCTAGATACTTAAAGGTTACGCTACCCAACAAACTTCCCCAACAGTACCAGGTCTGCTTCTTAATTATCCTTTTACCAAAGATGACCACCTTTATTTTCTCAAGTTTATGGCAACTCATTAGTCAAGCAGTATTGATGCAGTGAGGTTAGCAAAGTGTGCAAGTCTATGCTAAAGAGAGTCAATAAGAACGGTTTAGTGTGCTAAAGTCACCATCTTCCTAGCTTTCAGGAACATGCAGCGTTGAATCAAAAAACCTATTTTTTATACCACAGTTTTGGCACTTTTCAAAGAGGTAGCCCATTTTTTTTATTTTTTGTGCTTTCAACCAACTTCCAAGTTGTGGTAAAAACCAGTGTGAAACCCACGATTGATCCAGGACAGCTATATATTTCTAAAAAGTAGACAATTCTGAATTCAGCAAGAGGCCATATGTGTAGCTCCCTCAAGGGTTTCCCAAAGAAACAAACTGATGAAATAAAGAAATATTGACTATGCGTAGGAAAAATCAGCCATTTGTGACAGTGTTTTCATCTGTAACTTTGTCACAATGGCAGACTTACGAAAGCAATGTACCATTACATTTGCTACACCCTTTTGTTTATGGGGATATATAGGTTTTGTAGATTATTTAAGAACCCAAGGTACCCAGAGCCAACAACTGAGCTGCACAGTACAATGGTTTTTTATTGTGTATTGAGTACAGACCAATACATATGGTGAAATATGCAGAGTGACAAATAGGTATCAAGGTAATCTATGTATTTCTAAAATGGGCACATAATATGGCGTTTAGGACAGTGGTTATTTGTGCATCTCTGTTTTTGTGGGTACCCAAACGAGCATATGATGTAGAGGGTATTTTTCAAAAGGTCTTCTTTCTTACACACTGGCTTACATTTGGAAGGCACAAATTCAGCAAAATCCAATTGGTAGTGACAAATATTTTACTATTCTATGCTCCTACATGCCTTCCTTCCACCCGGCATTCCCCTAAGTCTTCTGTTAAAAATTGTACCTCACTTGTGTAATTTTGGACCCTAGCTCAGCCAGCACCTAGGAAAACCTAGCAAACCTCTATATTTTTTAAACTTAGACACCTTGGAAAATCCTGGATGGGGTGACTTACATGGCTCTCACCAGGTTGTTTTACCCAGAATACCATGCAAACCTCAAACTGACTAAATAAAAAACACATTTTCCTAACAATTCTGAGATAGAAAGTTCTAGAATCTGTGGGGAGTCACAAACATCCTTCCACCAAGCATTCCCCCAAGTCTTCTGATAAACATTGTGCCTCACATCTGACAGTAGGCCTGGTGCCCACAACAGGAAATGACCCAAAACACAACATGGGTACATACACGTCTCCATGCAGGTCGCCCGATTGAGTAATCCCCACTTCCCACCAGGGGAAAGGGATGTGTGCCACAATCAAAGTTTAAGGAGCAGGCACACTCCATAGGGGTAGCTGCAGTGCTTAAGGGACCGGCGTGCGGCGAGAACACATGTAATGTACCCATACCAGCTTGGCCACATGCAGGAGGCTGCCCAATTCCCTGTCCGGGCCAACTAGGGATAGCAGCCTGTCTAGTACATTCCTAGCCCTTATGTCTGCTCATATAAGTCTACCGTGCTCAGCCTCTACACCAGCTAGCAAGGGCATAGACCATTGTAACTGGGCCACAGTGAAATACAGTTCAAGGTCTGGGACTCCAAGCCCTCTCTCGAGCATTGGGCGCTGAATCATTGGAAGCGAAACTCGCTTCCGAGCGGGTCCCCAGACAAGATCAGATTCTAAACTTTATGAAGCAGCAAAAAAGGATCTCAGGGGAATCACCAGCAGAGCAGCGAAAAAATATAAAATCCTCAGGAGGATAAGCATCTTTGCTATTGAGGCTGTGCCTATGGGTGTAAGAGGTAATTTAGTCCACAAATGTAGGAATTGTTGCAGCAAGGTTAGGGTCTCGACATAATTCCCGTCAAACGAATTCCTGTCTATGTAATAGACATTCAAACCTAAGTAATGAAAGGTCTCAAACTCCAGGGGAGACGTCTTTCTGGCAGCGCCACGCAACATTAAGGTGTAACCCAGTGTAGTGGAAAAGTACAGGACTCGCCCAATTCACCCGTAGATCGGTCATTTCGTCAAAAAGATCAAGCAGGGCATAGAGGGCCGGTAGGGCAAGAGCCTGGTCCAGAATAAATAACAAGACATCATCCGAGTATAAAGACATGGTGTGCCAGTCCAATCCTTCCTTGACACCTCATGCCGGGCCCCTGGCATGCAGTTGGAAGCTAACAGTTCCATGGCTAGCGCAAAGTTCTCCAGTGAAAGGGGCACACCCCTCCTGATGGAGAAATAATGTGAACTCCGACAGCCAGTAGGGACCCTTGCCTGTGGGGCGGTATACAGTATCCTGACCTATTGTAAAAAGCCAAGACCCATCACAAAAGTTTTCAACAATCGGAGCAAATAGGACCAACTCAGTGTATCAAACACTTTCACAATCCAAGGAGATCGCCACCAGGAAGTCAGCCTCCTGGGAAGCAGCGTCCATGATATGATACAAACCCCGAATATTGGAGTGAGTTACCCATCACGGCACAATTCCACATTGGTCTGAGTGAACTAAAGAACTGAGCTCCGGGATCAATCTGTTGGCAAGGACCTTGCTTATTATTTTATAGTCAATGTTCAGCATGGACAGCAGGTGGTAGGAACTCGCCTCAAGAGGTTCTCTGCCTAGCTTGGCTGGCACCACTATGAGAGACTCCCGGAGAGTACCCGGAAGCCGCTTCTTCTATCCATATACATGCCCAGACAATTTCCAGGATGCAGGTGCAAGTGTCTTGCATCCTTGTAATGACTGCAGCAAGACAGCAAGAAAAAATGTTTGTTTTCAGCCAGCGCATCAGATTGCCTAGATTGCAGATAATCCAAGCATCTGAGTATCTGCAATAGAACAAAGGAAAACATTTTGTTCATCCAGGGACATTCCTTCATTTCTCAGTTTTAGTTTGATAGGGGTCAGCATTCATCATCTCCTACTGGACACTAAAGGTAGTATAAAGATCCGTCAGCATTAGCAAGGGATCAGAATTAACCAGAGGATTGTTGGGGAGCAGGGACACAGCCAAGGAGAGTGACATGCAATTGTTTCCATAAAAAAAGCATGACCCTATTGGGCGGCGCAGCTGAAGCCCATCAATCAATGGATACATGCTCCGCAAAACGATCCAGCATTTCAGGCCGATAGGGCACAACTGGGCGCGGATAGTCTATTGGCTCCGCTGTATGACCAGAGGAAAGTGAGTAAACTGAAGGGGCCCACCAGACTTACAGCAGCGCTATGGCATGCAGCGATAGCGGCGCTGGGATGGAAAGGGAGGATAACCAAGCTCACATCACTGTGGGACTCTCGAGCCCTGGGAAACCTGAGAAACAGCAGAGGCTTCTCTCACTGGGATACCATAGGGATATCTACAGTGGGGAACCTATGGGAAAAGGGAGAGGTGGTGCCTTTTGCCAGGCTGCAGGAACTTTACGACCTGGGAGAGAGGGAATCGTATAGATATGTTCAGATACGGCATGCGTTGCTCGCGGCCATACCCCCTGACATGGAAGTGCCGGAGTCGTCCCCACTTGAGGATCGCCTCCTATCGGAATTCATGATAGAGCGTGCAACATCACCTACATACCGCAAACCACTCAACAACTTACCGGACCCAATGGCTCCATTGAAGGAGAAATGGGAGGGTGACCTCCATGATATGGATGAACACGAATGGAATGAGGCGATGGCGTTGCCTAAGGAAGTGGGTATCTCCGCAAGACTAAGGCTTGTACAGCTAAAAATTTTGCATAGGGTGTATTACACAAGGACCACGCTACACCGCATCCACAGAGCACAACACCCTTACTGCCTTCGTGGGTGTGGGGAGGAGGGCACGTTCTTCCACACATTATGGGACTGCCCTCATATCCAGGAATACTGGAAGCGAATAATGCGCACGATATCACAGACACTAGAGATTTCCCTACTCCCCGAACCACGAAAATGCCTATTGAATGTGTGGGACGCTACTTATTTGTCCAGGCACGGTCAGCTCTGGGTTACATTGGGTATGATAATAGCCAAGCGAGACATTGCACAGCGCTGGGGGGCGGCGGAAATGCCAACAAAATCACAATGGTGCCTAAATATGGATAGGGTGATGGTGACGGAAAGGGCGGTGTATTCGAACCGGGCCTGTCCGGGGAAATGGAATAAAATTTGGACCCCGTGGAACAAATATAGAGGGGAGATCTGCGAACCACTGCTGGAAGATGATCAGGCTCTATCGGATGAGGAAGGGGAGGAGGACTACTAGAATACGCAGATTCTACGGGGAATGGGTGGTCATGGGCCCGGGCGGACTTAGGATCCAGAGAGAGAACTCAAGGGACAAGTAGGGGATGATACTGAGGGGGCTGCCTCCTAGGGACCCTGAACGCTTCATGGCCACGTAATTGCAGGGTCTTGGAGCGAATCGGGTTGACTTGACACTGAGGTAACGCTTCCATACTCAGCTAATGCAACCAATAATGTACGACCGACATGTGATTCCTTATGTTTTCTGTTGTTGTTCTTATTGTTTAAAAAATAGAAAACCAAAAACCTGTACTGATCAGCAGAATATCGACTATAATGTACCCCTTTTATTCACTGTAATAATGAGATTGCAAAAGAATAACATTCAGACTCCAACTTTATACTACTGACTTGTGAACGCACGATTGTGATAGCAGCCGGCCCCGTGGGTTGTAGGCCAACAGCTGTGTGACTTTAAGGGTACAATAAAGGTTTTTAAAAAAAAAAAAAAAAACGAAGACAAGGCTAAGTTAGCACTTAACAAAAGAAGAGAGGTTAATGTCTCTTATAAGCCACTTAGATGGAGCCAAAAGACTCGAGGAGTTCGCACCCTATTTCCTCAACTGGACCTCGATCGTCGGGGTCCAGTTGAGGAAGTACGAGGTGTACAAGTGGGCTGCGAGTGCTGAGGGCGATGTGCCAGGGACACTCCAACCCCCCTCCTGAGACCCATGGTGCAGATAGCGCCAAATTTTAAAGTGCCGAGACACTCCACAACTAGGAGTGATTTTTCGGAATGAGCATTTCGCTCTTCCAATTTTTATGCACTTTAAACACTTTTTTCATTAATTTTTCACTTTCACGCCCCCAGGTTAGGGTGGACGATTAGAGAGTCCATACCGCCGGGGTTTATCATTGTCCTGACGAATGCCTAGGTAAAATAAAACCAATACTAAGGCTGAAACATGTTGACTAAGTTAAATCTGAATTAAAACATCCATTACCTTTGGCTTTATAATTCAGACACATAGAACCCTTTTATTTGTGTCCTAGGGATCATTAATAAACTTTTTTCGATACCCTTTAGACACTTTTAAGTTTAATATAACCTCTCAACACACCCATCACACAATACCAGCTCCGCAGTCTCCTGGCGTCGCAGCACACCGAAGAGGCACTAGGTCTCTTCGGTGGGGCCCGATGATGAAGCATGACACTGACTAGGTCGGTGTGTGAGGGCTTTCTTCTCAAACCCAAATAGGGTGCGAACTCCTTGAGTCTTTTGGCTCCATCTAAGTGGCTTATAAGAGACATTAACCTCTCTTCTTTTGTTTATTGACATATTATTGGGGATTAAGAGAGTGTTCCTGTACTTCCCTACCTCTCCCATTGTTTTTTTGTAAGTTAGCACTTATTCAGGGCTTGAGGTAAATACAGAACAAGACGCTTACTGCAGCTTGGGGATTTACAGGACACAACATTCCAAGCAGCATCACGTCAAATCCTAGATGGATAGTTGTTCCACTAGAAGGACACTAGTTCCCATTAAGGATGGTACTCAACCCTCTGTTCCGGTTCTTGGTTGGCAGGAGAAGAGGCAGCTTAAAAAGACACAAGACAGTCCTTGAGGCCTAGCACCGGTTTTCTTTGACTGGCGTATTTGATTCATTCAAGGTCACATCCAGCACCTCTCTGCTTCTACACTTGGTTGCTATTCTCATGTCCCTTCCGTCGCACCCCCTCCATTTTGGCCTGGTCTTTTATGGTTATTTGTCCTCTGTTATTTCTATGCTGACAACTTCAGTGTGGAGGGCTCTTGATCACCGACTAATGGTCCAACTGTTTGGTAACGCTAGAGAGGTGAGTTTATACATTGTTCTTTGATTAATGAGCTACTACTTAACCCTTTGGGCACGGCCAGAACCGCAGCAAAAAAAAATTCAATGCGTGTGCAGATCGGAAGGCTCCCGGACGTCCGACGCACACGAGCACCACGGACGTCCGACGCATGCAAGGGGTTAAAACTTCCAGGGACCCACTGTCTTGCAATCCATGTCTCAACCCTACCAGGTTCCCCTCAAG
The DNA here is from genome assembly GCF_964261635.1 of Lissotriton helveticus. NCBI lineage: Eukaryota > Metazoa > Chordata > Amphibia > Caudata > Salamandridae > Lissotriton > Lissotriton helveticus. The sequence goes on along the minus strand of NC_136061.1, from coordinate 1,724,140,553 downwards.
TCTATTCTTTATTGCTGCAGTGCGGAATATTTGGATTTGGGGGTGGCATTGGACTGTCTGCGTGCATCTTTGGTACAGAGAGACTTGTCAAATCATAGATGAAGCCCAACTGTCAAGATATCCATTGGCATATTTCGATCCGTATTTTTACTTTATTGCAGTAATCACTGACCTGATATTAACAAAAACAGACAAGCATTTGCAATGCAATAGGTCTCGAATTTACACGAGTTTAAGCTATTGCCATTGTAATTGACAATGCCTTTTATTTATGTTTTAAAAACGAAAACCTAATTAGAAGGCATTGTCATTTGCAATGTCAATAGCTGAAACTCGCGTAAATGTGAGACCTATTGCATTGCAAATGCTTGTTAATGTTGTGCTGCTTTTTGTGTTGGGTGCAGGACCTGGAAAATAAGATTTGGGATTTAAGACATAAGGCAACTTGGGAATGATTGAATTCTAAACTGTTGCCACTGATGAGCTCTGAAATGGGTAGGTTGGGCGTCGGGGTGTCCTTGTACAGAGGGATAGGCAGCGAAACCTTGCAGGTCATTATGAAGTTTCAATAAAGAAATCCTATTGATGAACCTCAGTCTCTCACAGTGCTTGTGGGGTTTTGCGACAGAAAGTTGTGAATGTCACAAAATGTTTCTTGCTCGAGTGAAGCAGGAAACGGATGAATTAAGGTGCATCGGAGGCTTTCTGTGTATGATCTCGTAGAGTAAGGTTGTTTAGTGATAGAATGCTCTATTTTTGATTCCAGCTCATGCCTCTTTATTCTACCACTTCCTGCCCAGTAGCGGTCGGCAGTAGTTGCGCGCAACGAAATTAGTTTTCTTTATTTAAATGTTTACTTACCCGTAAAACTCCATAATCCATACATTACTACCCCTCACCCTGCCCCTCATCACCGCCCTGCAGAAACACCTACTGCTGACCGCTACTGTTCCTGCCCCTTTATCTCACTCTTTCTTGTACTTTTTCATACCTATTCACTGTTCATACTTCACTGTTCTGCTTTTTTCTTTTCCTTTCTTTCTTCCTTTTGTGTTCTTTCTTTCTTGCTCTGGGTGTAGGTCTGATTAGGAACAGTAAGTGCCGGTCTTCAAATCGGAGTATTAGTGGGCCTGAACAGCAACCACCGGCTCAAATTAAGCACTGCGCGACCAATGCTATGCCCTGCGTGGCTAGTTTTGTGGAGGACAGTTTAGTAGTTTCGACTTCACCGAGTCCCCATCACCGAGGAAGGGGCGAAAGGTGTCAATGTAAGGAGGAATGCCGCTCTCCCACCACCACCACCCCCTGCTTTATGGACACCTGCTGCCTGTGTACTAAAGAGGCAGAAATGTTCATAAAAGCCTGTTTGGGAGACTCCTTTCAGTATAAAATCCATATACGTTTTGGAGTTCACCTCCGAGCAGAAAACAAATCCTCATTTAGTTTTGGCAGGCGGTAATTTATCTAAAATACGTGCCATAGAGAGGCCTTTGTGCTGTGCTAGGGAGGTTAGATTTGAGCGGTTGTGCTTTGAAAGCCCACAAAGAATTCTTGAAAAGAGCCAGGAGCTCATACGGCTGACAAGCGGGGCTCAGATTTGGTACATGGGCCAAGTGCACGCTAGTGCAGCTCAAACCTGATGGTGCTGGGCATTTTATCATTGACGCATGCACTTATCAACACAGTGGTTGAAAGGTTCAAGATCTGCTCGGTTTTGTAGTTTTTTGTGACAAAAGGGCCACCCTGGGGCCTTGATCTGTGGAAGAGTCGAGGGCCAGCGGGAATGCCTGAGGCTGGCAGCGGGATGCCACTATAGCAGCTCTGCTCTCTTACAGCACGAGCCCCGAAGATTTAAACTTTCAGTGGACCCTGGCACCAGCAATAATTAATGGCCTGATTTGCCGGACGCCTGAGGGAAAGGGAGTAGTGATGATGAGGTGACCAGGTTATTTTGTAGGTGTGTGCGTGCATTCAAAACACGTGCTTAGAAAAAAGGACACAGATTTTATTTTTATTTAACCAACCTAACATGTAAATAAATATAAAAAGTAGTTTGAATCAAATTACATCTTATGTGACTGTGACAAGTGTGTTAATTACTCGACCTAAAAAGCTCTCTGTGCCAGCTCATTGCTTGCTAATTTATTCATCCTCTGATTGCTATCACTGAGTAACATCTATCCTAGACAACACTCTGCGCCTCCTGGAACAGAAACATTGTTTTTGTTCGTGTTCGCTGCTGGATTGCATAACAGCGTCATCTGTCACTGTCCAACGTTCCCTGCAGAAGCCACCGTACAGAACCCCATCTTCATTAGACATTAGTGTGCGAAAGGACGGGGGTGGGGGGCACGTAATTTGCAGGTGCGTGCGAAGCACCAGGCCCGGTAATTAGCAAGAGTGCCAGAAACTTTGACGGGAAAGAAACCTGGAGGCAGCTCGAGCAGATGCCGTGCCCCGAGGCAGCTCATTCCAAACAACTAGACTGACAAGTTATACCACAAAATGAACACTCTTCCAGATTGCACCTGTGTAAAGCACAGCGCCGGCCCCTTTGACACCTATTCTCAGCGCAGCCAAGAGAGATCAAATGTCTGCGTCTCTTGAGGCTTGGTTTATGGCGCCATCTAGTGGACTTTCTGAAGTATTATTGTCTCTTACAGTGCAAAACAAGTCTTAAAACAAGCGCGCGGTAGGAGCGTGTGAGAGCGCGGTGGGAGCGTGTGAGCCAGAGGAGACGCCATGCGCGTGCACATGGTTTGTCCGTCCGCGCACATGGTTTGGCTCCCTTTGCTAGCAAAACCCACAATAGAGTCTCAAGGCGCAGCAGCGCATGCGCTGAATTCACTAAGCGAGACCTAAAAAAGGATTGAGAGTTGGACGAAGCTGCTTCACCTTCTCAAAAAGAACAATTGATGGACAGAATGCAGAACAATGTCATAAATTCACCCCAGTACAGAGATCGGGCCTAAATCCATTGTTTCTTTGCTCACCATGCCATACCAGTTTGGGCCCAGCCATATGCAAATCAGTCTTGACTCTGCGCCCAATGGGAACAGTCTAGCCCGAACTGCCAGGCCAGGTCCTCCCTGGACTGGAAACAAGCATCCTGGGACCGGCTTTGGGCTTTCAGCCCTCATCAACCAGGATGCTTGACTCCAGTGGCATGGAGAGCACAGGACCCATGTCTGGACATACCCGTCCTACTCGGGTGACAAATGCAAAAATAACAATTGATGGACAGAATACAGAACAATGTCATACATTCACCCCAGTACAGAGATCTGGGCCTAAATCTATTGTTGTTTTGCTCACCATGCCAGTCCAGTTTGGACCCAGCCTTCTCAAAGCATCATGAAAATCTGTGCAGTGTTTTTAGGTTTTGCTTAGGCAGCTCTTGCGCTGTCTCTGCAAGATATGCTGTATTCAGGATATGGGCTTTAAAAGCTCTGCCCATTTTCAAGGGCTGCCCCGGTTTCATGTGTTGTTACTCAGAGCTTATGAGCACTATTTCTTCCTTTTATTGGTACATATACAATGATTTGTACATACAGGGAGCAGTTATATTATCGCATCATTCCATTTTTATACATTTCTAAGTTCTGTTATACATGTTATGACTTACAGTAATCTTGAATAATAATGATCATGTTACTCCCCAGTGTCTGTCCTAGAAGCCTCAGTATGTCTGCCAGGCCCTCCAAATTTTCTCTCATTTTTTGGGGCACCCTCTACTCTTGTATACCATGTGTCCTGCTTGCCAGCACCAGTCTTAATAATTTTCTCATTCTTTTTTTAATCGGGATGGAGGTCGCTCCACATTTCCTTGCGACGTTCCGTTTTGCAACTATAGCTGCTAGAGCTAGCCACTGTTTTACATGTCTCGGCCAGTCTTCTTCTCCTGCAGTCATCAACAGGAACCATTTGGGCGCCATCGGTACCTCTAAGCCCACCACTGCAGCCATTGTTTTGGCTACGTGCCACCAATACCTCTGCAGGAGCGGATATTCCCACATCAGGTGATAGAAGGACCCTTCTGACCTGCACCCTCAGTGGCACAGTGTGTTTTCATACGTCCAATTCGGTGTAGCACTGACCTGGGGTAGTATACTCTGTATAGCACTTTCAGTTGTATCAATCTGAACCTTGCACGTATTACCACTTCTCTTGGGCCCTGGAGCATTTCCACCCATTCCTCCTCCCCCAGGGGGGCTAGATCTAGTTCCCAGATAGTTCTCAGAGTGCCCAGGGGGTCCAGGAATTATTGATTATCTTTTTGCACAGTAAAGAAATGGCGTTGTCCTGTAGTTGTTCTGTCAGAATCCTGTCTTTTAATGGGGAGGCTTCCTCCAGGGTATCTCCTTCCCTGATATATTCCCGCAGGGCATGTCCTAATTGGGTGTATCTGAGCCACTCCCCCTTCCCCAAGTTGTATTCCGTTTGTAGGGCTGTAAACTTGATATACGCCTATCCTCTCCATAGGTTTCCCATGGTCTTCAAACCTAGTAGCTCCCACTTGGTGAAGTTTGCATACTCCTTTCAGGTGGTCGCCCAACCAGAGGCGTGTCCTCCCTGTAAGTTTGCCTTCCCACCCCAAATATTTTGTTGCTGCAGACCGTGGTTTTATCACTGTTCTAGTATGAGCTGGTAGGTTTCCTCCCTGCTCGCCTGGTGTATATTATTGCCTGTGGACCTTTCATTCCCATGACCCGTCTATCAACCCTATATGCTGGTTCAGCCCTTTCTCTGAACATCCACCCGTTTATAATTATCAGCTGGGCTACTTAGTAGTAACCACGAATGTCAGGTACTGCTAAACTGATCCGCACCACAGTAGCGCTCGGAGCTACGAGTTCACCCTTTGGAAGAAGGAGGGGGGACACCTCATATGCGTGTTTTGCATTGCAAATAGTAGTCGGGGAAGAGCCATTATTCGGAACATCGCTGCTCAGCCCATCATAGTTAAGGGCAGAGTGTGCCAGTACTTAGCATCTGTTATGAGTCTGTCTAGTTGTTGACCCAAATTCTTCCGATAGACCTCTGGGGTCTCCTTTGTCATGTGGATCCCTAGGTATTTAAAGCCATGTTTTTCTATTGGCACTACACACCTGGACGTCAGGGTGGGTATTCCCCCTGACAAGGGGAACAGCAGTGACGTGTCCCAATGAACTCCTTGCATGCTTCGGACACGATGGGCGTGTGCAGAGGACGGCCGGGGGCCGTCCGAATCCCGCCCACTATTCAAATTACCCGCACAGCATGAAAATGTGCGCAGCATGCAAGGGGTTAATTCGATATCCCGAGTACTCCCCATATATGTGGAATATGTGTAAGATTGGGTCTACTGATTATCTCGGTTTCCCCACATATAAAAAGTTATCGTCCGCATATAGTGATATACAGTCTTCCCATTCCGCCCTAATCGGTACCCCCCAAATCAGTGGGTACTGACGTACCCATGCTGGGAGTGGCTCTAGAGCCAAAGCTAACAAAATTGGAGACAGAGGGCAGCCCCACCTGGTTCCCCTCTGCAAGGTGAACACTCGAGATACTGTGGAAATAACCCGTACACTGGCCAATGGTTGTTGGTAAAGAAGTTTAACCCACCTTATGAATTTGGGGCCCATACCCAACCGATCCAGGACTGCAAAGAGGTAGTTGCATTTCACGCTATCAAATGCCATTCTGGTGTCTAGGGATAGAAGGACAGATTGTTCTCCTGGGCATTCATCGGCTATATGAAATATTCGGAACAACCTTCAGAGATCTAGCCTAGTTCCCCTATGGGCCATGATCCCAGATTGGTCTGGGTGAATAAGGGTGGTAATCACACCAGCTAGACGCATGGATAGGAGCTTAGTGAGTACTTTCACCTCATGATTGAGCAGCGAGATTGGTCTATAAGGCCTGCACTCCGTTGGTGGTTTACCTATTTTTGGCATTATCGTTACAACTGCAGTCCTGTGTTCCAATGGGAGCATGCCCTCCTGCTGTGCCTGCTCAAACATGTTCAACAGATGCTTTCCTGTTACGTTCAGCATGGACTTGTACATTTCTACTGGCAGGTCTTTCGGCCCCACTGCTTTCCCTGACTGTAAGGCTTGGGATGCTGATTTTATTTTGTCAATCGTCAGGTCGCCCTCTAACATCTCTATAACATCTCTATCTCCTCCTCGGTAAGTCTTGGCAAAGTAATGTCTCGCAAGAGGTCTTTACAGTCCTCTTCTGTGTGTGTGCAGAGGAATGTGTAGATTCCGTCATTAAACTTAGTGAATTTCCCAGCCACCTCTGCCCCAGTTTCATGCTTGCCCCCCTCCTCATCCAATAGTCTTGGGACCCATCCTCTGTTTGTCTTCCTCTTGTCTAACCAGGCCAATAGCTTGTTCGCCTTATCTCCTAAATCATAGAGCTTATGTTGTGTAGACAAAGCTTGTGCTCTAGCACTGTCCTCTAATAAGTTCCATAGTTCTTTTTGGTGCAGTCTTAAGCGCTGTCTATCTTTAATTGCTTGGGAGCCACCTCCTGTTGCCCAAGCTTCCAGGGTTATTATGTCATTTTCATGGGCAAGGCATTTAAGGTGTCTCTCTTTCTTGATGGCCCCTATTTTCGCCTGAGTTCTACCTCTAAGAACTGTTTTTAAGGCTTCCCAGAGGGTCAACTTGGAGTCAACTGATCCCACATTTTCTTCAAAGAATAGCAACTCTCCTTTCCACATGTCTTTCCTGAATTCCTCTTCTTTAAAGAACCTTGGGTCTATTCGATGGGGCAGTGTGTGGCCCCCATCAGGGCCTGATAACTTTCCCTCCACCGGGGGAGTTGTCTGACACCCCTCGAGCTATGTGTGCGGCGTCCATGAATTCCCCCAACTCTAGGCCCCGTGTGATTAAATAGTCAAACCTGGATGGGCTTCCGGTCACTGCCGACAAATGGGTGTATTGCGTCATTGTAGGGTGTTGGTGTATCCAAATGTCCCCTGGGCACATTACTTCGAGGCATCAACCAAGCGGACTTCCCTGTCTCGCAGTATTTGTCCCTGGGGAACCCCTCTCAGCTACATCTAACTCTGCTGACACGGTGTCATTCATATCGCCTCCCAAGACCAATCGGCCCTCTGGGAGTTGCAGCAACAGGAGACCCAATGCCACAAAGTGTATCCATCTGAATTCCCAGGGGGCAGTAAACTGAACACAAATTCTTTCCCCCTCCCATGTCCCACTTACCTCTACATATCGCCCCAGAGCTTGTCTACACTGTGCCTTGAATAAAGGGGAATGCCCTTCTAGTCGGTACTCCCAGCCCTCTAGATCAGAAGGTATACCCTGCATGTGCCATCAAGGTGTAGCCATATCTATGCTTTGCAGTAGTTGCCTTTTAAGTGCGTTTTCTGCAGGAGAACCACATCTGGTGCGTGCCTTTTAATGTATTGCAAGACTGTCGACCTCTTAAGTTTACCATGGAGTCCATTTACATTCCAGGACCACACCTTCGCCTACGTCAGTGTCTGTTTATGGTACCCCATCCATGAATTAACTTGAGTTTGGTGCCCTTTCCTTCATCTTGGTCATTATCTCAGTAATGGTCTTTTGTTTGCTCAATTCATATAGAACTTTGGTACCGCACCTAACCAAGAACTTGCACCCCTATCTTCCCCTCTACTACCTGATTTTAAGGTTATGAAAACCCCAACTCTCCAACCCACAGAGCGCCTGTCGCCCTAGAACTTACATAACAATTTAACTATTAAATTGGGGGGGGGGGCGTGCTCGACCCAATAGAACAGATAATCAAAAAGCAAAGTTCAACTCACACACCCCTCCCCCACCCCTTTCGAGCTCATTACCGGCTGGTAGCCTCTTTGAGTCTCATAGGAGTGTTCCCGGCTATATGTCCCGGTCAGACATACCCAAAGTCCCAGTGTTTCTGCTTGCAGGTCTGAACTGCCTCAGGGGGTAGGGTCAGATCCCTCCAATCTTACCTCCGCCTTGGTCTCACCACTTATCATTCTTGTGCCTCTTCATTTCCGGGCGGACTACCGGGTCTTGAAGATGTGGCTCGTTGGTTTCGCCCAGCTCCAGTCTCTTTGCCACCATTGTTCAGTCCACCTCTCCGTTAGGATCTACGCCTATGTCTCGGTCTGCTGTGCGCCACCCCTCACCACTTCCGGAAAGGTGAAAGGCCAGGTTCTCTTATTGGCTATCACCCACAACCGAGCCGGCAAGAGCATCATGTACTTTAAATCTCTGTCTCTTAGTTATTTTTTCACTGGTTCAAAACGTCTCCTTTGTCGCTGCACTTACACAGTAAAATCTGGAATAAACCTAATCTGGGTGTTTTCATAATGTATGTCTCCTTTCGCTCTTGCTACCTGTAATATTGCATCCCTGTCATGGTGATTGAGTATTCTGGCAATGATCGTGAGCGGCAGGCCCCATGTTTAGGAGGAGGTAGCGGCGCCCTGTGCGCCCTCTCAATGAAAGATAATCTTGGAAGCTGTAGCTTATTGACGAAATCTTCTGGGAATAGGTCGATGCTGGGCCTCTCTGCCCCTTCCGGGACTTCCACCACCCGTATATTGTTTCTTCTTGCGCTCCCTTTCTGATCTTCCAGCCATGCGGCCATATGAGTGGCATGATGTGTGAGTGTATGCACTTGGTCTTCCAGGTGTTTTATCTTCGATTGGAGCTGGGTGATGTGAGTCTCAGCTGTCAAAACCACTCAGTTTAGAGAGAGATGCCCTGATAAGGGTGACCTCAGTTGACACTGAGTCTATTTTTGGTTCTAAGGAGCCCTTTACGTCCTGGATCGCTGCCATTATAGCAGCCAGTGAAGGTACTTCTGCCACCCCCCTTCTCCGCTGCGGGTTTCGTGATGGAGTAGTTCTCTATCTTTTTGGATTGGACGGGGCCTGCACCCTTGGGGCTTAACCATCTTCTCTTGGTCTGCTGTCAGGATTCCGTGGGTGGGGACCCACAAGCTTCCCCAACTACCTGGCAGCTATGTTCGTTATGGGTCCTTGGTTTCTCTTACCCTTACATGAGTCTTTGTGGGCCGGCTAGTGCCCCCAAACTGTCCACTCCGACTCAGAAGTAGTCGGTCCTGCCCCGCGGGACCCAAGCCTGGTCTGTAAGTCCTCTGATCTAGTTTGGTTCAGGCGGGGGGGGCCCGGAGTCCGAAGATCGTATAGCCTCCGCCCCGCTACTCCGTAATATGCTGCAGAGTGCTTGTGATCGATCGAGGGCACTGTTTCTCATCAACTGAGCCCTTCCCTTTGGCGATGTGCTTGCGCGGCCTGTCGCACCGGTTCCAGCTAGGTAGGCCGCGCTCCGCCTTTCGCTAGGAGGATACCATGAAGCCGCCCACTGTGCAGGCCCTGTTTCACCTCATATGATTGAGCTGCGCCGTACGCCCAGCGGTCCCTCTGTCGTTTGGGCTCAGCCTCTGATGTGCACCAAGGACTCCTCGTACTGCCCCTCAACTCAGCTCCTGATCGGCCTTTAACCCAGCGGTCCAGTCGATACTCTGGTGCAGCCCTGAACTACGGACGCTGTCCTCCTCACATCCTCTTGGTCTCGAGTCGATGCTTGTATTGGCGGGCTTGGCCACTTTGCCTGGGCTCTCTTGTGGTTCCGGACCCCGACTGTCTGCGTTGGCGCTCCATTTGCCTGATCACTGCATACCACAGTGGTGTGTCCGGCAGGCAGTCGGTTGTGTGGACCTCGGCTCGCTTCCGTGAAAGCTGAATCGGATTGGTGCTTTGTCTCCGCGCGGCTACTGCCCTAGGCCCTGGCAAACTCCTGAGCCATGCCTTGGCCGAACTGGGACCAGCAGGGAGGAAGAGTGCAGGGGTACGTCCCCCTATCTCGTACTGCTCCCTGGTAAATAAAATGTCCCCCAGGGACCAGGATTTGGACGGATGTTTCGGGCTCGGACCGGAGCTCCACAACTCTGCGGCCATCTTGGTCCGTGGACAAGCCATGCCATCCCCCCCCACCACTATTTCTTTCTTGAAGTTGGAGCTCTGGAGACCAGTGCTTGTGGATTACACAGCTCTGTTGTAAACTGCTGTAAATCTTGCTCTTATCTTGCTGCATTTGCTGTGCATTCAAAGACCAAGGTCTGTTTTGGCTACAGCTGCCGCCTCTTCCCTCCTGCCTTTGAAAGGCACGCGCTGGCGTCATGGTTTTTGCCATCCTATGATTCAAAAATCATTTGCAATGTAATACGTCTCACATTTGCAAAAGTTTGAGCTATTGGCATTCTAAATAGCACCCTTCTTAATAGCTCACTATCACAGAGCATTGTCATTTCACCCCTTAAAAAGGCCGTTATCCTACCCATCCTCAAAAAACCTGGCGCCGACCCCTCAGTTCCTATTAACTATCGCCCCATCTCACTCCTACCCTTTTTGGCGAAGGTACTGGAACGCCATGTAACCAGAACACGGAGTACCTTCGTGGAGGAGAACAGGGTTTTAGCCCCCAGGCAGGCGGGTTTCCGCCCCGCACACTCCACGAGTCCGTGGTATTATTGGTACTTGACAACCTCAGAGAGGGTATGGACACCAACCATCCTCAGGCCCTGGTCCTCCTCGATCTCTCCGCCGCTTTTGACACGGTTGATCATGCCATCTTACTTTCCCGTGTCAGAGCGGTGGGAATCGAAGGTTCGGCCTTGGTCTGGCTGTCCTCCTTCCTGCGCGACCGCACCCAAGCAGTGCGATTGGGTGACTTTTCGGCGGACTTCCGTGCGGTTCAATGCAGGGTTCCCCAGGGCTCCTCCCTTTCCCCCCTGCTATTTAATTTGTATATCGCCCCACTCATCTTCGCCCTCCAACAGCTGGAGGTCTCCGTCTACAACTATGCGGATGACCTCCAGCTTATTTTTTCCCTATCTTCTTCCCCGAGTCAATATCCAATTTCCAGTCTGTCATGATCTTTATCCAGGACTGGATGAATCACAACCACCTGAAGGTAAACCCCGACAAAACGGAGTTGGTGCTGACAGGTGGTTGTTCCAGGCTCTGGTCTTCTCTCTTCTGGCCCCCCTCCTTAGGCCCCCCCCTCTTCCATCTTCCTCTGTAAAAACCCTTGGATTCAAACTGAATGACCAACTATCCCTTCATTCCCAAGTCAGATCTGTTGTATCTTCATCCTTTCTCTCCCTCCGCACTATCCGCAAAGTCTCTCGTTTTTTTTCGCCCTCCGCACTCAAACTCATAGTCCTGGCGATGGTTACTTCCCGCCTGGATTACGGCAATGCCCTTTACTGTGGCATGCCCGCGTACAACGTGCGACGTCTCCAGCTGGTCCAGAACCAGGCGGCCCGCCTGGTATTCAATTTGTCCAAATCACACCACGTCACGCCCCTTCTTAAGTCCCTACACTGGCTCCCCATACAGGAACGAGCCCAGTTCAAGCTGGGCTGCATCATTTTCAATGCCCGGTCCGGCTCAGCCCCTGCTTTTATCACTTCCGAAATTCACTCCTATGTTCCTCCCAGGGAGCTACGCTCATCTACCCAACAACTGCTCGTAGTTCCCCGTTTTAAACGCAAAAAATGGGGAGGCTCCAAATTCTCCACACTCGCTCCTGCTTTTTGGAACTCCCTCCCAGCGCACCTGAGATCCTGCCCCCAGTACACACTCTTCCGCAAGGCACTCAAAACCTTTCTTTTTACACAAGCCTTCTCACCATAAAGCCTCTTTCTGTGTTCCTGTCTTTCTCCCCCTCAGGGTTTTAGTACTTTACAGCGCCATGAAACCGCTCAGTGTACGCGCGCTTAAGAAATATTTTAAACTCAAACTCAAATAACAATGCCATTTATTTATGATTTTTGAAAACCTGCAGGCGATGTGTAAACCCATACTTTCTACTTATAGTCCTTGCTTACGAGAAGCAAGGCTGGCAGCAACTGCGCCTCTTTTACTGCCAGCCTCGCTTCTTGTAAGCAAGGACTATATACGTTTGCAGGTTTTCAAAACACATAAATAACAGGCCTTATTTACAATGCCAATAGCACAAACTCTTGCAAATGTGGGACCTGTTGCATTGTCAATACTTGTTTGCTGTAGGGGAGACATATTTTCTCACTGAATTACTATGGAGTTTGACACTTTTATGGCACTCACATCCCTATAACGGTTTGCCCCCTGCATGATCTTCAGAAGCCCTTCCATGGTGCAGTTGATGTGGGTAACTGTGAGGTGTACCCAAGCAGGGCCAAACTTATGTAATTCCTCGGTGGAGTTCAACGTAAAAATATTTACATAAGCATAACTGTCACTCTATGCGATCAAACAAAAATTGTCTCCTCCCCCGATATATATCTCTCCCACGCAACTCTTTCCAAGTGACCTTTGTTTTCCATCTCCCCATTTATCTTTTTCTCTCCCCGTTATATTCGATCGTCTCTTTCCAAGCTTACCATAGCTGTCTAACTTCCTGTTTCGTTTTCAGGGCACTTTCCATTGTGTTACACCAGCTACCATCTCTTCTCTGTGTTAATTCCCTTATTGATGTAGCTGCTATCAACGCGGTTTTACATGCCATTCCAAACTGTGTTTTCTGTCATTGGACACTTATTATTTCTGCCCATAATGCGGCCTAAAAAGGTCATTGCAAATATTTGAAGAGTGACTAATATTTCTGAGCCAACACCCATAATGGTTTGCGCACCCGCCTATACAACAATTAGCATTGTGAAAACCACAGCTTCCTCATTTCTTCCCAGAGAATCTACACTAAGGCGTACACTAGCTGACCTCAGACATTGTGCAAGGTCAGATAGACTGAAATGAGAAATAGGTGTAGTCAACAGGAAAATATGAGTCCAGGAATTCATAAAGTAAAATAAACATTATGAAGAAAAGACAGGCACCACAGTTGAATGAAGTGGGTTGTGAAAGTGAGTTGAAGAAGCACAGATAATGTTCAAAGTGTGAGATAGTCCCTCTTTAAATCCGGGTCCAAAACAATATTGTTAGTCGCTGTCTCTGGTTCCAGTGAGATAAAATGTACGAAAAGAGATGTTACCCAAAACAAAAAATGTATTTCACAAATGTGTATCAAGAGCAGACATAATGAAGCTTGAGACTGCTTTCGGAGATGTGGTGTGCCTGTTTAAAGGAATCTTACATGGGGACAGTGGTGTCCTGTCAGGCAGAATGCAGCGGTCATGCATATGGTCCAGAAAACAAGGCCCTCTAGGTAAATTCTAAACAAAAAGAAGATATAAAATTCTATCTTTGTAGCTTGGAGGCTCAATAAGTGTAATCTAAGAAGCTCCCTTAAACAAATCCAATGCATACCGGCATTGGCCAATGGATGTACCTATCCATACATTCAATCAGTAAACACACATACAGGAGTGACTGGGACATGTTTATGTATTTGAAAAGTTTTATATAGCGCAAACATGACCCATCAGTATCAGAGCGCTGTACATATAGCAGTCAAGTCATACATACAGGGAAAAGAGAGCAAATGACACGCAAGAAGGAATAAGCAAGGAGAGATACAAATACAATATACCAATCAGCCTGGCAGATCCAAGTTTCAGAGGTTTCCACAGGAAAATAGTCAAGCAACTTCAGGACTACTAGTGAAGGAATCTATTCATCAGATGCATTTTTGGATCTTCTTTGAAGGAGGTAGTTGAGGGGTTTGTCCTTTATTCTGCTAACATTCGCATACGTATGGTTGAAGGTGGGCAGGTTTCTAGGCGTACTATTGGGAATGTCATGAGACATCTCCTGCAGGATCTCATTCCTCATGTATGGGAATGTACATAGTTAAGATTTCCGCACTGGAGGATTGGAGCTAATTTCGCAAATACGCGTTTCTTTTTCTTTTCCCGTTTCTTTTTGACTGCAGGGAAAACATATTCCTCTACACTCTCAACAAATATCAAAACGACAATTACTTTTCCCATATTGAAAGAGCATTTACTCCAGCCCTTTTCTGAAGTACCTTTCTTTTTAAGTTCAAGAAAATTTTTATTAAAGTAATTTCAGACAAAATGAACACAATAAACCAATATAAATGTTACATAAGATCGAGCACTAATACAGTAAAAAAATAAAAAGAAAGAAAATACAATAATGTCATTGATGGCAAAAAACCATAAAGTTTGGTAGAAGTCATAAAGAAAAAAGGGGGAAATAAAGGAAAAACGACTGAAGGTGCACAGTAGACTGTAAGTATGACTGAGAAGCATTAAAAAAAAAAAAGTATACCTATAAACCATTCAGAAAATTGAAAACAGTAATATGAAATATACAATTTATAAATACAAAAATAGAATAAGATACATGAAGCATATGGAAGAATCAAGAGGTCTTCATGGAGGTTTGGGAACTTCCTGTTGCAAGGGAGATATTGGCAAAGAGCGTCTGGCGCTTTGTTAAACAAGGAGGTAACAGGATCCCCCAATTCCTTTCTTTTTTTCGCCAGGGTTAGTGGGTATACAAAAGTAGTGTCTAATCTGTGATTATAGCAGACTGCGTACCACCAAGCCTGATATGATATTTTTGTGAAGTCTTTCCAGTTTTTGGTGATTTGTTGAAAAGCAACCGCTAACAATAAATCAATAATTCTTGTACGCAGTGTACACTGATTCCAAATAGGAGAAGCACTCCCCAAGAAAATGTGTGAAACAGAAAAGGGATGTGTGGAGAATTTTTTTTATTGATCTCTGACCATACTTGCAACCAAAAAGTGCGAACTAGGGGGCAATCAAAAATCATGTGGAAAAGGTCTGCACGAGGCGTTGAACAGGACCAGCATGAATCTGTGGAATCTGGAAACTGTTTGCTGAGAGTGAGTGGTGAAAGTAATAAGCGATTGTAAATAAATAATAGTGTCTGAGTCGCATTAGCAGCTCTAGAAGACTTGCGCAGCTTCAACCAGATTTTGTCCCAAAGATCAATGGGCCAGGAGACGTGTAAATCTTCTTCCCAATTCTCCTCCGTCTTAGTTTTAATACGGGACGAGGAGGAAGTTAAAAGAGAAGCATACATTTTTGAAGCTCTGGCTTTTTTGAGGAGTAAAGGCATACTAGAAGGTTCTGGGTAAACAAGAGAAGGAGAAGCAAGGTATGCAGCACGGGCCTCTTGAAGTGCAGTGATTAACAAGGCATATTTAGTTCGGAAAGAAGGAGGAAACTTGAAGGAAGAGATAGCGGAGGAAAAGGAAAGGAGTCGACCTGGATGGTATAATTGATGAACCCATATGAGACCACGAGATCTTCATGCCTTCCAAAAAATGGGCCTATTATTAATTAGGATAGAAATATTGTGCCAGATAGGTTGCTCAAAAAAGGATGGGATAGGCAGACTAGGAAGAATTTTAGACGTGTGCTTGAGAATAGGAGTAGATACACATTGTGGTTTTCGAGAAAACATAAGATAGTCTTTAAAAGAGAAGGGAGAAATGAAAGAGCTCTCCAGGTCCAACCAAAGAGGAGATGAGGTGGTAGAATCCAAAAGCCACCTAGACACTTGATGTAGCAGGAAAGATTTATGGTATAGAGAGAAGTTAGGAAAGTTCACCCCACCCTCCGTTTTAGGACGCATCAGTTTATTCAAGGACATGCGAGACTTTTGTGATCCCATAGAAAGGTAGAGAGAATAGAATTAATTTTTGGGAAGTATTTTGAGGGGATGGAAAATGGGGTGTTGGAAACGGTAAAGAGGACGATAGGCGAAAGCATCATCTTGATTGTATCCAACCTCCCCCACCAGGACAGATAAAGAGGATGCCACTTGGAAGTAAGGGTAATTAGTTTCTGAATACAGTCGTCCAAACAACCAGTGACTGTGCCCTTAAGAGATGCCGTGAAATTAAGTCCCAAGTATTTAATAGACTCGGAGTTCCATGAAAAGCCCGAAGCAGAGAAATCATTTTTAAGAGTAAATTTCGTAAGGGGTAAGATCTCGCACTTGTCCCTGTTTAATTTGTATCCGGATACATGAGCAAAAGGAGTCCACCTCAGTTAAGAATGCAGGGAGGGAAGAACTGGGTTGGGAGAGGAACAATAGGACATCATCGGCATATGCCGCCATCTTAATGTTAGTTTGCTTGAAGGTGAAACCATGAATATCATTGTTCTGGCGAATTCTTAATAGGAAAGGCTCTAGGGCAAGGTCAAACAAAAAGGGGGAGAGAGGACAGCCTTGTCTAACCCCTCTGTTAAGAGAAAAGTAAGAGGATAAGCCGCCATTTGCCGAGTGAAGTACCTTTCTGACCATTTCCACGATGGGAAAAGTACAGTTTGTAGACCAGTCACAAACGAACAAGCGATCCCTATCTTAACACCAGCTTCCCACCCCTTGCCTGGGATTTCTCCACATTCTTGAAGGGAAATCCACAGCAGTGAAGCAGCTTTAAACTTGCCAGGAATCTGTTTTGTGAATTCCTTGCAGAAGTTGTATTCGGCAGGAAACCTATTTTAACATTTGAAAATATATTAGCGAATAGGTCCAACCGTATTTAGAAAGAAAATAAGTCAAGTGTTTTTAAGGACGGTCTAATAGAGGTATCTGAATGCACCACATTTATAAATTATTTGCCTGAAATTGGTGGTTCGTGGTTCCTTTGGTGTTCGTGACAGCGTGTACAGCGTTGTTGACGGAGGTTCTAGTTGGAATTGCGTATAATATATATATATATTCCCAGCTGATATTTATGTGGTGATGCATATTGAGGCTGTTATGGTATAGCTTCCTTTGATGTATATAGTACTTTCCTGCTGCTGAGGTGGTTATGTTATAACTCCTAGGGCATTTTGTGATTTTTATTGATAGAGTTATACGAGCTCCTTACCACGGCATATAATAATTGTGAGGACTGACCCTGCAGCATAGACCTCATCTAAGCGATGTGGTACAATATGAACCTGTGCAATCACTGTAAACTGAGCTGCAGCTCTTCTGTTTAGTTCGAAGTAGACCTGCGAAAATTGAAGTAAAAGAAAAGCAGAAGGGAAGGCAGATGTTTGACCATTTTCAAAAATGACTGGACATATTAAACACAGACCAGGGTCACTGGACCTGGCTCAACATCTTATGGTTTTAAAGTCAAAAACTTTGGAAACTTGTTTTGTGACCTGTGAATATTGCTACAGCTAGCTCAAATATGTCAGGCGACTGTTGAGGAGAGAACCCACTCCCCTCCCTGCAGTGCATCTTAAAGGCTCACGCTGACATCTCAGGTCAGACACCGTGGGTGTGGCAGGTCTAGATGACAGTATTAATTAAGGAACAAACAGATAGGAAACCTAACATGTTAAAGAAATATTTCAGGACGTCCTCAGAAAGGCCTGGTATAAGAGACAAGAAGTGTAACCCTTCACCCCACCCCCCCACGTAACTATCACTATAGCAGGCTTGTGCAAGGTCGAGCTATGGTGAGAAAGTCTCTTCCAAGCCAGGTTAATGTGATTAATATAGTCATGTTTAAGCTGACTAAGCACTTTCTAGCCACGTGTGATCTGTTCTTATTGGCCACCCTCTCAAGCTTGTCATATGATTCAGTCCGTCTTCTTTATGTGAAATTAGACTAATTCTTCTGATACAGTTCGATAAACAGTATGATGTGAGTTTTACCCAGACGTAAAAACTAACTCCTATTTGAAAGGGAATCATTTGCTGGTTAGTTGAACAACAATTGTCCTATTTGAGTGCGTGTCTAGCGCAACTGCAAACTGTCATTTTGCAACTGATCAATTTTAACAACATGCTACTGACCAGGTCGGTTATGTAACAAAGTCATTGAGTCAGAAACTCAACAGACGCCATCAGTTAGGAAACGTCCTTCTCTCAGACTGCCACCCTACAATTACAAAGAGCAGTGAATCAAGATTGTAGACCTGTGTTATATAATTAACAATAGAAGCTGGCGAAGCTCCGGATTTTTGGATTAATCAGAGAATTGGAGCTACTGAGGTTCATCAAGGAGATGGAATATAATTTGTTGCAAAGCTAGACATACCCACGTGTGAGCATTTATAGGTCACCAAAATATAACCGCCCTGTAATATATTTAGCCTGTAATACTTTATGGATTGCTCTTAATATAATATTGTGATTTCAGGCTACACCCTTGTTGTGTATCATATGCTACAAACAGGGATGGTAATCACTACACACTATGTCAAATGCTATCTGATTTCACGGAGCAGTAGGAAATAAGCTTTCAGAAATCTTTCAATATTATTTTACAATATTTTCTCCTTTCTAAAACGATTGCCTCTTCAAGGATTTCTCAAACAGTTAACAATTCAGAGATCTGCCAGGTACTCCTGAGCATACCATCAAAATACTGTTCTTTGCACAGGCACAAAACCTGAAGTGATTCGTATAGACCAATATTTAACATATGTGCTTTTTGCAGAGCGATTTAAATGCTACAACTAGAATGTTTCACATCAGTATTTTGTGGTTCTGACGAACTACAAATTTGATGATACTGAAGAGAAAAGACCATGTACTACACCGCTTTTTAACTAGGGCCGGCATCCTTATTTCTTTTTATTTTATTTAGAGTGTTTTAGAAAGCGTGCACATGACCCAAGAGTATCAGAGCGCTGTACTGAGGTTGAATCCTTACATTATTTATCGGGTTTAAACCATTAGTTTATGCCAAACCAACATTCCTCCTTTTTAGTTTTCACATTTATGATGCTTGTGCTATTAATGATGAACATACTGTACTCTCTACTTACTATAAGGGATTTGGGTTAGCCATTTGCTTCTTTTGATCTATAACCTTTAGATATTGACTTGAAACATTGTACATTACATCTTGAATCAGCCCAGATAAGTATTTTAGTTCCCCAGTTTTTCTATTGGCTCTTTGGGTATATCCTTAATCCTATATTTGAATGCATGAAGAACTATTTTACATCTGAACTTCGTTGGTGAGCAGACCAGTAACACTTGGGAGCAAGCGTTAACAAAAGCATCTGAAAAATAAATGATAAAGTAAATAAAGTGATTAAATTTTTCCGTAGCATCCATTTGCCAGATGCCTTTGCCTGGGGTTGTAGCCAATAGTTTTGATGTATTTATAGCTTGCACACACTCAATCGCCATGCCAAACAAACAGCATGCCTACTGGATTTGCCACTGCTTGTTATAAAATGCTGATTGTTATTTAATTATCCTCTGGAGGTTCCACATAATCTCAACTTTATGTGGGACCTAACTATTTATTTTACTCTCATATACTCCATTCCAACTTCTATTAAGACCACATCGACGGCTTCAGTTTTCCAAGATTTTTATTATAATACTAGTTGGCTACTTTGCCTTTGGCACTGAGCAAAAAATGAAAAACACTTTGCAAGCAAAGAAATATCCATGGATAATTGGATACTGACAATGGAAGCTGTTCAGAGCAAAGACAGTAAAACTGGAAAAAATTGGAAGAGTAAGCACCAATAATAGAACTATTCCAAAGGGTCCCTTTAGGAAATAGAGAGGCAGGGCCTTCCAAGGGTGGGAACCACGACTCTGAAAGTTGAACAAAAGTAAAGAAAAGTTACTTTCAGATGTTTCAGAGACCCATGCTTGGCTATTTGAGGCAGATTAGGCAGACTGCTGATACAGTTCGTTGTAATTTACCATTTTCCCCTGTCATCTGGTTTTTCATGGTTTCAGTGCAAGGGTGTTTAGGGCTCATGGGTTTCCTTGAACAGCCCTTGACCACACATAGATTTCCGAGGGCTTTGGGCAAATTGCTTCCTCTGTAGAGGATGTGGCCTAACGGCTAGGGCAGTCGACCTCAAATCTGGGGAACCGGTTTCGAGTCTCTGCAAGGGCTCGCAACATCCTGTGATTCTGGGCAAATCACTTAATCTCCCCGTGCCTAACAAAAATGAATGTGTCCTCATGTAACGCAACTGGTGCTCGTGTAAAGTCCTCTGATACCTTCGGGTCAAGTTTGTGGTGTATAAAACTCCAGAAACCAAACTGATAGCAACACAACTATTACTGATATTTAATTCCTCATTCTCAGTTACCTCTATAATTGAAATAACTGGGAATGAGGACCATGGCCCGAGTCCAACATTTTTGGCAAAAGACAGTTGTCATCACTTATTGAGAAATCAAGTTTTATTAAGCATAATGCATTGAAATCATTGCATATACACATCAAGATGCCAAAATTATAAGCATCAAGTGCTATACTTGGTCAAACACAAATCAAAACGATAAAAAGCATAAGTTTATGATGTCCTAAAATCCAAGCCTATGTAGTAGATTAAAGTTAGTAGAGGATTTTATTATGGTAAATTTACTCATTCCTGAAGTTGATAAAAAAAAAATGCGGATGAAGAGCTGGATCCTGTTCTCAGACCTTGTCTGAAACTTAGTAAGTCAATTGAGGGAAAATGACGACCAACAGTTTAGGGCTTGCTAGGATTGCCTACCTTGATTTTCATGTTAGATTCTTTATCCCGTTCTAAGTCCTTAACAAGAACTTTGTGAATTGATAGTTAAGGATCGTATCTGACAGATCAAAACATACTATTATTGCACGCCTACATGAACGAATGTTACACTGAATAAAGGTGTGGAGTAGTAGCTCCCTCCAGTCCTTCATAAGGACTGGAGCTATACACACAAGGTGGATTAATTCTTGCTTTGCCAACCCACATAATCTGCCATTCATGATTTCACTATTCCTAAACCATGGTATAGTATGGTATGGTTAAGTGAAAGAAGATGACTAAATCGAAAATTCTGTATTTTTTTCTTTTAGAAAGGATGAATGTTCTATTCCAACGTATGGCTGGTCTTACAACTGATACAACAATTCAGGAGTATCCTTGTGTTTGTTCATTTTGTCAGTGCCTCTTTAACCTGGTTTAGTGCGTTTTTTCATCACACCACTCAGTAATCTGGTAATGATGTATAGACGACTCGCATGTCCCAAAGAGACTTTATCTAGAGTGATTGCAGAGAGGTTTTCAAGTACGTCCTTGCAGTTTAATGTTCCTCGCCTTTTTGTCATTTCAGACCATAGCAGTTTGTTAAGCGATTTTTGTGTTGATGCTCTTTATTTGTCGCAGCATGTTATGAAGGCCTCCTGTCTGGCTATAGTTTGTTTGAGTATACAAAAGTTCAAACGTATCTGCATTGACAACGAGACTTTCCGCAATGCGAAAAAGAGCCTATAGGTTTTGGAGACTATATTGTCAGGCAACGTTGAGTCAGGACCGCACATCGCTTCAATTCCAGAAGTTAACATTGGGAGCAATTTTGCAGATACATTTTTCATCATTTGTGTCAGGGAAATAACCCTAAGTGTTTTACATAGTTTGAAATGCTGCTGTGAGTGCACATCCTTTCGCTCTAAGCTGCCGCTTTTGGAGCAAAAACAAACTTTTGAAATCGATGATCACCTCAAGATACTTGTACTCATCCATTTTCTCAATTAGTTTATCTTGGAGAAACCATTTTTTATTTCTCCTAATTTTATTTTAAATCACCATAACCTTGGTTTTTTGTAGGTTTATTTCCATTCCATTTTTTAGTACAGTGCTAGAGCGTAAATAAGCCTTTGAAGACCCACTTTGGTTTGGCTTGCCCGTATAAAATCATCTGCCTATAACATGTTAGTTAGTGCTGGCCACAAAGCTTGCCGGCGGAACTGGGGAGAGAATTGACAGCCTCCAGGTTGGAGGTCAGGAAGGCCCGAAAAAGACTGAATAATTGACGCGCTAGAAAGCATCCCTGCTTCAGACCTATGTGGGTGTTGATTTTCCTTATTCTGACCATGTGTTGGACTATAATAATTGGATGGCTCTGAAGAGGGAAAATAGTATTTCAAATTGAACCAATTTTGTACATAACTTGTTTTGTTGGACACAGTCAAAAGCAGCTTTGCATTCTACAAAGTAAAGATGTAAGGATAGTTGCTTCTTCACCTGTTGGTCGATGGTAAGGGAGAGAGCTAGAATGTTGATAGAAGTTGGTAAAGCATGTTTGATTTATATGAATTATTTCCTTGTCAATTGCCCACATTGTTGGGTCTTGCAGAAGCAAAGTGGCAAAATATTGGGCTTCATTGTCGAGAAGCATTATGAGCCTGTAATTCCGAGGTAATGACCTATCGCCCCCTTCGTAGATGGGGCTGATGATAAAGCCGCTCTAGGAATTTGTCAACATCTCACTCTGCAGTATGTTAAAAACTGGGGACAGTTTGGCAGCCCAGAATCGTGGATTGGTCTTATAAATAGCTTGAGGAATGCTATTCGGCCCTGGTGCAACATCATGGGGCCCTTTTGCTATGTCCCATACCATTTCAGGCAATAAATACGATTATGAATCTTCTTTCAAATTTGACCCTGCTGCGCGAAGAGCAATATCCAGAACAGTATGGTTACTTGAACCCAAGTTGTTCTCATCTTGAACTCTGAAGATGACATTCGATATGTCTGGTGGTGGGTTTGATTTCTTATTTCCTAGAAGCCGGCAGAAATGGGATTAGGAAAGGCTACCCATGTTGTTTCAGCAATCTTTGAATTGTTCATAATGTGGGAACTTCTCTTCATCATGTTAATAATTGGCAGACATTTGTTGAGTTATGCTCCTAGCTAGCATGTAGAACTTTCACCCAAAAGTGAACCTCACTTTTAAGATTTACATTCATCTTTGAATTAGTTAGGACTGCTTAGGTTGCTTGGATAATCAGCAGCTTCACTTTTTGGGGGATTTTGGTTTCCTGGTTGAATTACATCGGTTATGTACCCTTCACAACACCATTTTTAGGTAGGCAATTTTCTTTCCCTGTGTATTTATTAGGGAGGCGCTCTCCTCTTTGTTCTGTGTCTTGTGTCCACATCAGCGCTTACTGGTTACAAAGAGGAAATGGAAAGCGGTTAGGATCTGTCCCACGTCCCCAAATCTTAGGCATAACAAATGCAGTAGTCTCCTCCCCACCCACTTTCACAACAGCAGCTTTGTAGCACAAGTCCATGCACCACCTCCACAGCCTGTCATTCCCTGCACATGGAATAGGCAGTTGTGTAGTCACCCTCACTTCACAATCACTGCTAAAACATGTGGGACTGGACAACTGTCCACCTTTTATCAAGAGATTTCAGAGGTGATGGGATCTCTGGAATAGGTAAGACCACAAGTTTCAGCAAACACCCGCCACATTTCTTATCACTTGTCAAAAACAGTAATTCCTCCACAAGACCATGCTAAGGTATTTGAGAAGGGCTTTATGCACTAGGTTGAAACTAATTTATTCGGTTCACATGGTCCTGTCCCTCTCCCAACTCCTTTTTATTGTTTTCAGCAACAGATAACTCCTAAGATACAACCCCTAGATAGCATTTACTACAGAACAGCTGATCTGTTAAAAGGCACCTTCCGCTTCCTGGAAAAGTAACCTTGTATCGTCAGCACATGTGTATTTGGATACAGCAGCGCACCAGACAAGGCCTACAAATCTATACTACTATTATAAAGAGAGAACACAATCCTTTGAGCCAGGTAAACTCGGGAACCACAGCGCCAATCAAAACACCCAATACATCATAGGAAACGTCAGGGTAAGCAGATGGACATAGGCTATATACCATAAAAAATATACCTTAGAAGGGCAAAGTTCGTTCTTTCAGAAAGTAGTCCCTTGGAAGTAGCGCCATGTCTGAGGTGGGCGTGTGCGTTTTATGCGTGCTGACATCACAATCACGGGTCCGCCATTTTAGTAAAGTAGTAAAGTGCTCAGAGAGCGGACAGGAGCGTGGCCAGAAGAGGGCAGGACAGGAGCGCCGAACCAACAGACTCCGGAGTCCGACATGCCAAGAGCGGACAGAAGCGTGGGCAGAAGCGGGCAGGAGCGCTAAACCGACAGCCTCCGGAGTCCGGACAGGAGCGTGGGCAGAAGCGGCCAGGAGCAAGGAAACGGGGGCAAGGAAACAACACCCTGCGCACGTGATGCTGGTGAGTACGCTCTGCTGCTCCCGCTGCTGGCCGCTCTGCTGCGCGTCTCCTGCAGCGGTGCTGCCCCCAGCCCCCTTCTGCCACGGACAACGTCGGGCGGGCTGCTATGCTGGTGAGTACGCTCTACTGCTCCTGCTGCTGGCCGCTCTGCTGCGCGTCTCCTGCAGCGGTGCTGCCCCCAGCCCCCTTCTGCCCCGGACAACGTCGGGGCGGGCTGCTAGTTCTTTATATTAGTGGCTCTTCCCCACTTCAATAAAAATCATAATTATAAATGCACACTATTCATCAAACCCATTCACAGGCTATGATGCTGCTCTTGCATGTCTTTATATGTTTGTTATCAAAGTTACAAGAAACAGGATTTAATACCTAATCTAGCCCTGTGTGGGGAGAGCATACTGATCAGCCTTATCCCATTATGTCCATTTAAATAGTGCTATGAGGATGGTGGGGGAACTGTGGCTATTTCATATCATGCCAATATTCATCTCATTTCTTTAATTTCTTGCTCTTCCAATTATGGTGCATAAATTCTGATTCGCAAAATACTTCTGTCACAAAGTTTGTCCGCCTCTGAGCTCCTATTAGCGGCAATCGGGACAAGAAACCTAGTTTCCCTCCCTATTCTGTGCGCTTACAAGCTTTTTCAGAAAATACAGCCTGGGCCCGATGCTGTGGCACTCTAATAACCGCTGTGAACGTACAAAAGCCCAACACATAAGACCTTCAGGAACTTATACACCTCTTCGTTTAGCTTCATCACATGACCCGTACTCACAAATACATTACAGCACAAGCTGTATCAAATGTTATCAAGTGAAGTCTACTTAAACACTGACACCTAAACAAAGACCTTCGGTAAAAATACCCTGCTTCTAGGACATTTCACGATGAGACATTCACTGGTGCATGCATTGTGCCGTCGTCTGTCCCACAGTGAATTCAACATATGTGTTTCCCTTTATTCTGTCTGCTTTTTTCCTTGTTCCGCTTCTCCTGTAATCTCTATGGTTTTGGAGAAAAGTGGCTTGGTACCCTTGATTGGATCAAATGTGGGGGTGGGTTGTAATCTGGTTGGTTTTTTTGTCCATGCTCTGCGACCCGCCTCTCTTTTGCAGTGTGAGGTTTTTTCTTCTAAAATCAGGAGGAAGGTCGGGTCAGTGGGAACTTAACCCTGCGTACTCTTTATTTTATTTTTATTGGGGGGATGGTGGCTACCCCAATGCCCCCATTCATGTTTATTTTTAAAGTCTGTACCTGTTGTAATGTCTAATTTAGGGATGCATTGTAGGTGATTAAATGACCAGCACAGTGGTGTGCACAGCAAAGGTCTTCGTACCATCTACCTTATGCATATGGCTCTTGTGAGTGTGTGCAATAGTAATTACCAAAATAACAAAATGCAGTAAGTCCATCAAAAGTAGTTCGAAGGGGCTGTAATTAAGAACATACAAATACGTCAAACCAATCAAAGTGACAGCTCACACTCCATTTTTGTACAGTAGAGTAGTCATTCATCTACTTCATTATGTTGAGCTTAGTGAGAATAAACTCTTCTAAAGTATCATTATACTATTAGAGAGACCACATCATTATTTTACAGAATGGGGCCAAAAAAAAAAGATTTAAAAAAAGCTTGTAGTACAAAATAGATTAGTTTGTGTCATCTATGCGCTAAACTAAAACAACCCTATAGAGAGAAAAAGGCCCAAGCTACATTGGATTGCAATAGACCAGCAAAATCATGCATATGGGTCCTTATGACTTGTCAGGAATGCTTTGAACAAAATAGGACCAAAACGCATGTTTAGTCTTTTTCCCCACAATCAATGCACCAGCTTTCTTTGATCACGCCGTGACTGCAAAATGCCTCTCCCAAAGTATCAAGAGGATACATTCTGAAGTAGGTCTCTAAAGATACGAAGGGTAAAGTTTTAGAACAAACTTTCCCAAAAACTTGGAGGAGCGGGGAGGAGGGAGGGAGGAGGAGGGGGGAGGAAGGGGAGGAGAAGAAGATAATACTTATTGCAAATTTGAGTTGTGTTTTACATCATATTTTTTTAATTAAAAAAATTATACAGTTTGTGCAATATAATTGTATGTAGCGGGGTTTTTAAAAGTGTATGTTCTCAGGAGCCTCTATATGTAATACTATTGCATTTGTCGTTATATTTGTTTTGGGTATTATTTTGTTCTTTCAAACTGGGCTCCTAGCATGCTTTTTCTACAATGTATTATATAAACTAAACTAGCATGGAATTTGACACGGCAATTGGGGACTGAAAATTTGACTTATTTCAAAACATCTGTAGTCCAAAGAGTATTCTATTATAAATGAGTTGATAACTAGTTGGTATTTTCAAAACTACGATTAACTTTATATCCACGTGAAAGTGGGAAAGAAGGACATCTTTCTTCAAGAGTAAACATCATTGTCATTTGTCTACGATGATAGATAGTAATAGTATCAGTGTTTTTTTATAATTTTTATCAACTGCTGCTTTTAATACTGTGTAATAATGCATTTTTCTAAATATTTTAAAACAAGATTGCATTTCATATTGTAACGGCTTTTATTAACTATACAATAAAATAATTATTACTGCTCTTAGCTAGATAGATTTGGTTCTTGGGAAGACTGACAGTGCTCTCATATCCGTTAAGTAAGACAATACCTCTATGTCACTAGGAAACGCCTCGCAATGGGTCATTAACATCAACCCATGGAAGTGGCAGAATTACTGCAAGATTTAACTGTAACGGTTATGCTTGCCTGAATAACTAATACGGGGATTCCACATAGTAGCATGCTACCCGCATAGAGTGTGTTTGGGCGCATCGAGCGGGGTAAGGCGCTATATATACACACCCCGCCGCACTCAACCAATTACCTGGATAATAAAAGTGTTTCCCCTGAGCTATAGTACCAAAGTGCCATAACTTTATCGGACCCACTGTCACTCGAGGAACTAAGGGCATTAATGAGCAAGAATACCCCGTCTGTCACCTAAACACAGAGTGCTCGGTCACGTCAGTTGACAGACCGGGGCCCACGGATACCTCGAGAGCGCCGCGCCAACTGCCCCGCCCCACGCAGCGCGGCTCGCTCTACCTGAGGAGGAAGCCCAGCTGACAGACGTGCAGGAAGGTCCGGCAGCGCGGGGAGGACAGCAACCTGTAGGAGGTGAAGTCCGACAAGCACAGCTCCGACTCCTCGTCTTCCCGGACGGCGGGCGCCTCCGCGGCCTCCTGTCGCTCGTCCGCCCGGTACCAGCCCCAGCTGAAGAGCTGCACGGAGACCGAGGAGAGGCCGAACAGCGCCAGCACCAGCCCGCCCCAGTAGTAGCGGCCCTCGCTGAAGTAGCTCCCGGCCACCCACAGGTCGGCGGCCATGTCGCACAGGAAGGAGCCGGTGCCGAGCAGCGACAGGCACAGGTCTCGGAGCTGGAAGCGCTCCGGCGGCAGGGAGGCGCTCATGGCTCGGGTGCTGCGGCCTCAGGACGGCTCGGCGTGGCCGGTCATGGCGCAGCGTCTGTGCTGCAGGCCCGCTCTCACTTTCGCTGGAGGGGGTTAACGGGAGCGGGGCTATGCGGAGGCCTCATATTACCGAGGTCCGCTACAAGGCACCTTGGCGTCAGCTCTCACTCTTAGAGTAAGCACGGCGAGGGCGGGCTAGGCCAGGACGAGGGGGGTGTGGGCAAGCGACGCCAAGCTCCATGGCTCCTCCTCAGGTCGCGAGGAAGCGCCCGTGTACTATTATCGGATTATGGCACCGCTTCCTCAGTGCAACTGTGTACACTTTATAACTCCTTGTCCCGTATTTGAATCGACAAGAAGAGAATCGCATCTGTCTATTGTGAAGGACAGTGGAGTTACAAAGACAGAGGGATTCCCCTGGCCTAAGGCACCCTTTTCTCCTAGATCGTGGGCAATTTGAGAGTGGGGGGAGGGGCATGGTGTGTGGGACCGCCGTACGTCCTTTAGCGTGTGGTCGACTCGGTTTCCCCAGTCCTTTCATGTGCAATTAGAAGAACCTCCCGTTCCACTTCCGTACTAACATATAGGGTAGGCCGTGCAGATCATTAGAAGAAAAAAATATATATTTAATTTGCAGGATCGGTGCATGGATTTGTGGGGGTGCCAGGCAGAAAAGGAACACGCGAGGACGCCCTCATTTTCATATGATGAAACATCGTAGAAAGCGACAGAACAGGTAGTTGCATCAGTTAATAATTCGCTGGCATCGTTCAAACAACTTTCCAACAAGCTTCTTACATAGTGTAGATATAAGTAACATCGATGCGCTTATAAAGAACCCTAATAAAATAAAAGTGCTGTTTGAGTGGAAATACATTACTTCTATCAAAGTAGGTGGAAAAGCTTGTCCTAGGTCTACCCAAAACCTATTATTATTGCAGTGATCTTCTCTAAGGAGCTATATAGCGGGTCTTCAGGGACTCTGAAATCCTCCCTTTATGCCAATGAAGTCCAAAGATCAGGCATCTGGTTTTCAATAGCGATGGAGCACTAATAGAAAAGGATAGTCACTGGATCAAGTGAGTGAACTCTAAGTGCCACAGCTATCATGCACAGGTAGGGTGGTTGATATATTGGCAGGCAGAAGCGCCAAAGACTAGACCACAACCGCACACTTAGAACCTAACCACAGCAAGTAATCTCAAAAACAGTTTTTAAGAAACTCAACTAAAAGAGAAAATGGGGAAAAAAGGCTCACCAATTTGTGGGCAACTAAAATCTGCCATGAGCAAGTCACTGAACAGAAAGATGTAAATTAAAGCAACAAAACAAGAGGAACTTATAATAAATGGTGTGCAGATTACACTTATAAGAAAAGGAAATCCAGCAATGTGGAAGAAGTAAGTTTGTAGTAGTGACATTTGCCTTCCAAAATAAAGTTACCGCAATTGCACAAAACAAAAAGTTTAAGTCCATTTCCCTAATATGGAAGAAGATGCTTGCAAAATTGTAAAGGGTCCTGTTGCTAGCCTCCTATTTAGCGTTAAACCATGGGGCATATGTATCAAAATTCCGATTTGCGACTCAAAAAGTAATTTTTTGCAAATCGCATTGTGAGAATTGCAAATCGCGATGTAAGTTGCGAACTTTCTGCGATTCCTTAAAAATCGTAGAAAATTCTGAGAATCCCATTTTTTGCGATTCCCTAATTGCGAAAATCGCAAATAAGAAATCGCAGATGTAGGGATTCTGCAATTCAGGTGCAGCTTGATGACATCACACCCAGGAAGTGGGAGTTATTAGCTACACCTGATTGTCTGAGGCAGAGTCAGAGGCAGAGGAGTGAGCACAGCATTGAAACTGCTACAATGGAGTCAAAGGACAAACAGAAGGACCAGGAAGGTGCAGAAAGAAAAAGAAAACACACATTTAGTGAAAGAGAGCAGGAGGTGCT
Source organism: Lissotriton helveticus (assembly GCF_964261635.1). Classification (NCBI taxonomy): domain Eukaryota; kingdom Metazoa; phylum Chordata; class Amphibia; order Caudata; family Salamandridae; genus Lissotriton; species Lissotriton helveticus. The sequence continues at coordinate 1,724,111,163 of NC_136061.1, read as the reverse complement.
TATTGAGGAGATGGTGTGCAGCCATGAACTTCTATTTGGTAAGAAGGCACTCTGGGCACCTGAGTCCAGAAAGAGGAAGATCTGGCTGGACATACAGGGGAAGGTCAATGCAGTTGGTGTAACCCCGTGCATGGTGGAGGAGTTAAGGAAGCGCTGGTATGACATGCGCCAAAGGTCGAAGGAGAAGGTGGCAGCCAGGCTGACGGAAGCCAACAAGACCGGGGGTGAAAAATCATCTGCCACCTACTCAACACCCCATGAGGAGTTAGTGGAGTCAACCCTCCTACCCGAGAGCGTCAGTTATGTGGCTGACATAGACAGCTCCGACCCTGCAACCACCAGCCAAGGTAAGATGCATGCCAAATGCAGCCGCACACATCACCATCCCATACATACAGTCAGGCATGCACCAAACACAAACTACACATATCACTCCGGTCCACTTTTTTCAGCATACACAGCAATGCATGATGGGAGATGTAGTCAGATGAATAACGGTGGGTCAATGAGACATAGCAATGTTAACGCAGTATGTGAATTCATGTAAAGGGGAAAAGTCAGAGCAGTTAGCCAATACAAAGTGAGAAAACTTTGAGTGAGATATTCAGACAATGTCACAAAATCATAACTTACCCTTTCCATCCGCAGCACAAGCCAGGACACAGGAAGACAGCGCAGAGTGCGAGGAGTCTGAACATTTGGATGACCAGGCAGATCATGGGAAGTCAGACGAAAACACAGAGGCCATGCCTGTCCCACGTAGGAAGCGCACCATTGTGCCACCACTGGAGGATGAAGCACTGGCCACAGGGGAGGAGGATGTACAGGCAGAGCCAGGGCAGCGTGTGACCCAGGTGCGTGAACAGCACACACTCCAACATAGGGAGTGCGAAGCAGTGAGACGCAGGTCAAGGGCCAGGACTAACTCTGCCACAGGCGAAGATGCCACAGTGTTTGCAGGACTTGAGGGCAGCATGCTGCAGATACAGCACCTGCAACAGAAATCTATGATGTCCATTAATTGTCAGCTGTGTTAAATGAACAAAAGCCTGCGCTACATGGGGGAGGGCATCATGGGCATGGCAGGTGCCATTCTTCAACTCTGTGCAACATTAAACAGGGACCAGGCAGCCAGGCACCAGGGCTAGCCAACGTTCAAACATCCGTCTGCACAGCTACACCAAGGTGGTGAACTGCCTGTGCATTACCACTAGCCAGCTGACACGTCGCAGCGTCCGCATGCAAGTGGAGATGTCCCACTGCTAAAAAAACACAGTGAAATGAGGGTCAAGAGGGCCTATATTTACTATATTTACCGTCCCCGATATCCCAAAGGCCTTATATTGAAACTATGATCTACAAAGGGGAATATCTGGGTCATAAAATAAACAGGTGTGTCCTGAAACAAAGTTATAGGCACAACTAAGAGACTAACCGCTAACCAAGAAGAGTAGCTAGAGGCTGAGAACTTATCAGCCTCTGGCTACTCTTCTTGGTTAGCTGTTAGTCTCTTAGTCTTGCCTATAACTTTGTTTCAGGACACACCTGTTTATTTTATAACCCAGATATTCCCCTTTGTAGTTCACGATGTCCCACTGCTGCCACGACGTTGCAAAAGGCTTGGCGCAGGTCACCACTGCCGTTGAACAACTGCAGACAGTAAACACAGATGGCCCAGCACTCATGGGCTCGGGAGAGTGAGGAGATATCTAACAGGAGCAATATCACCCCACCAGTTCCAGATCCAAGAAGGCGCAGTGGGAGACAGGGTTCAGCACCTGTGGACCCAAGGGAGGGCAATCAGTCCCCAGAACTGGCAGCAGCAGTCCATCCCAGAAAGGGTGAATTTGAAACAATGAGTCACGCAAATGGGTGAGGCAACCCATTCCTACAAGACTCCAGGCTTGCCTGACTACCTGCACTGTGGACCTAACGTGCTATGGACAGCGACACCCATTGTGTTGGTCAGACTGTGTGACCAACTTCCATCCTGTATTTAAAGGTTTGAATAAACACAGATCTGTTACAAAATATATATTGCCTCATGTCCTCATTACTCACCTAGAAGTAGTTCTGTGTGATCTCAGCACGTCTGATCTCAGCAGCTGCCCCAACTCCAACTGCTGGTCTGCCAGGGGTACCTTGGGCCATCATCGTCCGACGTATCAGTATCACTCAGTTCTATTGGGCTGCCTTTTTTCATAGCTATGTTGTGCAGTATTGCACAGGTAGCCACAATCTTGCAGCAGGTCTCAGGGCTGTATAGGAGTGCTCCTCCGCTTTTATGCAGACACCGGAAACGAACCTTCAGGATCCCAAACGTTCACTCTATTACACAGCGCATAGATTTGTGTGCACAGTTGTATCTCTTCTCCCTTGCTTTGGCTGGATTTAGATACAGGATCAGGATGAAGTCCCGCACTGCATATGCATTGTCACCTGCTGGGATGGAAACAAGAGGTGAGTCAATGTCCCACCCCCCAAAGATGTACTGTATGTAGGGATGTGTGCCATGCATTTAACTAGCAGGTAGCCCTCCCCAAACTTGCCAGCATTGAGACTTATGTGTATCCCACTATGTCCAAAGATGAAAGAGTCGTAAGTACAGCCTGGGTATTTAGCTACAATGTCATTGATGATATGTTTGGCATTGCAGATGACCTGTATGTTCAGGGAATGGTATGATTTACGGTTTCTGAATACATATTCATTGGTTGATGGGGGTGTGAGGGTCACATGGGTCGCATCTATGCAGCCAATTACGTGGGGGAATCGTGCAGTCTGGTAGAAGTCCAGTTTTGTTTGCTGTAATGCCTGTTGTGTGCTGGGGACTTGTATGTGATGTTGTAGCCTCTGTACCATTGCATCTAAGAATGCATGGAAGAAGCGCGACAGACCACTCTGTGAGACCCCACCTGCCACTGCTTTCACCCTTGAAAACTCCCTGAGGCCAGTAGGTGCAGTGAGCACAGGACCTGCACATGGGTGGGAATGGTTTGTGTCCTGCATGTTGGGTGTTCCAGATTGGGTTTCAGCTTCAGGTCTAAAATGGTCTTTGTGTCCAGCCTGTACTTCTCATGGATCTCCTCCTCAGTCTGCTGGAACAGAGTGATGCGCGCTCTGAAGATCGGTTCCTGTCGCATCCTCCTCTGTGCTGCTGAATTCGCAGCCTCCTGGCTAACATTTAGCACTGCCATTGTGGAAGTCCCTGTTGCATTGTGAGCCTGTTTATATAGCTTGCACCTGTTTACCACCTGCATTGACTTAGTGGTAATATTAAAGTGCAAAATTGCCAATTTTTGAAAATCGCAACTTGCAAAATGTTCATACATTCCTTTGCGAATACTTAAATTGCGATTTCTCAATTTGCGATTTTCGCAGCCTGCGTGTCGCAGAATGCGAATTCGCAGAGAAATTCTCCGACTTCGGGCCCCGTAAATTAAGAAATCCCAAAAATTGCGATTTCAATTTTTATTTTTTATTTGTGATGCGAAAATGTGTCATACATCACATTTCTCTATTTCGCGTTCGCAAACCCAGTTTTTTTTATGATTTGCAGCGTTTGTGAACGTAAAATTGTTTCATATACATATGCCCCAAATTTACTCAGGTCCTCTGGTAAAACGATTGGCTTTTGGTTAAAATAGATCATTGAGTGCAAGATCATTTCCTTTTTTTGTTTTTTTTTTCAAATTTTTTGTTTATTGCAAGAAAAGAAACCATTCTTTACATACATATGCAAAAGAAAAAGAGCATCCAGACATAAGTATTTGCATTAAAATTCAAACGGAGGAATAGAATACATAAATTCAAAATGTTTAAATCATAACCCAAAAGCAAGTACAAGGGCGGTTGATCTCTTTAAAAAGATACAGAAATATAAACATGTCAAATAAATGAACCCCACATTTTTTCCCTCCCTTTCAATGCCTTGGGACCCCTTAGTTTTGCCAATGCTATTTCCATTGTATAGATTTCATTGATGAGACTCCACCACTCCATTACACAGGGAGGTTCCTTAGATATCCAAGTCCTTGCTATAGCTAGCCTGGCACATGCAAAAACTATTGTTATCAAATCCTTCTGGCTGCTAGTAATATCCTGGATATCGAGCAGTGTTACATGCGCCGAGAGTGGTAGGAATATTATTTGTTTTATTATTTAGGACCGTTATTATACCTTTCCAAAACATACCAAGTTCCGGGCATTGGTAGAGCATGTGTTCAATGTCAGCCGCTTCCAAATTGCATTTAGGACATTTAGTATGCTCGCTAGCGGCATTTCCAAGTGCCCATCGAGCAATTCTTTGTGGTGTATAATAAATTTGACTCCCGGTTCTGTAGAATTGCAGCCTTAAGTTAGAAGATTGAACTACTTGGTTTATTTGCCGAAGTGATCCTGCAATCTGATTCGAATTGATGTTGATTCCTAATCTATTGGACCATTTATCCACCATTTTCTCACAGTCTCCTATCCTACCACAATTTAAATGCCCATAACTCTCACTTATGAGCGATTTAGTTCGGAGTGCAAGATCATTTCCATCATCCACAACTTAGTCAAGTCACACCACTTGTGACCTAACCAAAAACATTTTTGTCCTTCCAACCAACAATGCAAGATAAGTCATGCTGAACTTCGTAGCCGCCTACTCACATAGGCTGAAAGATTGGCACATCCTTCCGATGTGAAGTGATGTGCATACAATATTTCCCCTTCTCCACAGTGCTAAGCCATCATTCTTTTGAACACTCACTCCATATTCTCACCTCCCACGGGGACAGTTCTAACTGTGCTGCTCAAAAGCAGCAATTTCCAAAGACCGAGCTGTAACTCTCTGAGGTTTAGGATTATTTGTTGTTGGAGGAGGCACACATCAAGCTGTGCCTGCCAAGGATAGCACACTGACATTCTGCACATGACAATGAGCTGGCTGACTTCATTCGAATGATTAAACTGATTATGTGCACACCAGCCCTAAGACTGCAGCAACCTTTTGAGTTGTCACTTACTTCTGGCCAGCCTAGGCAGAGAGGACAGTTTATCTACAGCACTAAACAAAAGTCCCATTGGTTGGCCTTGGCAATAGGCCCGCTAGTCAACTCTGAATTCTTAGTCTTGCCTGTCCTAGTCTGACCTCCTCTCTTAGGTCTCACAACACTGAAGTATTGCAGGGTGGACGACATTCCATTTTCCTTACACAAGGAACTTTGCACAGGCAGAGACACCAGAAGGCATTTGATGGAGCTAGGGGACTATTGGGGAGTACATTTTGGTGTTTTATTTCATAACTACCTCCTCATCTAAATCAGACTCTTAATATATAAAACTAGGCTACCTAGCAAATGTGCTTATCGAATATGATTCATATGACACACTGTACTTGAGTTCCAAAACTTTAACTACCTTCTTGAGTAAGCTATTGCTACCTTTTGGAGAGACAAGTTTCCAAAATGAATACCTCTTATCCAAATGAAATAAAACAGTGTCGAGCTCAGAAACCCCAAATGTAAACAATGGTACCTACCACAAATGCTGCAAATTAACGACCTGCTGCAGTGGAAGGTCTTGCAATATAATTATCTGCCTTTTTCACATTACATAAAATATTGGGGAAGCTTCAAACGGTCTCAATACGAGTATTGTTAAAAAAAGAAAACACTTTGTCAGGACTCCTAAAAAGATTGGCAATTCACAACTTACTACATACACCTGAAGGCACCCCCAGTGACACTTCCTAAGGCAGAAAACCTTTAAAGGAAAACTAAAAATCTATACCTTCAATAATACTATCAAGGTTGCACTAGCACAATTAGTGTGCCATCGACCACTTACAGATGTTGACACCTGCATAACTTAGTGTTTCTAAAAACAATTTGCTGCCAGAATAAGCTACACCAGTGACATTAGTTAGTCACTGTTTCCTCCCTAGAAATATACGACTTACTTGGACAGTATATCTTTTAAGCAGGATCAAGGATATTTAGCTATCTCTGGAACACAGTGTTAGACGATTTTTACTTATGTTAAGGTTAGGCATTTTACCCCTAAATAATTTTTAAAAACAGTGGTCCGATAACGGGAATAAGACCTGAATATGTGTTCTCTGCAATGGTGGCACTCCAGATATTACGCATGTTCTTTCTGTTTTTTCTACTGCAATGGTTAAAGAAGCTAGAAATCAATTTTTAAAACGTTTGTATCTTAAATATAAAATATCTGAAATTGATTTAGCAAAGTCACCCCTAAGGAATTTGTATGTTATATTTTGTATGCGTTTTTTAATTCATTTTTACCAATGTACTAATTGTTAAAGCTTTGCACTGAGACTTTTAAACGTTTCAATCTTTAAACTTCTTTTAATTGTAATAATTTATATTTGGAAATATTGCTGATCTCCAATGAGATATAAATCAATAAAATTTGACTGTAACTTTGGGCAGTTCACTAGAGTGGGTAGACTGGTCCCGACACTGGAGGTGGTCCAGTGATCTATTTTGGCCATGGAAATAGGAGACAATACATACAATCCTAGCTTTACCCAAGCTGCTTAAAATCAAGACTGAACTCTAAATTTGGGCAAGTCCGATAACCTACTGACATATGCTTGGAAATGGTAGTCTCTTGTCCTTGCCACCAGAATAACTTCTACCCCAATTGTGGTACAAGAGATTTATTTATTTATTTATTTATTTATTTAAGTGATTTGTAGAGCGCACAAATACCTTTGGGTGTCTCGGCGCTGCGGACTGTGTAGAAGACCAAGCCAGGAGCAGGTGGTTATTGATTAAAAAGCCAAGTCTTTACTAGTTTCCTAAAGGCAAGCAGGGTAGGGCAGGATTTAATGTGAAGGGTGTTCCACAACTTGGCTGTGGCCACGGTAAATCTTTTGTCACCGCAGGAGACTTTTTTAGTTCGAGGGACGTTCAGGAGATTGGCTGCTGATGATCTCAGGGGTCAGTTGGGCATATAGACACCCAAAGCCCTCTTAAGAAACTCAGGTCCAGTGTTGTGGATAGCTTTGAATGCGATGCAGAGTGCTTTAAATTTAACTCTGCTTCTTACTGGTAGCCAGTGGAGTTTGCGGACCACCTTTGAGATGGTTTCGATACTTAGGGGTGTTTGTTAGCATTCTAGCAGCTGAGTTCTGCACCATCTGTAGTCTATTTATGACCTTCTGAGCATTGAGTAGGAGGCCATTACTATAGTAAATTTTTTACATTACTATGGTGCTACTAAGGGTGTTTCCGGCACTGAATGGAACAAATGGTAGGAGTTTTTTAATAATCCTAAGGGTATAGAAAGTGGAGGAGACAACTGCATTGGCATGGAATGAAAAGAATACATTTTCGTCGAAGAATTCACCTAGAGTTCTAACTTTCGAGACAGGGGCCGATGGAGGTTCCAGATTGGCTGGCCACCAAGTGGGGGACCATGCGGGGAAAAGATTACCAAAAATCAATACCTCAGAGTTCAACTTGAGGCAGTTGTTGGCCATCCAAGTACTAATAGCCAACACTCCGCCTTGAAAGCTAACTGCAATTGCTCCTCCGTCATTATGGATTGCGAGCACCAGTTGTGTGTCATCTGCGTAAGATGTCACACCCATCCCGTGGGTTTTGATGACCCAAGCCAAGTCCGACACGTAGATATTAAATAAGGTCTGACTCATAGATGATCTTTGTGGCACACCACATGGGAGGGCAAATGGGGAGGACTTAAAGTCACCAAGACTTACTAATTGTGTGCGATTAGAGAGAAATGAGGCTACTAGATCTTTAGCCCTATGTTTGATGCCAATGGTTGAGACACGGTCGATCAGTGTAGCATGGTCGACCGTGGCAAAGGCTGCTGATGGGTCTAACAACACTAGAACAGCAGCACCACCATGGTCGAGTACTGTCCTGATTTCGTCTGATGCTTTAATGAGGACAGTTTCTGTACCACAGCCTTTTCTAAAGCCGAATTGCTTATCATCCAGAAGGTTGTTATCCTCTGTATTGGGCCAGCTGCAATTTAATTAATTTCTCAAAGATTTTTGTTGGCAATGGAAGGCTAGCGATAGGCCGATATATTTTTGTTTCTGCTGGATCAAGGTTCTGCTTCTTCAGCAGCAGCTTGATAGCCTTTTTCCAAATAGGAGGCTAGATGCCCATTTGAAACATGGCATTGCAGGTATCTGTTAGGTTGGGAGATATAAGATCCGGAATCAGGTTTAAGACTGAAGAGGGGCAGGGGGCAGTGGGGAGCCTGATTTGATGGTAGAGATTAAGTCAGAGATCTGTTTTGGTGAGACTTCATTGAATTGCGGGAAAGAAGGGGAACTTTCTTCATTGCTGAGGACACCCGTCAAAGGGTCGGCTTTAGGTTGTGCGGCAAATTTATCATATATTTTGCTGACCTTCTCTTGAAAGAAACTGGCCTGTGAATTGCAAAGATCTTGGGTGGGAGCTATTGGGGAATTCGTTGTCAACCCTGATGGTTTTGTGACTACCTGAAACAGCTGCTTGGTGGAGTCTTGGGTAGATTCTATCTGACTAAGTTAGTATTTGTGTTTCTCCATGATAAGCTGTTTGTACTTGGATAGAGCTTCCTTGTAGAAGGTTTTTACAGTGATATTATAGTCTCTACGCCAGCGTCTCCTGAGGTTCCTGCATTGTTGTTTTTCAAGTCTAAGTGACTCAACCAGGGGGCCGAAGGAGCAGCTCTATTTTTAGAGGCATTTTTAAATGGTACTAGAGTGTTGAAGGTGTTGTGAAGCCATTCTGTGTAATTTGATGATGCAAGTATAGGGTCTAATGTGGAGATATGGTTTTTAATCACATCCTTTCTGTTCGACCAAGTTGCGTGCTGTGTGGCAAACTTATTGAACTTATTCTTCTGCTTTTCTTGGGCCCTTAAAATAGCTTCTAGTAAGTGTGTGGTTAACAAAAAAAAACTGGTCTGGATATTACCTGGGGTGTCGGAGGGATTTCAACAGCTGCCAGTTTCCTTATCTAATCACGAAAATGTGATCGGATGGTAACAATATAGCCTTCTCAGCATGCAGTACTGCATTGCAGTCTTGGATCTCCTGATTAAAGAAATGTTTGCTCTTGGAAAATCATCTGCTCTCTGTACTTCGCTTTCCTAATTTGACAATATGTGTGCACTTTGAATTAGGCTTAATGAAAGAAACTCTAAAGACTTATTTCCACGGCATGCCCCCTGCAAGGTTTTCATTCACACTTTTCGGTTAGGGCCATTAAATCAATTTGCTCGCATTCAGTATTTGCATCTCTAAAGGGGACTGCATCCCTGAAGGTGCATTGTGTTGGATCCGTCCTGGGTTGCAGCTCTACCTCTCAGCCTTGCAGTAAACAAAAGTTAGCCAACTTTAGCACCTGTTGTATAGCCCACTGAGCGTTGGAAAACTGTGGATTTCCTGACACACCTCCTACAGTGCTCCTAATAAGCCTTTTTTTGTATGTTGGGGCTGAGAACAGCAAGGTGCAGGACATTTGATGTCCCATATCAGCTCAGTGTGGGTAGCTAGACAGCTTAACTAAAAGTGGGACAAACCTGCACATTGACCCTCAGCATTTTGAACCAATGCAGCACCGTAACTGGGATTTGTTGCACCCTTGTGCCTGCATAGATCATATCTACTTTGGCTGAGTTCTTTCAAAAAAACAGTGACCTCCTAGATACCATCTAATTCAAGAATCAACACAAACATAAGGTCTCTGAGTGACAGCAGCAGCGCTTTCAGGATGCTGACACAGAATATCACTAAGTGAAAACTAAATTCAGAACTCACATTTTTACTCACTCACCTACATATACAATCCTATCATTGACTTGAGCACCTGTTCCAGAGATCTGTCTGTAACCTACATGTAACTCGTTCCTTAACTCTACATAAGTGATGAAAGCTTGTCCTAATGTTCCCTATTTTGGTCTATTCTACTTTGAATGGAAGAAAGCACTAATTGTGCTCTGTAAGAAAGGAAGGTTTGGTTCCGTACTGTCATGCTGTACATGTTCTGTGAGTGAGCACACTGCTGTTGATCGATTTATAACTGTCCTGTAATGGGGAATGATTGCGCTGCTATTGCCCTTGCTGTATGTGTCCTCTGAAGGATTGAAGCTTGCACTGTTTGTCAAAGGTGTACCTATTCTATGGAGAAGGGGGTGTTTTCCCTGCTATTGCCCCATCTTACTAAACACAAAAAAGGATATATGAAATGCACTTGAATAAATAAGTTGCCCTATGAACAGGGCCTGCTTCAAAATATTTGATGTGAAGTATTTATAGTCCTGATAAAGACGCCTCTTCTTGCATAAACAGTATTAAGAGTGTTGAAACATGTCGATGGAAAAAGCAGAGTCTGTTGCTCGACCATCCTGTTTTTAATCGTGTTGTAGGGAGAAACTAGTAAAAACATTGCTCACCGACAAAAATTTCAATACAGGTCTGACAATTTAACAGAGGGAGAACATCACTGTAGACATAAGGGGCAACCCTTACCCCAGCTAGGGAACCAATAATTAGAAGAGTGTACAACCATTGAACAGTAGCACTCTGAAGCCTCACAGAGAGTACATGAATGTACAGTAATTCCATCAGCGGGTTGTTCCTGCATTGTCATACTAATTAAATGTGTTTGTCTGTTTACAGAGAATGTACAACAATCCTTTAAGTCGTATCACTCCATCTTTAGGGTGTTAACTACAGGTGCTGTACTTGCCCTGTATGCATATAAAGATTCTATGATGCTGCTACTGCTACCCCGCCCTTATGCTTTGTGTTAGGGATTAACTTTCTGTTCAGGAATGTTGAGCTGCTGGTGTCCATTTTGTATCTTTATTGTGTTGCGAAGCTCAATTCAAAACATTCCAGTACACATACAACAAAGTGATTTGCGTTCCCAATAATTGTTTTCATATATGATGTGAATGAAAGAGATGTGATGGTTGAGCTGTTGGCACTACTGCACCCTGGGCTATTACGGATGGATGGGATGGGAGCAATGGCTGCACTACCTCCTGTGGTGCCAGCAGAAAGGCCCAGAAGGCAGTATTTCCCCTATCCCAAAGAGAACAAGAAAATACCTTTTGGGTCATGCATGTCTGCCTGCTGAACCCACAGCCGGAGTTACAGTGGCTGATGACATGCCATCACAAGTTCAGGCAGGTGGTGTGGAGGGTGGCACCATCATTGTGCAAAGTGGGGACACTTGTGTAGTGGTGGGGGGGCATCTAGTATGTCGGGTTCCAATGCAGCTAGTGTCCCTGGTCCCAGAGCTGGAGGGGTTTAGGGACACGCATCTGCTTCTGGTGCTGCACAGCCAGACCTAGTAGCTAATCTCACTAGTGTGCTACCCTGGCTTTCCAAGATGGGTGGGTGCTCCAAAGTAATGCTAAGTGTGACCGCAACGGAGGCTCCAGAGAGAGACAACTTGGAGAGGGCGATGGGACTGGGACTGGTTGCCCAGTTTGGGATGGGTGATCAAGGGTAGTTGCAGCAAGTTCATCAGGCAACTCAGAAAAGGAGTGCAGTGGTTCCACAGGCGCTGTTGGGAGGGAGTCCTGTGGGTGAGGAAGGCCAAGGGCCTACAGCAAGGGAGGCACCCTCAGTATCAATGCAACTGGACAGGGTCAAGGAGACATCCATCTTGGGTAATGTTGCCGCAACTACTGCTTTGCCGGGTATGGGTTGGGGTGAGGTGCAGTCTGAGCATGATCAGTTGAGGGGGGTCACCTCCCTGCAGAGGCGAAAAAAATATCTGTAATGGGGCATTTTTGGAGATATTTGATCTGATTATTGAAATTTCGTTGAGGGAAGAGGCTAAACTTTGTAAGGGGTGTTCGCATTCCAGAGATTGCTCTCATGCCCCGCAGAAGTGAGAGGAAACATTATTGAATGGGGTAAAGGGTTTCAATAGCTTTCATTCAGTCATGGTGCAAAAGTTCCCTGAACTAGGGCCTCAGTTCTCTTATTACCCGAACAAAATTGTCTGTGCACATGATGAGTTTGCGGGCATCGAATGGAAGGATTATGACAGGGATTTAGAAGAAAGAAGGTAACCTGCAAAACATAGTATATGGATCGGCTAATGTCAATTCTTGGTTGCGCCATTTGATGGTCAGGAAGTCTGAGTCTAACATGCCTCAGCCCCTTTAGGCCGTGTCTGGCCAAGGGTCAGGGAAAAAGAGGAGAGCTTGCTGGGCCTATAGCAAGAAAACTGCTCAAGACCACCTGGAAACTGTCATTTCAAATTCAATTGTTCCTTTGGTGGCATCCCATCACACTCCGAGTTCAAGTGGTTTAAAAAAGGGAAGGAAAAGGGCCAGTAAAAGCAGTGATTTCCCCATACGCTTTCCAGAAGGACTACTCTTCGGTTAACATTCAGGTTTTGACCCCTTCGCTTAATAGTTGCAGTAACCCGAGGGTAGCACAGATGCTTTTGGATGGCTTCACTTATAGTTTCAGGATCCCTGATTGGGGGACTAAACAGTTTCCTTTTGCAAGACTCATCAGCCCATGCTTGCTAATGGGGCTGTAGCCAGTCAAAAGATTACCACGGAGTGTGCTCCGGGCAGAGTGGCTGATGCCTTTGCTATCCCCCCACCCCCTCCTTGTGGTTTTCCCCAGCTCTACTTTGGGGGTAGTGCCCAAAAAAGAACCAGGCCAGTTCCCCTTGATACATATTTTCTCCACCCAGAGTTCAGTAAATGAGGCTATTGATCCGGTACTTTGCTCGGTAAGGTATGCATGCTTTGACCAGGCCCTAGCTATTCTGCAGCAGTTGGGTAGGGGTACCCTGTTAGCGAAAGCAGACATTGAATGTGCTTTCCGTTTGTTGCCTGTACACCCAGATAATTTCCATTTGCTATGGTTTCAGTTTGGTGGCGCCTTCTACTTTGATAAGTGTATGCCCATTGACTGCTCTGTGTCTTGCGCTTACTTTAAGACCTTCAGTTCATTCCTTGAGTGGGTTTGTAAGAAAGCGACTGGCGCCAAGTGGGTTCTGCATTACCTGGATGATTTTCTCTTTCTAGCCACTGTGCGGAGGTATAGGAGGGTTTTGTTGACCTGATGGGGCGGTTCGGGGTACCTCGTGCCAAGGGCTAGACTAGCTGCCCATCCATGGTGATTAACTTTTGGGCATCAAACTGGTTAATATGGCAGTCGTTTGCAGGCTCCCTGGAGTGCTTGGTTGCCAGGAAGGTTACACTTCATCACCTCCATTTCATTGTTGGGCAGTGGAACGTTGCTCTTTGTTATCCCTATGGGACGGAATTTTTCCAGCTCTATTGCAAAGGCAATGACTGGGTTGAGACAGAGGTACCATCAGACGTATTTGTCGCAGGAGGTTAGGCAGGGTCTGAACATTTGGGGTTCCTTCCTTCAGCACCTTAATGGGATCGTGGCTTAGGTATCCCTGCCACAGGCTAGACTTGACTTGGGTCTTTTCATGGATGAAACCGGGAGCAATGGGTTCAGCGCCATACATGTTGATCAGGGGTGTGTGCTGTCATGGCCGTTCAAGTGGCACCAGGGTGGATTGGTGCAAAACTTGGCATTTCTGGAGCTGTTCCAGATTGTCATTGCATGGACATTCACTCAGTAGTGTTTTGGTCAGACAATATGGCAGTGATGGAGGTGATAAATCAACAGAATGTGAGCTGCTGCATGGTGTTAAGATTGCTTAAAGAGCGCATCTTGTTGTGCCAGCTGAATAACATTGCTTTTAGGGTGAAGCATGTCCCATGGGTACTCAATAACATTGTTGATGCTTTGTCTTGCCTAAAGTTGCAGAAGTTCAAGCGTTACTATCCCGAGGCAGCAACTCCCTCTACACCGTTCTCAAAGCATCTTTGGAGCCTTGGTGCTGCTTGGCAGCCAGCTTAGCTACTAATTCAAGGAGAGCCTTTTTAGGGGGCATATCTGCGATACCTGGATTTTTTTAAGCCAGGGGGGTAGGGAGGTTCTCTTTGAGCAATCCTCCTGGGTAGGGTTCCTAGTAAAACTGAAAGGGGAGCGACAATCAGTGGCTTACGCAAAGAGACATGTGGCGGCCCTCTCTTTCTTTGCAAAGTTGGGAGGGCACAAGGACTGGTCTTCTTCATTTCCCATCCAATAGCCCAAATGAGCTGGCAGAGTTTGGAGGGAGGACATAAAGACACAAGAAGGCCAATTGACGTGCAGAGACTGGTTGTCCTGGTTTTGAAGTTGCCCAAGGTCCACTATTCACAGTTGAGGCACAGCTGTTTAAGGCAGCCTTCTGGCATGCCTTTTGTGGGGCTTTCAGGGTATTGAAATTGGTGACACAGTCTAAGAAGGACATTCATTGGGACATTAAGCTGGAACAGTTGAGTTGGCCAGCTGGGTCGTTCGGGGTAACTTTGCTGTTTTCCAAAACTGACCAGATGGGCAGGGCGGGGCATATTGTTCTGCATAGGACCCCAGGCTCCTGCTGTTGCCTGGCCCAGTCTCTTGTAGATTATCTGTACCTATGTCTATAGGGTCCAGCCACTGCGCTGTTCCTCCACACTGATGGGTCCCCTCTCTCAAGATATCAGTTCGCTAAGGTATTGAGGATTTCCGTATTGGAACCGGGAGTGACCCATCTCTTTTTAGTTCGCACTCATTCCGAATAGGGTGACCACTTTTGTGTTTGGGGCATGTCTGGAGAGACAACAAGTGTGGAAGATTGGGAGATGGCATTTTGAGTCATATAGGCGATTCGTTAGAATGCATTTGCTCTGACTTCTAATATTGCTTCTCCTTCTTCCTTTATGCATGCAGGTGCTATGCCAACTAAAGAGGTGTGGGTCTTTAGCCACTCTTTTTGTCAGAAGGCTTGAAAGGCATACTGGTGTGGTGATTTTGTGGCATGTGCTAAGGGGGACAGTTTCAACATGACGTGGTTTGGTCTCTGGGTTTCGGGATAAAGAGCCTAAGGTTGGCGGTAGAGAAGCTAGCTCCAAGGAGGCTCCCACCTCTGGTTCTGGGGCTTTTGCATCTAGGAGGCAACGATTTGGGGCAGTTAGGATGCAGAGACTTGTTTAAGACCGTCTTTGTGGAGGTTATGTGACTTGCCAAGCGTTTTCCAGAAGTCTTCATTGCATGGTCTCGTGCAGTACTAGGGACATCCTGGCGCAGAGGGTTTTATTGTTTAGGTGCTGAATGAGCCGCCAAGCTCCTGAACAGCTGGCTTTCTCAGTTGCTGAGATCGTCTAGGTTGGACTGTATACCCCATGCCTGCATTAGGGGAGGGAGTTTTTTTCTCCAAAATGGGGTGTATCCATCTCCTGAGGGCAAGGCCATGTTAGTGGGTAACCTGTTCACTTTCCTGTGTCAATTTATCTTTCGGGAGAGGAGGTGTGTGTCCAGACAATCGGTGCACCATGCTGGCCTGTGGCGGGGTAACTTCATGCTTAGCAGCAATTTGCAAGTCACCTTTGCAAGTCAATAAGTAATGTATTCATGAGAACTCTGTGGGACCTCAAAGGGATGTGCTTGCAGCATTCAGTAGAGAAGCTGCCAGTGGAGAAGTTGGGGCGGTCATTTCCGCTGCCCTAGCCTACCTCAGCATATGCATGGTGGCGCTTTAGGGACACTGGCTCTTTGGGGGTTGGAGAGTGCAGTCCATGCCAGGCGACCAAGGCATGGCCCAGTTGCATGGGCTGGCTCTATAATGGGTGTGGGGACGTAATTGCTCTGGGGCAAGCAGGCCTACTGCATTTGACCTAAGACCTGCTTGCTAACAGCAGCATCATTTTAAGAGAGGCTCAGGCAATTTTACACACAACAGAAAGACCCTGGTATGGGTGAGGGTGATCCAGGGACAAGTCAACCATGAGCTCACAGAAAACGAATTGCTTGGGCGGTAGAGGGGTTAGGTGACTCGATGTGTAGCTGACTGTTAAAATCACCACGCTGAATGTAAACTCTTGTTAAAAAAAATTGATTGTGCTGGGCTTAACTTCAGTGACTACTGAAATTTGTGTAAGGAGTATAAATAAAATACAGGCTTGAGATGGGTTATTTTGGGGGGGACGGTGGGTGTGAGATGCTGGGCTTGGGCTCATTTGGCTTGGCACAATGAACTCAACGTGTCCCCTCATATATTATAGTGGGTGATATTTTAGTTGGATAAAGAGTAATTTGGCACAAACGTTTGGTAGGGGCAGAAATGTGTTTGAACACTTGACATGAGCTACAGCATATCATGGTTTACAGGCATGGAAATATGCAAGAACCAACCTAAGTAGTCCTAGTGTACATTTCAGAATGCAGTCTATTTAGACTCATGGTAAAATAAATGGAGTGTCCTTGCTTCTCAGATACGTAAACAGGGCCGTCTGGCACTTTTTCTCACAGCATGGGCCTCCACCACCTAAGTTGCATGGGTCTTGCAAAGGGGACCGGTTTTCCACGTTGAGTTTTAGGGTTGCTATCAAAAGACTTCTTGGCCGAGGCCCAAATGTTTCTCCCAGCGCGGCTCGTCTCTTATCAACAAGGAGGTTGCAGCCCTCTTGCAAGAGCCCAAATGCAGGTCTGTTGTACATCCCAATGGTCTTCTAAGCAATCGTTTTCTTGGCAACAAAACCGACGGTGGCCGCAGACCAGTGATTAACCTCGGGGACTTCAACAAGTGGCTAGTTTACCACAATTTCAAGATGGAAGTTGTTCACCGCCTGTTGGACTTGGCCTTTTTTGGCAGGTTCACCCCTAAACTTTTTGCCTTAAGCTCTGACATGGTGGTAGTGATTTTAGGCCTCTGGGCACTTTAGCACTGTGGCCCAGTGTAAAGTGCGTGTGTGCGCGCTCTGAGTGCGTGTGATGAGATTGGCCTGCCCTCCCATTGGAATGCATGGGAGATATGTGTGTCCATGGTAATTCCTAATATGAGAGGAGTGCAGAGGCGAGTTTAGTATGTATGAACATAAATGCTGCGCAATGGTGTGCGCAGATTTATGGTGACTGGTGGAGAAGTTGGTATTTCTGTGTACTAGGTGTCTGCCTGCATTATGTGAATTGCATGTCTGGCTTGTGAGTGGTGACAGGTGCTGAGAGGTGTGGGATGATCCAGGAGCCAGGGGGAGTCTGCCCAGTGGTGAATAGAGAGATCTGCATGCAGATGGGTGGGAGGAGTTTCACCTGGGTCCTGAATAGGACTGTACCTTCCCTCCACAATGCTGGCTCCGCCCCTTGTGGTGCGTCTGATCCCTGAGCCCCCACCTGACAAAGGAGAGAGGAGCTGAGCAAAACCAAGTGCTCCAAGCTCCCCTAAACCAGTTCTGACTGGTATCCCCATGCCCTGCACTTTTACACAAAGGAAATACTGGTATAAATATAGGGGCTGTGACCCCATGAAATTGTTCAGTTCTTGGTTGCCGTTCCTGCTGGGCTTACCTCCCTGGGCCCTGCATTGCCAAGGGAGGTAAGCATTGCTAATGCCTAAAGGACTCTTTAGGAACCCTTTTGCTTTTTCCTTCTTATCCTTAAGCACCTTCAGGACTTTTGCTGACTTCTGCGCCCTGTGAGCACTTTGCCCTGACTTTCCCCAAAGGAGAGGGAGAGCCTGGGGGCTGTGCAGCGCTAAGCTGCAGCCCCTTTAGGAGGGAATCCCCACCATAGGGATTCCCCCGAGATGCATGCAGCGGTGGGTGCCCACCCCTCATTTCTCATTGTTTCGCGGGTTCCCACCCCGCTTTTATGCCGCTTACACCTTTAATTTAATGTGGTGCCCACCATGCTTTATGTTTTTAATTTGAGGGAGCCTACCCCTCATAGCCTCATTTTTTTGATTTTAGTTGTTCCGCGGGTGCCCAGCCCGCATCTGAGCTGTGAAATTATCATCGCTGCTGGCCCAATCGAAAACAGGAAGTCAGGCAGCCTGATGCCTGGAGCGGGGCGTGACTGCCGCTTGAGGAAAGGAAGCCCCGCCCGCCGGAGAACGCGAGAGGGAGGGAGTGCTGCCCAGAGCCTCGGAGGCTCCATGACAAAGCCCAGGATCCCAGGAGGGGGGCCCGGGTGAAGTAGGAGAGGCGGCTGAGGCTGCCGACAGCAGCGCGGGGCTCCCAGGAGTGGAGGGAAGCCCTGCGCTGCAAGTGAAGTAGGGAGACAGGCCGGAGGAGTCCTCCTGCTGAACCCGGTGAGTGATGGCTGGGCAGGGCACATGGACGCATTGCGCTACCGCTCCCAGGAGAGGGGCATGTTTATTTCCAGAGCCTGTGTGGCTCCAACTCTTGGGAGCAAGTTATTTTTAGGGCATACTTGCTTAAGAAGGGCCCGTGATCTCCTCGTGATGGCCATATTTCTCCACAGTTGCCCCGCGTGACAGAGGGCAACTGCAATGTGGGCCATATTTGTTTAAAGGCCCCAGTGGGGGTCCTGAGGGCCAGTGTGGCCCGTACTTTTGCTTAAGTAGTGGTCATGATTGTTTTACAGCACACTTGGACTCCCATGTGGGCACATTGACTTGAAGAGCACAGTGAGTGCCCGGCCTCATTTGAACATTCCCAGCTGCCCAGCAAGTAGTGGGCAGCTGCACCGTTTAGGTCATTCTTTCTTTGAGGGGCATGTCTTTTAAGTTAGGAGTGAGATGCACTCCTTCACCCCCTTTTTCTTCTCAGCTGTGCAGCACTTAGTGCCAGCTGCACCGTTTAGGTTTGCACAATGGCGCAACTGGATTCAGCTGCTAGGCAGCAGCCCTGCCTTTTGGACATAGGGCATTTGAGCCCCTTAGAATTGGCCTGGGGCACTATTAGGTTTGTAGGGTGCCAGGCCCTAGTGTGATTTATGTGGTGCTAGGAAATTTTATTTATATAGTATTTTTTTATGCACCCTGATTTATGCCTCTAGATGTGGTTTTATGATTTTGAGGCTTTGCATACTGTTATGTTTTAGTTTATTCTCTACTGTGGTTTAGGTGCGAGTTATTCCCTACTGCGGTTTATGCAAGTAAGTTTATTTCATAATGTGAGTTATGTTTAGGAGGTTATGGCCTTCTATGTTTATTCTTATGAGTTTTTGGTGCAGAATATATTTCTCACCTAATGTGATACTCTGCATTATATGATTTATGGTTACAGGATGATGCTGAGTATAGTGTTTGCCAGTAATTACTGGTTGTGGTCTACGTTTATGATATATTCCTACTTTTACTATTTTCACCAAGTAATGATTCTGACAGTAGTCCATGTGGCCCTGTCAATTTGTATATCATCCCCTGTAAATATTCCCCAGTGCCAGTTGGCACAGTGTATATTGTGTGATTACCATCTAATGTGTTTTATGATAATACAAAAGCCAATTTTATATATAACCTTGTGTGGAGTTCCTTTTGTGGTGGGCCTAGTATGTTGTTGCTGTGTGTGTTGCGCAAAGGCTTTACACATCGCCACTGGGATAAGCCTGACTGCTCGTGCCAAGCTACCAAGGGGGTGAGCAGGGGTGATCTTTGGAGTGTAACTTCCTTGCCCTGACTAGAGTGGTGGTCTCTGCCTGGCTTTGGTGCAAGCCTTCGCCAACCAGAGATCCCATTTCTAACACCTCCTCTGAGATGTCCTGATTCCATTGGACTGGATTCTGCACCTAGATCTAAAAGATGTGTTTTCCTCTGCATCACTGGTTCCTGCAGTTCCTATGGCGCTCTCAGACCATCAAGCTAGTCACTCTTCCATTCCTCCTGTCCTCGGTGCTTAGATGTTTCACAAAGGTCCTCAAGCCACGCATTGAAGTTCCTTAGGGAGCAGGGAATAAGGATGATTGTTTATTTAGACAACATGTTCCTCCTGGCTCAATGCCCCAGGAAACTCATTGTGTACCTACAGATAGCGGTACATCTCTTACAGGGCCTGGGGTGGTAATCAACAAAAGTTGCTTCTCTCTCCCGTCCAGAGAGCAACCTTCCTAGGTTTTGTCATAGACTCCACTACGTCTTCCCTGAGCCTTCCTAACCAGAAGATGGCAAAGGTCAGGCACGAACTTCGCCAAACTGTGTCCAAGCCTCCCCCGTCAGTCAGGCAGATTGCATGGCTTGTGGGCCTTCTCCCTTCCTCGATTCAAGAGATCTTTCCGGGCCCTCTACGCTATCTGGCTCTTCAGCGCCTCAAAGCACATCACTTTAGGAAAGGTCTGAAGTACTCCCAGTCGGAACCATTAACTGACAAAGCAATAGATTGTTTGGTGGCTTACCCATATGGAGGCATGGAGCGGGAGGGCAAACTTCTGTTCCACCCCAACTTGATTGATTCAGGTGCCATCAGGTCCGGCTGGGGCAGCAGTTGTGGGGAGTTTACCACAGGAGGCAGTTGGTCACCACTAAAACAGAGCTTACAAATCAATTGTTTGGCGTGCCTTGCAGGCATGGTCTTTCTCTGTTCACTGTTGGACGAAGGACAGGATGCAGACTTGTGTCCTCTTAAAGAGGGACAATGTCTCAGTAGTGAGATATATCAATCAATTGGGAGTCATCAGGTCCTGAGCTCGTGCAGACATGGAAAAACATTTCTGTAACGTTAGTCTGGAGAATCATGGCTCCATCACAGTGGAGTACCTCCTGGGCCAAGCGAACCAGGTGGCAGATTGGCAATCCCGGAATCTCCAAGGCTCAAATCTATGGAATCTGAACCCTTCAGGTCTTCTTGGACCTAGCAGACAGGTGGGGTCCTTTTTCGGTAAACCTTATTACGTTTTGTTTCAACCACCAGCTGCCACGGTTCTTCAGCTCGAGGCTGGGCACGCAAGCGGCAGTGACAAATGTGTGTCTGTACAATTGGAGTCAGGAGACAGGTTATGCACGCTCCCTTCTCAATGATCACTGGAGCGTCTGTACAAGTGCAGCTGCAGCGGGCAGAGGTGGTCATAATGCCCATGAGGATGTCTCAAGTGTAGTTTCCCGTTCTACTGGAAGTTTCTGGGGATTCTCCAATCCGACTCCATTTTGTCCTCGCATTCTGTTGAGTTCAGCTCTCCTGCCCCATCTACAGGCAGCAGAAGGATCCTTGCAGCTGATGGCGTGGTGGGTTATAGATGAGCCTGAACATTCCCAGGGCTTTCACGACACACTGAGTTCCTCCTATCCAGAGCATGGCTGGACAGCACGGCCAAACGATATTGTTCCTACTGGTCGAGATGGGTGTGTTGGTGTATGCGACGGGGTGTGGATCCAGAGTGCGCAGATGTAGTACAAGTGCTCAATTTTCTGTCCAGCTTAGCTGAGGACGGGCTGGTGTACCGTTCGATCAATGCTTTCTGATCTGCAATTTCAGCGGGACATGTTCCCATTGTCAGTGCTCCGGTGGCCCCAAAAAAATCAAAAACCTAGTCTCCCCTATATTCCTAAGAGGCAGTTGAGGTCTAGCACAGAACAACGCCTAAATCAGACAAAGGTTAGGAGGGAAAAATGAGGAGGAAGATCTTTCTCCCACCTAGCTCCAAAACTGTGGATCTCATTGCCATTGGAATACAGATGTATAGGCAGGGAACTACAGTTCCGTAAAGAGATTAAGACCTGATTGTTTATGCAATATCTTTAAGGCATGGCCTGTCCGCACTTAGCACCTGACCGGTTATCGCTGGGAAGCCCTCGGGTAGCCATACGCTTTACAAGTCCCTATAATAATAATAATAATAAATCCCATAACTGCATAATTTCTTATCCGACTTTCCAGGATTCGCCTAAGCTGAATGTGGTTCAGTGCCTAAAGGCTTATGAGGAAATGAATGATGAAGTTCGCCCTCTGGGTGAAAGACAGCTTCTCGTCTCATTGAGAAAACCATACAAAATGGTATCTTCCCCTACAATAGCCCGATGGATCATGCAGGAGGCTGGTCTAGATACCAAAGTATTTGGTGCGCATTTAGCAAAGGGAGCAATGGCTTCAAAGGCTTTATGCCTAGGGGCACATTTAGGCGATTTAATGTGTGCAGCTGGCTGGTCCTCTGACTCTAACTTTAAAAGGTTCTACTTTAAGCCGGTGTTGGAAATAGCTCAGTTGGTAGTGAGCAAGCTTTGAACTAGCATAATCCTCGCCTCCGGTCCTGACATAGTATGGAAATTTGCCTAGCCTTATTGAAGGTAAGTTTCAATTCTATTAAGGACACAGAAGAAAGGGTTATACCACCCGGTGACCAAGCTAGACACTGACCCTCCCCATTCTGGAGTCAGTAAACCTATTTTCATTTAAAAAAGGAATTGGTGATGATGCTTATGCTTATTGGGTTAATTTGTTTTCCCTGTTTCAAGTAAGGCCTACTTGCTCATATTATTAATATTGCGATCTGATGGTACTGACCGTTTTAGAATGGTCACTGACAAAGCCTTTTTTGCAGGAACTGACGGATTGAAAAAGGATGCATGATGTTCAAACTATGGCGTGATTCACGTGAAGAAATAGGGAGTACAGGCACCGATGAAGGACTATGTTGGGGCCTCACTGCATGGACTAAAAGAAAAACTTGTGTTTTTATTCTCTGGTGTTCATGGCAAAAGTCGTTTTTTTGTTGTTGATAGTGTTAAAATTGCTGCTGTGTTTTAATTAATGTTACTAAAGCGAAGGAAGAAAGCGTAATCCTTGTCTCCATGTCCTTAATAGAATTGAAACTAAAGCTAGACAAATTCTCATTCTCTCTGTATTTTAATTGCAGAATCCTCATTTCATTACAAGATCGGAGGCTACCATTATGCATGATTAAAGATCTCCACTGCCAGACTGCTCACATGCTCCACTGGTCTTAGATACATTTTGTGACAATGCAAAAATTTTACCTGTCCACCACTCAGAATGCCAGCTAGTGTACCACTTGCCCAAAAACCCTTACTAGCCATAACTCCACTGCGGAAACTTTGTCTTGTAAGGCTGGATAGGTCAATTCCAGTCTCGGATATCACTGCTCTCACCCACTGTGAGAAAGTAACCATTGAGACTGTCTTATAGGATTTTACATAGGAAATTAATAATTGATCTTCCCCCTCAGCTCTGAATTTCAACATTCTTTGCTTATAAACTCTCCTGCAACTGTCAAGAAGTCTTTATCCTGCCATGTTTTGACCTCTAGAAGGAAGAAGAGAAACGTTAAATACCTTAGGAGTTGGCAGTATCCAATGTGGAAGAAATTACACCCTCGTAGGAAACTGTTGCTCAGAGTACTGCTTAAAGAACTGCAGCATCAGAGTAATGCGACATTCAAGATGGTCGCTGTCATCTCTAGTGACGCGGTCATGCCTAGTTTAGAATGTCATCAATGCGCGCACGTGACTACATGCGATGCACTTCAACTAAACTTTCTGAGGAGTCAAGAAGTGACCCGCTAGCACACCTGAACTGAGAATAAAGAATTAAGCCTCGTAAAATCGATGTCTTCTGCATTTCTGCAGAAGCGCTAACTTCTTGCCATCGCACATGAGCAGCAAAGAACTGTTCATAGAATCAGCATTTCACTGCTCCTGGATCGATGTCCTGAAGCCTTCCCATCGCTCAAGAGTAGAAGGTCGTGAGTAGTGTCTCAGTACTACGACAGAACTTTGAGGTGAAGGCAGTTTTGAACAAATAGTATTTTCAAATTTCCAGTTAATGTGCTTGGCATTCCGTAACATTGAGCAGTGTTCCATTCGAGAGCATGGTCAAATCAATACACCAAGTAAAGACTATCAGGGAATAAAAAAAAACCCAACCTGAGTACTGGAGAGAGGTGTCTCTCTAAGGAAAGTACAAGAGAATCCCCTAGGCAACATTCAGAGAGTACACTAACTACAAGAAGACAGAGCTTGGGAGTCTTCCTAATGCTTTTCTAGGAAAAAGACTAAATTGAATTGCTTGTTCTGTGTGTTTGTGATGCTTTTTTCCTGTTCGTGAACTCTGTTTGCGTGCTCGGAGAGAAATATCTTGCGAACATGCATTTTGAAAGCGCGAACCAGCAAAAAATTCCGCGAAGCCGTGGATCACGGAATGTTGGGCAATTCTGCCTTCTCCCGCGGAACGCGAAATTACCCACATTCTGCAAATTCTGCAAGCGGAACGGAATTTACCGCCCAGGCCTAGTATATGCATGAACTGGCCTCCTGACGTGTATGGGTAGTAGGGTGTGTAAATGGACTGGATTCTCCTTTATGACCTCTCAGATTAAGTGTCCATATGACATGTGGCGGCCCTCTCGTTCTTTGCAAAGTTGGGAGGGCACAAGGACTGGTCTTCTTCATTTCCCATCCAATAGCCCAAATGAGCTGGCAGAGTTTGGAGGGAGGACATAAAGACACAAGAAGGCCAATTGACGTGCAGAGACTGGTTGTCCTGGTTTTGAAGTTGCCCAAGGTCCACTATTCACAGTTGAGGCACAGCTGTTTAAGGCAGCCTTCTGGCATGCCTTTTGTGGGGCTTTCAGGGTATTGAAATTGGTGACACAGTCTAAGAAGGACATTCATTGGGACATTAAGCTGGAACAGTTGAGTTGGCCAGCTGGGTCGTTCGGGGTAACTTTGCTGTTTTCCAAAACTGACCAGATGGGCAGGGCGGGGCATATTGTTCTGCATAGGACCCCAGGCTCCTGCTGTTGCCTGGCCCAGTCTCTTGTAGATTATCTGTACCTATGTCTATAGGGTCCAGCCACTGCGCTGTTCCTCCACACTGATGGGTCCCCTCTCTCAAGATATCAGTTCGCTAAGGTATTGAGGATTTCCGTATTGGAACCGGGAGTGACCCATCTCTTTTTAGTTCGCACTCATTCCGAATAGGGTGACCACTTTTGTGTTTGGGGCATGTCTGGAGAGACAACAAGTGTGGAAGATTGGGAGATGGCATTTTGAGTCATATAGGCGATTCGTTAGAATGCATTTGCTCTGACTTCTAATATTGCTTCTCCTTCTTCCTTTATGCATGCAGGTGCTATGCCAACTAAAGAGGTGTGGGTCTTTAGCCACTCTTTTTGTCAGAAGGCTTGAAAGGCATACTGGTGTGGTGATTTTGTGGCATGTGCTAAGGGGGACAGTTTCAACATGACGTGGTTTGGTCTCTGGGTTTCGGGATAAAGAGCCTAAGGTTGGCGGTAGAGAAGCTAGCTCCAAGGAGGCTCCCACCTCTGGTTCTGGGGCTTTTGCATCTAGGAGGCAACGATTTGGGGCAGTTAGGATGCAGAGACTTGTTTAAGACCGTCTTTGTGGAGGTTATGTGACTTGCCAAGCGTTTTCCAGAAGTCTTCATTGCATGGTCTCGTGCAGTACTAGGGACATCCTGGCGCAGAGGGTTTTATTGTTTAGGTGCTGAATGAGCCGCCAAGCTCCTGAACAGCTGGCTTTCTCAGTTGCTGAGATCGTCTAGGTTGGACTGTATACCCCATGCCTGCATTAGGGGAGGGAGTTTTTTTCTCCAAAATGGGGTGTATCCATCTCCTGAGGGCAAGGCCATGTTAGTGGGTAACCTGTTCACTTTCCTGTGTCAATTTATCTTTCGGGAGAGGAGGTGTGTGTCCAGACAATCGGTGCACCATGCTGGCCTGTGGCGGGGTAACTTCATGCTTAGCAGCAATTTGCAAGTCACCTTTGCAAGTCAATAAGTAATGTATTCATGAGAACTCTGTGGGACCTCAAAGGGATGTGCTTGCAGCATTCAGTAGAGAAGCTGCCAGTGGAGAAGTTGGGGCGGTCATTTCCGCTGCCCTAGCCTACCTCAGCATATGCATGGTGGCGCTTTAGGGACACTGGCTCTTTGGGGGTTGGAGAGTGCAGTCCATGCCAGGCGACCAAGGCATGGCCCAGTTGCATGGGCTGGCTCTATAATAGGTGTGGGGACGTAATTGCTCTGGGGCAAGCAGGCCTACTGCATTTGACCTAAGACCTGCTTGCTAACAGCAGCATCATTTTAAGAGAGGCTCAGGCAATTTTACACACAACAGAAAGACCCTGGTATGGGTGAGGGTGATCCAGGGACAAGTCAACCATGAGCTCACAGAAAACGAATTGCTTGGGCGGTAGAGGGGTTAGGTGACTCGATGTGTAGCTGACTGTTAAAATCACCAAGCTGAATGTAAACTCTTGTTAAAAAAAATTGATTGTGCTGGGCTTAACTTCAGTGACTACTGAAATTTGTGTAAGGAGTATAAATAAAATACAGGCTTGAGATGGGTTATTTTGGGGGGGACGGTGGGTGTGAGATGCTGGGCTTGGGCTCATTTGGCTTGGCACAATGAACTCAACGTGTCCCCTCATATATTATAGTGGGTGATATTTTAGTTGGATAAAGAGTAATTTGGCACAAACGTTTGGTAGGGGCAGAAATGTGTTTGAACACTTGACATGAGCTACAGCATATCATGGTTTACAGGCATGGAAATATGCAAGAACCAACCTAAGTAGTCCTAGTGTACATTTCAGAATGCAGTCTATTTAGACTCATGGTAAAATAAATGGAGTGTCCTTGCTTCTCAGATACGTAAACAGGGCCGTCTGGCACTTTTTCTCACAGCATGGGCCTCCACCACCTAAGTTGCATGGGTCTTGCAAAGGGGACCGGTTTTCCACGTTGAGTTTTAGGGTTGCTATCAAAAGACTTCTTGGCCGAGGCCCAAATGTTTCTCCCAGCGCGGCTCGTCTCTTATCAACAAGGAGGTTGCAGCCCTCTTGCAAGAGCCCAAATGCAGGTCTGTTGTACATCCCAATGGTCTTCTAAGCAATCGTTTTCTTGGCAACAAAACCGACGGTGGCCGCAGACCAGTGATTAACCTCAGGGACTTCAACAAGTGGCTAGTTTACCACAATTTCAAGATGGAAGTTGTTCACCGCCTGTTGGACTTGGCCTTTTTTGGCAGGTTCACCCCTAAACTTTTTGCCTTAAGCTCTGACATGGTGGTAGTGATTTTAGGCCTCTGGGCACTTTAGCACTGTGGCCCAGTGTAAAGTGTGTGTGTGCGCGCTCTGAGTGCGTGTGATGAGATTGGCCTGCCCTCCCATTGGAATGCATGGGAGATGTGTGTGTCCATGGTAATTCCTAATATGAGAGGAGTGCAGAAGCGAGTTTAGTATGTATGAACATAAATGCTGCGCAATGGTGTGCGCAGATTTATGGTGACTGGTGGAGAAGTTGGTATTTCTGTGTACTAGGTGTCTGCCTGCATTATGTGAATTGCATGTCTGGCTTGTGAGTGGTGACAGGTGCTGAGAGGTGTGGGATGATCCAGGAGCCAGGGGGAGTCTGCCCAGTGGTGAATAGAGAGATCTGCATGCAGATGGGTGGGAGGAGTTTCACCTGGGTCCTGAATAGGACTGTACCTTCCCTCCACAATGCTGGCTCCGCCCCTTGTGGTGCGTCTGATCCCTGAGCCCCCACCTGACAAAGGAGAGAGGAGCTGAGCAAAACCAAGTGCTCCAAGCTCCCCTAAACCAGTTCTGACTGGTATCCCCATGCCCTGCACTTTTACACAAAGGAAATACTGGTATAAATATAGGGGCTGTGACCCCATGAAATTGTTCAGTTCTTGGTTGCCGTTCCTGCTGGGCTTACCTCCCTGGGCCCTGCATTGCCAAGGGAGGTAAGCATTGCTAATGCCTAAAGGACTCTTTAGGAACCCTTTTGCTTTTTCCTTCTTATCCTTAAGCACCTTCAGGACTTTTGCTGACTTCTGCGCCCTGTGAGCACTTTGCCCTGACTTTCCCCAAAGGAGAGGGAGAGCCTGGGGGCTGTGCAGCGCTAAGCTGCAGCCCCTTTAGGAGGGAATCCCCACCATAGGGATTCCCCCGAGATGCATGCAGCGGTGGGTGCCCACCCCTCATTTCTCATTGTTTCGCGGGTTCCCACCCCGCTTTTATGCCGCTTACACCTTTAATTTAATGTGGTGCCCACCATGCTTTATGTTTTTAATTTGAGGGAGCCTACCCCTCATAGCCTCATTTTTTTGATTTTAGTTGTTCCGCGGGTGCCCAGCCCGCATCTGAGCTGTGAAATTATCATCGCTGCTGGCCCAATCGAAAACAGGAAGTCAGGCAGCCTGATGCCTGGAGCGGGGCGTGACTGCCGCTTGAGGAAAGGAAGCCCCGCCCGCCGGAGAACGCGAGAGGGAGGGAGTGCTGCCCAGAGCCTCGGAGGCTCCATGACAAAGCCCAGGATCCCAGGAGGGGGGCCCGGGTGAAGTAGGAGAGGCGGCTGAGGCTGCCGACAGCAGCGCGGGGCTCCCAGGAGTGGAGGGAAGCCCTGCACTGCAAGTGAAGTAGGGAGACAGGCCGGAGGAGTCCTCCTGCTGAACCCGGTGAGTGATGGCTGGGCAGGGCACATGGACGCATTGCGCTACCGCTCCCAGGAGAGGGGCATGTTTATTTCCAGAGCCTGTGTGGCTCCAACTCTTGGGAGCAAGTTATTTTTTGGGCATACTTGCTTAAGAAGGGCCCGTGATCTCCTCGTGATGGCCATATTTCTCCACAGTTGCCCCGCGTGACAGAGGGCAACTGCAATGTGGGCCATATTTGTTTAAAGGCCCCAGTGGGGGTCCTGAGGGCCAGTGTGGCCCGTACTTTTGCTTAAGTAGTGGTCATGATTGTTTTACAGCACAGTTGGACTCCCATGTGGGCACATTGACTTGAAGAGCACAGTGAGTGCCCGGCCTCATTTGAACATTCCCAGCTGCCCAGCAAGTAGTGGGCAGCTGCACCGTTTAGGTCATTCTTTCTTTGAGGGGCATGTCTTTTAAGTTAGGAGTGAGATGCACTCCTTCACCCCCTTTTTCTTCTCAGCTGTGCAGCACTTAGTGCCAGCTGCACCGTTTAGGTTTGCACAATGGCGCAACTGGATTCAGCTGCTAGGCAGCAGCCCTGCCTTTTGGACATAGGGCATTTGAGCCCCTTAGAATTGGCCTGGGGTACTATTAGGTTTGTAGGGTGCCAGGCCCTAGTGTGATTTATGTGGTGCTAGGAAATTTTATTTATATAGTATTTTTTTATGCACCCTGATTTATGCCTCGAGATGTGGTTTTATGATTTTGAGGCTTTGCATACTGTTATGTTTTAGTTTATTCTCTACTGTGGTTTAGGTGCGAGTTATTCCCTACTGCGGTTTATGCAAGTAAGTTTATTTCATAATGTGAGTTATGTTTAGGAGGTTATGGCCTTCTATGTTTATTCTTATGAGTTTGGTGCAGAATATATTTCTCACCTAATGTGATACTCTGCATTATATGATTTATGGTTACAGGATGATGCTGAGTATAGTGTTTGCCAGTAATTACTGGTTGTGGTCTACGTTTATGATATATTCCTACTTTTACTATTTTCACCAAGTAATGATTCTGACAGTAGTCCATGTGGCCCTGTCAATTTGTATATCATCCCCTGTAAATATTCCCCAGTGCCAGTTGGCACAGTGTATATTGTGTGATTACCATCTAATGTGTTTTATGATAATACAAAAGCCAATTTTATATATAACCTTGTGTGGAGTTCCTTTTGTGGTGGGCCTAGTATGTTGTTGCTGTGTGTGTTGCGCAAAGGCTTTACACATCGCCACTGGGATAAGCCTGACTGCTCGTGCCAAGCTACCAAGGGGGTGAGCAGGGGTGATCTTTGGAGTGTAACTTCCTTGCCCTGACTAGAGTGGTGGTCTCTGCCTGGCTTTGGTGCAAGCCTTCGCCAACCAGAGATCCCATTTCTAACACCTCCTCTGAGATGTCCTGATTCCATTGGACTGGATTCTGCACCTAGATCTAAAAGATGTGTTTTCCTCTGCATCACTGGTTCCTGCAGTTCCTATGGCGCTCTCAGACCATCAAGCTAGTCACTCTTCCATTCCTCCTGTCCTCGGTGCTTAGATGTTTCACAAAGGTCCTCAAGCCACGCATTGAAGTTCCTTAGGGAGCAGGGAATAAGGATGATTGTTTACTTAGACAACATGTTCCTCCTGGCTCAATGCCCCAGGAAACTCATTGTGTACCTACAGATAGCGGTACATCTCTTACAGGGCCTGGGGTGGTAATCAACAAAAGTTGCTTCTCTCTCCCGTCCAGAGAGCAACCTTCCTAGGTTTTGTCATAGACTCCACTACGTCTTCCCTGAGCCTTCCTAACCAGAAGATGGCAAAGGTCAGGCACGAACTTCGCCAAACTGTGTCCAAGCCTCCCCCGTCAGTCAGGCAGATTGCATGGCTTGTGGGCCTTCTCCCTTCCTCGATTCAAGAGATCTTTCCGGGCCCTCTACGCTATCGGGCTCTTCAGCGCCTCAAAGCACATCACTTTAGGAAAGGTCTGAAGTACTCCCAGTCGGAACCATTAACTGACAAAGCAATAGATTGTTTGGTGGCTTACCCATATGGAGGCATGGAGCGGGAGGGCAAACTTCTGTTCCACCCCAACTTGATTGATTCAGGTGCCATCAGGTCCGGCTGGGGCAGCAGTTGTGGGGAGTTTACCACAGGAGGCAGTTGGTCACCACTAAAACAGAGCTTACAAATCAATTGTTTGGCGTGCCTTGCAGGCATGGTCTTTCTCTGTTCACTGTTGGACGAAGGACAGGATGCAGACTTGTGTCCTCTTAAAGAGGGACAATGTCTCAGTAGTGAGATATATCAATCAATTGGGAGTCATCAGGTCCTGAGCTCGTGCAGACATGGAAAAACATTTCT